>NC_133051.1:5052500-5352500 GCF_048771995.1 Taeniopygia guttata
TTGGGAACTGGGGTGTGGGCTGCCAGGATGCTGAGATAGTGGGGTGCCAGGACACTGAAGTACTGGGGTTCCACTGCTCAGGGACACTGGGATGTTTGGCTGCTGGGGTGCTGGGGCACTGGGATCCTGGGGTACCAGGGGATGTGGTGTGGGGACTGGGATGCCGGGGTGCTGAGGTACTGAGGGACTGGGGCGCCATGTGCTGGGTACTGGGGTGCCAAGGTATTGAGTACTGGGATGCCAGAATGTTGGGGTGCCGAGGTCCCAAGGTGCTGGGATAGGGGGGTGCTTGGGGACTGGGGTGCTGGGGTGCCAAAATAATGGTACTGGGATGCCAGGGGCTGGGACAGTGGGGTGCCTGGGAACTGCGGTGTGGGCTGCCAGCAGTGTCAGGGATACCAGGGGTACCAGAGCGGGGTGTCTGCCATGGCGGGGTGTCCTAAGGTGCTCCACACAAGCGGAGGGTGCCCACAGGGGTTCCCAGGAAAAGGGGGGGCTCCGTGTGTCCCCCCACTCTGTGGAGCAGGACTCACTCCCGTGCTCTACTTCTGCCACAGGTTCCGGAGCCCGGGCAGGACGGAGCCCCGTGGATCCGCTCACCGGGAATCCTGTTCCCGGTGCCCCGCGTCCCACCGGGAGCCGCCCGCGGGCCCCGGAATGCCGGGGCTGGTTCGTCCGAGGTCGGGCGTTTCTAATCTGGTTTGGGTGGATTTATTTTTGGGAGCCCGTAGCCTGGCAATGGCCACGTGAGGCGCGGGGACACACGTCACCCACGGATCACTTGTCACCCCCCATCCGGGAATGGGATCTGCTGGCCACGCATCCCACCCGGGCACCCGTGGGATGGGGGCCAGGGCACTGCGGGGGGAAAGTTCGTAGCCCGAGCAGGATTGGAAAAGATGGGCATCCCTTCTGGAAGGGAATGGCCTGGGGAAACTGAGGCACGGGGCATGGCTGGCGGGGATGGACACTGAGCCCATCCCGTTTGCTCCATTGCTGAACTGGGAGCGAGGGAAGGGGCGCTGGGGTGGGGGTGGGCAGAGCTGGGGGGGCTCTGCGGCCCCTCTGAGCAAGGGGAGCGAGGGGAAGGGCGCTGGGGTGGGGGTAGGCAGAGCTGGGGGGACTCTGCGGCCCCTCTGAACGGGCCCCCGGCACCCTCCGTACCCCCACCGCGATTCTGCACCCCATCCCCCCTTCCCACCGCTCCCCCCAGATCACCTCGGCTCTACACCCCCCGAGCTCCCCCTTTCCCTTCCCCGAGGGGCTTCTCGCCCCCAGCGACGGCTCCATGCCCTCCCCACGGCTCTCGGGGGGCAAACGGGGAAACTGAGGCACGGGGCAGCACCCGGGGGTGCCGCACCCTGCGCTGCCCAGGGCGGGGGCACAGGCAGGCTCGGGGCGCCGCTCCCGGGGTACCGCTCCCGGGGTACCGCTCCCGGGGTGCCGCTCCCGGGGTACCGCTCCCGGGGTGCCGCTCCCGGGGTATCCCTCCCGGGGTACCGCTCCCGGGGTGCCGCTCCCGGGGTACCGGGAGAGGCGGGCGGCACTAGGACCCAGCAGCCGGGCGGAGCGGAGCAGCCCTCGCCGCAGCGCCTCCAGCCCCGAGCATCCCCCGCCAGCCCGGGGACACCCCCCAGCCGCGACCCCTCCCCCGGCCGGAGCGGGGACCCCCGGCCTCGGGCCGGCTCCATGCAGACCCCCGGGGTAGGTGCCGCGGCCGAGCAGCCCCGCCGGGGACACGGCCTGGGAGGGTGGGGAGGTACCGGGAGGTGGGGGAGACTCCCCCGGGGCTGGGTGGGGGTCCCCAAGCGGTGACATCGCTCCGGAGGTCTGGGCGAGGGGAATGGGCAGTGAGAGGGGGAGGGGGGAGCCGCGGCTGCACCCCCATTCCGGCAGCATCCCTCCCTCCGGGGGCAGGGTGGGGACCCCCGCCCCCGTGGGGAACACCGGGGTAGCCCCACATCCCCCTCATACCACACCGAGGGGGTTGGTGAGCTTGGGGTGGTGGGGGGGGGGGGTCACACAAGGCCTCCAAGCACAAGGGTGAACCCAGGACTTGGGGGTGCTGGGCCCTCCCCTCCCCTCCTTCTCAGGACCCCCCACCTATCCCGGCCCCCCGTGAGGTCCCCACACTCTGGGTAAAGGGCTCCACTGGGGTGTTTTGGGTTGAAACGTTGGAATTAGGGGGGTTTACCCCAGAACTGCCCATTTTTTGGGGAACAAGGTTTTTGGTTGGGGAAGGGATTTGATACAGGGGGTTGTGGAGATGGATAGTGGGTGATGGGGACTATGTGAGGGCGGGTCACAGCTGTGCTGAGCCCTGCCTGGGATCTCAGGTGTCCCCCAGAACTTTCTGTCCCCTCTGGCAGCTCTACCTTCCCCAGCTGCCTGGGGGCTGTGGATGGGGGTCACAACTGGCCTGAGACCCACTCTGTGTCACTCAAGGGTCAGCTGTGATCCCACCGTGGATTTCAGGGCTCCACTCAGGGTTTTCCCTCTCTTCTGACAGCTCCACCTGCCCCCAGGTACCTGTGGGATGCAGGTGGGAGTCCAGCCCAGCTCTCAGGGGTCCCCCCAGGGTTGTGTCCTCTCATGACAACTCCACATTCCCCCAGCCCAGCTGTGACCTCTGCTGTGGCTGCCAGAGGTGATTCGTGACCCTCCCGGGCTCTCAGGGTTCCCCCCCAGGGTTTCCCCCCATGACAGCTCCACCTTCACCCACGGTACCGGGGGGGCTGCAACGGGGGGTCCTGCTCAGCTCTCAGGGGTCCCCTCAGAATCTCTTCCCCTTTTCTGACAGCTCCACCTCCCCCCAGGTACCTGGGGGCTGCAACTGGGGGTCCAGCTCAGCGCTCAGAGGTCCTCCAGGGTCCTGCCCCGTCCAGTGACAGCTCCACCTCCCCCAGGTACCCCCTGGCTGAGCAGCGGGGACATGAGCGGGGCTGGGGGGCACCTTTGGGCACTCTGAGTGCCACCCCCACAGCAGCCCCCCCACCCGCCAAGGATGTGACCCTCTGGCGATGCCCGGTTGCGCCGTGCTCGCCGCCAGGCCGGCGGCACAGGATGGAGCCTTTCCTGCCCTCCCCGTGGGGCTGGAATGGCTCTAGAGGGGGGTCCCGGCCCCCCAACAGCACTGCCGAGGCCAAGCCCAAGGACGTGGCCTCCAAGTCTGTGGGGCTGTTCTTCATGGTGCTGCTGGACCTCACGGCCATCGTGGGCAACGCCGCCGTCATGACGGTCATCGCCAAGACGCCGGCGCTGCGCAAGTTCGTCTTCGTGTTCCACCTGTGCCTGGTGGATTTCCTGGCCGCCCTCACGCTGATGCCGCTGGAGATGCTGTCGGGCTCGGCCGTGTTCGAGAGCCCGGGGCTGGGCGAGGCCGTGTGCCGCGTGTACCTGTTCCTCAGCGTCTGCCTCACCTCCATGTGCATCCTCTCCATCTCCACCATCAACGTGGAGCGCTACTACTACGTGGTGCACCCGCTGCGCTACGAGGTGCGCATGACCGCGGGGCTGGTGGCCGGAGTGCTGGCCGGCGTGTGGCTCAAGGCTGTGGCCACCTCGCTGGTGCCTGTGCTGGGCTGGTTGTCCCCCGACCGCCCGCCGACGTCCGGCGCTCGCGGCTGCTCCTTGCAGTGGAGCCGCGGGCCATCCTGCAAGGTCTTCGTGGTCTTCTTCGCCGCCTTCTACTTCGTCCTGCCGCTCCTCATCATCCTCGTGGTCTACTGCGGCATGTTCAAGGTGGCACGGGTGGCAGCCATGCACCACGGCCCGCCGCCCACCTGGATGGAGACGCCGCGCCGGCGCTCGGCGTCGCTCAGCAGCCGCTCCACCATGGTCACCACCTCGGGGGCTCCTCGGACCACCCCACAGAGGATCTTTGGTGGGGGCAAGGCGGCCGCCGTGCTGCTGGCCGTGGGCGGCCAGTTCCTCTTCTGCTGGTTGCCCTACTTCTCCTTCCAGCTGTACACGGCGCTGAGCACTCGGCCCTTGGCCGGGCCGGCGGCTGAGACTGTGGTCACCTGGCTGGGGTTCTGCTGCTTCACCTCCAACCCCTTCTTCTACGGCTGCCTCAACCGGCAGATCCGCGGGGAGCTCGGCCGGCTCCTCACCTGCTTCTTCAAGCAGCCCCCGGAGGAGGACCTGCGGCTGCCGAGCCGCGAGGGCTCCATCGAGGAGAACTTCCTACAGTTCCTCCAGAGCACTGGGCGCCCACCAGAGCCCCCCAGCCGCGAGCGGGACCTGCCCCCCACGGATTTCCGCATCCCGGGGCAGATCGAGGAGGAGGCGGCCGAGGCCATGGAGTGGGGTGGGGGCAGCGGGGTGTTCGTGCCCGTGGCGGGCTCTGCCAAAGCGGGGCTGTAGCGTTGGGGGGTTTGGGGTAAACGTGGCTGTGAGGGGAGAGATGGTCACAGTGACTTGCTGAGGGGGGCTTCGTCACCACCACGGTGCTTACTGGGCTGGGAGTACCACACTGCCACAGAGGGTGGGGGGTCCTCACTGCAGCCACAGGGAACTGGGGGGCCCACAAGGCCCACTGGGGTGGTGGGGTGGGGGCTCCTTGCTGCAGCCATGGAGAGTTGGGGGTCTGCTGGAGTGGGAGTGATTCTCACTGCTGTGGGGGATTGGGGGTCCCACAGCACTCGTTGAGGTTTGGGGGGTCTCTGTCACCACAGTGGGGGATTGGGGGTCCTGCGACTCTTGCTGACGTCTGTGGGGTCCTCATTGCCGTGGGGGATTGGGGGTCCTGTGACTCTTGCTGACATCTGTGGGGTCCTCATTGCCATGGGGGATTGCGGGTCTCACCATTCTCATGGCAGTGTGGGAGGGTCCCCATTGCTGCCATCGCAGGTGACGGGTGGAGGTCCCACCACCCTGGGTTGATGAGCTGGGGGGTCAGCACGGCCGGCCCCACAGGGATCGGGGGTCCCGGGGCAGCACTGGGGGCACAAGCCCAGTGATGGGCCAGGGGTGAGAGTGGGGCCCTCGTGTTTGGGGTCTCTCCAGGAGGGGAGGGGGTCCCCTCCATCCCCCCATGGCCCTGAGAGCCCTCCTCAGTCCCGCAGACCCGCTCCCTTTGCCCGAGCCCGGCCCTCTGGGGGTGCGGAGCCTGCGCCCCCCAATGAGGGAGCCCTGGGGGTCTGGGGCCGCCAGGAGAACTACAACTCCCATCATGCCCCCCCAGCAGAGCCCGGAAGTGGGGCGCTTCCCATCATGTCTCGCTCTATCGAGGCGGAAGTAAAGCGCTTTTCCCCCCATCATGCCCCGCTCGAACCTGGCGGAAAATGATGGCGGAAAATGATGTCTCCTCCCATCATGCCCCGCTCTACCGAGGCGGAAGTACTCGCGCTATCAGCCCGCAGGACTTCATTTCCCGGCGTGCCCTGCGGCCAGGACCGGAAATCCGGCGCCGCCTCAGGAGCCGCCCGGGCCGAGGCAGCTGCGGCCCCGATCCCGGTCCCGATCCCGATCCCGGCCCCGGCCGCTCGGCCGCCCCCGCCGCCGCCATGGGGTGCACGCTGAGCGCCGAGGATAAGGCGGCGGTGGAGAGGAGTAAAATGATCGACCGCAACCTGCGGGAAGACGGCGAGAAGGCGGCCAAGGAGGTGAAGCTGCTGCTGCTCGGTGAGGAGGGGCCGGGGGCAGAGCGGAATGGGGCTTTCCGCGCTCCCGGAGGGATTTGGGGGGGCAAAGGGAGCTCTCCGCCCTCAGGAAGGAGTTTGGGAATGGAGAAGTTGGGGGATCCCTGGATGGGCTGGGGAGGTCCCGGGGGATCCTTGGGAGGGCTCAGAAAGTGCCGAGGGACCCCCGGGAGAGCTGAGGTGGTTCCTGATGGATTCCTGGGGGAGCTGAGGAGGGTCTGGATGGATCTCCGGGGGAACTGAGGTGGATCTCGAGCGATCCCTGGGGAAGCTGAGGTGGATCCCTCGGGATCCCTTGCGGGGCTGAGGTGGATCCCGATAGATCCCCGGGGAAGGTGAGGAAGGTTCCGAGGGATCTTCTGGGGAACTGAGGTGGATCCCGAGGGATCCCCGGGGGAGCTGAGGTGGTTCCTGATGGATCCCTGGGGGAGTTGAGGAGAGTCTGGATGGATCTCCGGGGGAACTGAGCTGGATCCTGAGGGATCCTTGGCGGGGCTGAGATGGATCCCGCGGGATCCCCGGACACTGAGGAGGGTCCCGAGGGTCCCCTGGTCCCCTTCCGAAGGGCATGGCTTATCCATCCTAGCGGGGGTGTTCTGGGCTGTCCCGGGGTGCGGCCCGTGGGCTTTTCCCGATGGAATCCCGATGGAATTCCCCGTGCTCCCTCCCCGGTGGGACCGGGAGAGGCACGGCTCATCCCGCGGGTCCGGCATGGAAGGGAGGGAATGCTGGGGCTGGAATGAAATTCCTACTCGGGGAGCGGGGTAAAACGGTAAGAAGGATTTCCCTCGAGGAGGGGTGGCACATTCCCTTTAGTGGAGTTTTGCTGTGGTTGGTCTGTGTTTTGGGGTTCCTGGAAGTGATGATGGGAGCTCAGAGGAGGCACAAGCTGCCCTCCCTGAGGGCTGGGGGAGCAGATTGAGATCAGATGCTGGGGAGAAATCCCTCCTTGTGAGGGTGGAGAGGCCCTGGCACAGGTGCCCAGAGCAGAGTGGCTGCCCCTGGATCCCTGGAAGTGCCCAAGGCCAGGCTGGACATGGCTTGGAGCAGCCTGGGACAGTGGGATGTGTCCCTGCCCATGGCAGGGGATAGACTGGGATGAGCTTCTAACCCAAACTAGTGTAGGATTCTGGAGTTCTGTTCAAACCCTCACACTTTTACAAGCACCACTCAGGGCTGATGAACCATCTGCTCATGCTGATTTCTCTTTTCAAGGTCTGAGTATATATTTTTGGTTATGCTGATTTTTCTGTCTCGGAGGAGACAGATGGAGTCTGTGAGGATCTGAACAGCAGCGCTGAGTGGGTCCTGTTAGAGCAGGATGTGTGAAGGAACCATCCTGCTCCAGGAATCCTTTTTCTTTCCCATTTAGCCCTTTTTCTTCGCTCCCTGCAGGAGCTGCTCCGAGCTTTGTACTTGGTGTGTCCATGGAAAAGCTCTTGGCTGCGTGTCAGGAGAATCCTTTGTTCTCCAGGTGTTTGTTTTGGTGTTAATAAGCAACACTTGCACATTCCCAGGAACAGAATAATTCTTTCCTCTTATTTTTGTATGACATTTTTTCCAAAGCACCGAGGGCTTCGAGGCTGAGATAGGTCTTATCAGCAAACATGGAATGGGGGGAGTATCCCAGAAATTGTACAATCATCAGTTGGAATGTGTTAAAAACCAGGTGAGGCTTTAGAGCTCAGAGCAGCAGCTGATTTTGGGTCACTGTTGGCTTTGGATGGCAGGAAAATTCTTGCACTTCCTGGTGTGTCTGCAGGTGAGGAACTTTTTAGGAGTAATTGGAATGTTGCTCTGGACCTACCTCTCTATCTACCTGATCCCAGGTCAGGTTTGCACCTGGTTGTCACTTGCAAATCTCTCTCAGGTATTTCCTGGTTTTAAAGCTGAGTGTGGAGATTCCTGGGAATACCAGGAAATGCTGGAATCTCCCCACACACATCCTTCTTGATGTGCAGGTAAAGCAGAGCAGGGGATTCCCAGGAGGAATTATCTGCAGTGGGACCATCCTTTCACTGAGGCACTAGAAGCCGATGGAAAAGTCCATGAAGATTTTTCCATGGTTTGAGGAAGAGTTTTTTATCCCACATAAAACTGTCTGGATCTGCAGGGTCTCATGTCATTCCCTGAGTGGTTTCTACCCCTCTCAGAGAGGGCTGGTAAAAAAAGAATGGATTTTTCCTGAAGTTTGCACTCCACACATCTTTCCCTGCTGCATTAGAAGAGCTGCCCCAGTTTGAGATCTGCAGAGTTGTGATGAGCAGGGAAAGGGCTGTGCCTGTGGAGAGGGAGCTGGATCCTGCCCAGCTGGGGTGTGAGGAGGCAGGGAAGGACCCAGAATCTGGAGGGTTGGAAGAGGAAAGGGAGAAAAAGCAAATACAGTGAAATTTGGGAGAGAAGTGAAATACAGCCCAAATCAGGAGATTTGGAAGAGGAATAAAATACACATGAAAATCAGGAGATTTGTGGGAGAGGAGAGGAAGTAAAATGCACCTGAAATCAGGAGGTTTGGGAAGAGAAGAGAGAGAGGAAGGTAAAGACACTGAAAAATGGGAGATTTGGGGAGAAA
This sequence comes from Taeniopygia guttata, assembly GCF_048771995.1. Lineage (NCBI taxonomy): Eukaryota > Metazoa > Chordata > Aves > Passeriformes > Estrildidae > Taeniopygia > Taeniopygia guttata. The sequence continues at coordinate 5,060,715 of NC_133051.1, forward strand.
AAAGGAAGTAAAAATACAGCCAAAAGTGGAAGAACTGAGGAGAGGAAAGGAAGTCAAATACCCCAAAAATCAGGAGATTTGGGAGAGGCCAGGAAGTCAGAAATCCCCAAATCGGGGTTTGGGTGTGTTTTCCTTTCTCTTTTCCATAACCCTTATCTTCTCTTGAGCAAGGGAGGAAGGAGAGAGAATTCCAGAGAATTCCAGTTGTGTTCCCTTCTTCTGGGAGCTCAGCATTGACTTTTTCAGCACCTTCCACCTGGGAGAAAGTTTGGATGCTGGAGGAAGTGGCCCCAGCACCTGGATAACTGCAGAATTGCTGGGATAAAGTTAATCCTGGAGCTTCTCAGGGATTTCAAGTCCCTCTGTTGTGTTTCCCTTTCACAACTCTGAACTTCGTTGAGCAATTCTAAGTTCTGGGGATATTTTATAAAACAAATGAAACCTGAGTATTGAATAATGACTGAGCCTGGTTAGTACGACCCTGTGGGATGTAATTATTGTTCCATGTTGGAATGCCCCCAGCAGCTCTGCTGGCATTGGCACTGGCGTGGTTGGAGTGATGGCAGCAGTGGATTCACTCTCTGGAACAGCAGCTGAAGCTCCCTGGAGGCCGGGAGCAAGCTGGGAATGGCCCAGGAGCCCTCAGTCCCACTTTTCTCCTTCCATTTGCCCCCAGGAAAAGGCTCCTCAGCAGGCACACACTGGGTTCTGCTGGTGGGGAAACCTGGCAGATTTTCCAGCCAAATAGAGGAGGGTGCTGGAGCTCTTCCTGGCTGGGTGGGAGCTAAGCCAGATGCTTCACTCTGCTTGCAGTGTCTTTTCCAAGCTCTGGCATGTTGTTCTGGGCTGTGGCTCAGGGGTCTGTGTGACCCTGAGGGGTGAAGCTGGATTCCAGAGCTGTCCCGTTCCCAAATCCCTGTGGAAATGGTGGTTGTGGATGCACCAATGTTGGACTGTTTTTGCCCAAAACACCCCCTGTTATCCAGCCTGGCCAGCTTCCCTGCCTTTGCATACGCTGTGTAATTACGTTGAAGTGGTGCTGCTAATTAATGCAAAAACAATTAAAAGCGTAAGTTTGTTTTAAAATAACCCTAATTTGCATAATTCACCCTCCTCCACTACTCCAGGAGCCCTCAGCTTTTTCCTGACACTGATTTTTCCAACCTTTTTTCATTCCTGAATTCCCCAAGGCTTCCTCAGCACTGTTTTGGTTGTGTTTAGGTTTAAAGTAGGAAAGTGTTTTCTGGGGATGCAAACCCAGGCAGATCCGGTGCTGCAGTTAATGCAGTTAATTATGGTGTTAATTGAAGTGGCTTTTCTCAGAGCTCAGCAGCTGTGCCTTGGATCCCTATTCCAGAGGATCCATCTGGGGGTCAGACCTGGTTGCTCCTTGGCTCTGGAGCTACTGGATGCCCTTGGAATGGTGATACGAAGCTCTGTGGTGGGGTGTTGGTCTCCAGATGTTGTCCCAGCAGTGGCTGCTGCTCCAAGTGTCCTTCCTTGTGGGATCTGCTGTAGGAATCCTGCTGGAGAAGCTGCAGGGAGCTGTTGTTTCTCTAATCTTGAAGGTATCTGGGTCTGCTGGATGTTCCTGGTGACTTGTGGCTGTGGGAGGATTCTCCTCACACAGTTCACAAGGACCTGGTTCAGGATAGATTGCAGGGAAGGTTTAGGTTGGGTATCAGGGAAAATTTCTTGCTGACAAAGGTTGTCCAGGCCTGGCATGGGCTGCCCAGGGCAGTGGTGGTGTCTCCATCCCTGGAAAAGCTCAGAAAGGATGTGTATGGCACCTGGGACATGGATTAGGGGTGGACATGGGAGTGTTGGGATACAGTTGGACTCGAACTCAGAGGGCTTTTCCAACCTTAACAATTCCATGATCATTTGGTAGCAGGTCAGATCTCTTTGAAGATGCAGCTCTTCTCTGGGCTTTGAGCTCCATGGAGGTCTTTCCTCAGCTGCACTGGAGGCTGGAATTTCCCTGTCCTCAGGCGTGGGAGCTGCAGCTTCCACCCGTGTCTCTGTGTACCTTCCCCTTGATTTTCTGTTCTGCCCTTTTCCTACCAAACCAGATGCAGGGCAGGCAGAATGCTCCATATCTCCAGAGTACCTGAGCCCCTCGAGTTCTTCAGGAATCAGCCATGATTTATTTAATCTCCTGGAAAAGAGAATTTGTTTCACCAGGGTCAGATGCACTCTTTTCTGCACAATGCCATTTTCCAGCTGTGGGATGGGAATTCTTCTGTCCCCTGGGTTGTGTGTACATCATGTACTCGTGTCAGGACACATGGGTGAGTGTCCATGCCCAGCACTGGGATTTGGGGATGGACAATTTCCAGCAGACAGCTTGGTTGAGGAATTGGGATTCCATCTATGCTCCAAAAGCCCTCTGGATATGATTCAAGTTTCATTAAATTCTGAGGCACAGCATTGAAATAACTTTTCTCAGAAGAGCAGAGGGAGCTGTAAAGAGGAATTTTTTAATTAGATCATGGATCTAATCTTCTGGAAGTTTGGAGTGAGCAGAGCTGTGCCTGCACCTCCTGGGATGCAGCACTTGTTCCTGCAGAAGTGGGATAGAAAAATGGAATTCATGACTTAAATGGGGTTTGGAGCTGAAATGAGGCACAGATGCTGATTATTTTTCCAGCACGCTCTTTGTGGTGATCCCTGTGCTGTCTCCTTTGTTCCTGGGGATCCAATGCCTGGCTCTTGTTTCATGTTTTCCCAGTTGGTGTTTGGTCACTTCAGTGCATCCTTTAACCTTCTCTGGTTACCCGGGTGCTGCTGCCTGGGTCAGCTTTAGAAACAAACACCGAATGCTGGGACACAAGTTTGGCCTCCTGGAGCTCGGTGCTTTGGGGTCTCCATCCCTGCAAGTTCCTGGTGTTTGGGGAATGAGCTTATCCCTCAGCAGGAGCTGCTGGGCAGGGAGAGCTCAGCTGCATGTTTGGAACAGCTCAGGATTGTTGTTCCTGCAGGAAATTCAGAGGGTGTTTGACTTTTAAAAACGAGCCCAGCACAAGGTGACTCTTGATAATCAGGAAAACTAAGAAATATCTTTTCCCAGCTCAGGTCTTCCCACTGCTCCTTCTCTTTCCAAGTTATCTGTTGCTTTATCATCCACCTCATGTTTCACAGGCCTTGCTGGGCTTTTCCTCTTCTGTCACAACGCAGACTTGGATCCAGAGACACCAGACTTGGCCTTTTTATCCCGTATCTCCAAGCAGATCCATTTATCATGAAACCCTGAAATGGACTGAGTTGGAATGGACGTTGAGGCTCATCTCATTCCATGGGCAGGGACACTTCCACTGTCCCAGGCTGCTCCAGGCCCTGTCCAGCCTGGCCTTGGACATTCCTAGGGAGGGATCAGGCAGCCACAGTTTCTCTGTGCACCCTGTGCCAGGGCCTCCCCACCCTCACAGGGAGAATTCCTTCCCAATATCCCATCGATCTATGCCCTCTGGCAGTGGGAAGTCATTCCCCCTTGTCCTGTCCCTCCAACCCTTGTCCAAAGTTCCTCTCCAGCTCTCCTGGAGCCCATTTAGGCTCTGGAAGTGTCCAAGGCCTGGTTGGACAGGGCTCAGAGCAGTGGGATAGTGGAAGATGTGGGGTGGAATGGGAAGAGCTTTACAGCCCCTCCCCACCCCAAGCATTCCATGATTCCATAATCCTGTGTGTGTGCATGAGGAACTGTGGGTGCCCAGGGGGTCGGAGATGGTGATTTGATGTTCAGCCAAGAGCCACACGAGGCCTCTCCATGGGGGTCTCCAGCCACACTGGGCAGCAGCAGCCATAATTCCTTCAAAACACTCCTGGGGGAGATCAAAGAGCTGTGAAAACAAATTCAAATCTGAGGTCTGTGCTTGTAGAATCCCAGGATGATTTGGGCTGGAAAGAATTTTAAAGTTTGTCCCATTCCATCCCCTGCCATGGACAGAGGCACCTTCCACTAGACCAGTTTGCTCCAAGCCCTGTCCAGCCTGGCCTGAAACACTTTCAGGGGTGCAGCAGCAGAGGGGAGTTTGCTGCTGGTTTGTGGCTATTTCAGCAACTCCTTAAGGAATTTCTCAGAACCATCAGTGGTCACTCAGGTCTGGGGGTAAGGGACAGGGACAGGTTCCTCCAGCCTGATGTTTCCCAGGAATGCTGCAGAATTTCTGGACATATTTCAACCTTCTGAGTGGTCATGGGATGTTTCTAAGCTTTAATTGTTTAATTAAAACAGGGTTGAGGCTCCAATAGTTTCAAGATGAAAAGGAAAACTCCTCTGTCCTGGAGCCAGTCTGGGAGAGCTGGGAATGCTCAGCCTGGAGAAGAGAAGGCTCTGGGGAGATATTAGAACCCCTTACTGTGGGTGAAGGGGCTCCAGGAGAGCTGGAGAGGGACTTTGGACAAGAGCCTGGAGTGCCAGGATGAGAGGGAATGGCTTCCCACTGCCAGAGAGCAGGGTTGGATGGGATATTGGGAAGGAATTGCTCCCTGTGAGGGTGCTGAGGCCCTGGCACAGGTGCCCAGAGCAGCTGTGGCTGCCCCTGGATCCCTGGCAGTGCCCAAGGCCAGGCTGGACAGGGCTTGGAGCACCTGGGGTAGTGGAAGGTGTCCCTGCCCACAGCAGGTTGTGGATGGGATGGGATTTTATATCCTTTCCAACCCAAACCATTCCAGGATTCCTTCTACAATTCTAAGTCTTGCAGCGGGGCTGCTCTTCCTGTGCATCTACCAGGTACCTTTGGTGGGAAAAGCCGTGTCAGCTTCAGCCCATGTGCTCCAGCAGTGCTTGGAATTTCCCTGCTGTGATCCCAGGGGTAGTGTGGCTCCTGTTTTCAATATGCCATTCCTTACCCAAGCCTTCACTTTTTTCTCCTCTGGAGGCAGGGACAGCCTCAAGTGGTTTATCCTGTGCTGTTGGCTCCTGTTCCCTCTGCAGTGAGGCTGTAGCCAGCCCATGTCCCCTGTTTTATTTGAATATATTGTTTTTCCCGTCATTCTTGTGGAACTACAAGTGTCAGCCTAATCTCTCCTGTTCCTGTTGACTTTTCCAACAATAGCTGTTTTTTGCAAGCCTGGTGGTATAACACTACAGCTCCTTCCTCCAGTGTTTTTCCCTTTTTCCTGACTCCCAGTGCAGTTCTCTTGCTGTATGTGATTCTGTGGTATCCAAGAATTTTCTAGGTGTCCATTGAACTAAAAAATCTCAACAAGGGAATGTGGGATCTGTGTTACCAGGGATGGCAGCACTGGGAAGGTCAGGATGTTGGGATTCCACACAGTGAGGTTGGAAGGAGGGAAGTGATGAAGAGGATGAGAATTTGATACTTCAGCTTTCCCCAGCTGTGGCTGCACAGGTCCATGGGATGCTGGAGGCTGTTGGGGAGATATTCCTCCTGGAATACAATTCAGGAGTGCTGTGGAAAGCTAAGGGGGGTGTTGGTGGGTAAGGGGAGGTGTCCATGTTCCTTGTGGAGTGGGATGAGTGTTAAATAAAGAAAATATGTTTATCAGGGAGATACCCTAAATCCTGATGGGTAATTTGAACAGCTCCTGTTCCATGCTTCCAGTGGCTCTCAAGCCATTGGATATTTTTGGACCTGGACTCCTCCCAGCTTGGTTGAGCTGTTGTTTGGGCCCCGTTCAACCTGTGTGAGGGGAGCTGGTTCCGTTTGGGATTTGGGTACTGCAACCACAGCCAGGTGATCCGACATTGCTTCCAGCCTGTTCCTCATGTGGAGGGTGCTGTCACACTCCCAGGTCTGTGTCACAGTCCCAACTCAGCCCTGGAGCTTCAAGTGAACTCCTGGGGTTATTCCTGAGCTGCTTCTCAGGGGATGTTGGAACTACTGTGAAACACCCCTGGATCTGGGATCTCACCGAGGGCTGCAGCTCTTCAGGAGTGGGCTAGTGGAGTTTCTGCCAAATCCCTGCAGGGCTTCTGAGCTGGCTGTTGCTGAGGTCTAAGCCACATGCCTGTGTCATGCCCTGCAGTTTTATCTTCCTCACTTGTACTTTAATGGATTTTCTGGTGCATCCCTGTTCCGTCCCTGGAAGGATTTGTTTCAGCAGTGACCTGGTTTCTCTTCAGAAACTTGCAGATGATCCAGGGCTTTTCCCCTTAATTATGTGTGTGGAATTCCTTTCCTGAAGTACAGTTTAATGCAGTTTTGATACAACTTTGGCGAAAAAAAACTACTCAAGACAGGATTTTTAGGACCTTCTGGATCTGGAAACTGGATGCTTGTGTCTGGAAGATGTAGGGAGTCTGACCTACCTCCTTGGAGAATTTTCAAAGCAAAAATCTAGGGTTGTGGGGAATGCTTCCCTTGGAATTCCCAGTCCAAGCTGTGTTTTGTTGCTCTTTTCCCATAATCTCCAGCACATAGCCATGCTAACTTGCTTCCCATCTGCTGCTCCAGGAAGTTCTCTGGCTTTCTTGGGGGAAGTGGTTGGATGATAATTTCCCCCTGTGTACCCTTTGCTTTCCCAGGGCCAGTGCTGATACACCTGGAAAGCTCCAGCTTTCCAGTTGCTGCAGTTTGCTCCTGCTCCAGAGGGAGAAGGAATCTGCCTGTAGGAACGGGTACAGGGATTGCCACCCTTGGAGCTGGAATTCCAGCACTTACATGCTGAGCTTTTCCCTAAGAACTTGTGGTGTCACTGGGATGTTTTTGGGATATTACTGGGATGGTTTGGGATGTAATTGGGGATGTCACAGGCGTGGTCTGGCGTGTTGCTGGGTGAGGTGTGGGGGTTTTCAGAAGCTATGGTGCCTCCTGGCTCCATCTGGTTTCCAGAGGGAATAGTTGAACGCTTGTGGAATGCATTGAGGACAGGGACATTGTGGAATTCCTGCCCAGTGTGTCCATGGAGTGGGACAATCCCGGTAGCAGATGAGCTGCTCTTTGTGTCCAGGGTGGGATGAAGAGGTTCCTTGCTGCTATTTTGGGAAAAGTGAAGTTGAGGCTTCTGAAGCAGTTTTTCCACGGGGTTACGACATTCACGCTGAGCTCAGCCCTGGTTTCTTGTGGCAGAACGTGATCTCCGTGTGGCTGTGCTCATGGGAGCAGAAGAGAAAGATTTGCTTCTCCTTACACAGCCAGAAATGTGCCATGAACACCCTAATTTCCATGGGTTTGAATCCACTCTCACATCTTGTGATCTTTGAGTCTTCCTGGCTCCTCATCTAGTCCCTGCCTAAGGTCCCAGAGGTGAAGGCTTTGCCTGAGGAATCTGTAAGAATTCCGGTAACTCTATCCACTCTTGATGTGAATTTCTAGTGTGGAGCATCAGTTTGCTGTAGGCTGAAGCAGTGTTTTAGTAGCATTCAAATTCCCATTTCTTATTCCCCTTCTGAAGGATTCAGCCACACTGGGTATCAACAGCACATGGGAATCCCCAAAGGTGGGAGCGGAGGGTGCAGGATGAAAGCTGCTCAGTTAGTCCAGTATGGATCCCTTCAGGCAAATCCTTTCCAGTGGCTTGGGAAAAGGGGAATAGCAGCTTGTCCGGCGTGAACATCTGCAAGTGTTTAGAGAAACATCAAAGGACAGAGTGAGACCTAGAGATGTTGAAATTAGGTCCAGAAAGGAAGAGTAAAATGGGAATGATTGGCTGGCATGAGACAACCTTGCAGGCATCGCATTCCAGCCCCCCACCTTCAGGGACACCTTCTACCAGCCCAGGGTGCTCCAAGCCCCATCCAGCCTGGCCTTGGACACTTCCAGGGATGGGGCAGCCACAGCTGCTCTGGGCACCCTGTGCCAGGGGCTTGCTACAATCACAGGGAAGAATTTCTTCCCAATATCCCATCTAACCCTGCCCTTGGCAGTGGGAAGTATTCCCTCTCATCCTGTCCTTCCAGGTCTTGTCCAAAGTCCCTCTCCTGGAGCTCTCCTGGAGCTGCTTTAGGCACTGGAAGGGGCTCTTAGGGCTCCCCAGAGCCTTCTCTTTTCCAGGCTGGACACCACCTGGCCCAGCCTGGCTCCAGAGTAGAGGGGCTCCAGAATAATGGAGTCCAGGATTGTTTGGGTGGGAAGGGATCTTGAAGCTCATCTCACTCCCTGCCATGGGCAGAGACACCTTCCAACAAACCTGGTTGCTTTCAGGGATAAGGGGCCACAGCTTCTCTGGGAATGCTGGGCCATGATCTCACTGCCCTCATGGAATTTCTTCTCAATATCCCATCTCATCCTCTTTGTCAGCAGGAAGCTGTTCCTCTGTCACAGACTAGAGATGGGCAGTGTGAATCCCTTTTTTCCCCTGGCATTGCCTGTCTCCTGGGCCATCCCAGCAGGAGCTCCAGCCTTCCATTCCAGAGCTGCAGCTGCAGGGGAGATGTTTTTCAGTGAGTGTTAATGAGGTGCCTTGTCTGGGTGGCTCTTGCCTGAGAGAGGGAACCTGGAACAACAGGAAAAACTTCTTTAGGAATAACAGCTCACTGCTTGGCCATGGCTGAGGAGCCAGTCTGGGGTACTGTGTTGGTGAGGAGACAGTTCAGAGGATGTGGGTTCCTACTTTCCCTCTCTGAAGTGAGGTGTGAGTAACCTTGGAGAGGAGAATTCCTGCTCTACCAGGCAGTGTTTGAGGTTGAGGGGGGAAGGGGAGGGGTTAAAAGAATCTGATTGGAATTAGCAAAGTATTGGCAGGTTGGATCTGATGGGGTTGGTGACAGGTAGCGCAGCTTGGCTGTGGCAGATTATTTTGGGATAATCTAAGGAGGAAACAACAGTAAATGATGCTGAGAAGGCAAAAGAAGACAGGTAATCTCAAAAGTCCCTTCTCAGTCTGGATTCTGGGCTGTATGGGGACACTGGAGATTTGAAATCCAGCACTTGGATCCTGGGAATGCGGGGGGTGGGCGTGGGAAATACAAAGGATTTGTATCCTCCCAGGGTGGAAGTGCTGAGTCCACAGAGTGTCAATGTTTTCACACCTGACCGCAAACAGGAGCTGCTCTGGGAGAGCTGGGAATGTTCACCCTGGAGAAGGGAAGGATCCAGGGAGACCTGAGATCTAAAGGGGCTTCAGGAGAGCTGGAGAGGAGCTTCAGACAAAGGCCTGGAGAGACAGGACACAGGGAATGGCTTCCCACAGACAAGGGGCAATGCTAGATGGGATATTGGGAAGGGATTCTTCCCTGTGAGGGTGGAGAGGCCCTGGTCCAGTTTGCCCAGAGCAGCTGTGGCTGCCCCATCCCTGGATGCATCCAAGGCCAGGTTGGATGGGGCTTGGAGAAAACTGGGATAGTGAAGGTGTCCCTGCCTGTAGCAGGGAGTAAAACAGGATGGGATTTAAGGAACCTCCCAACCCAAACCATCCTGGACTTCTGTGGGTGATTTATTCCATCTGGGCTCACCTGAGTCATCTGTCCAAATCCAAGCAGGTCCAACACCATTCCTTGCCTACAGCCAGCCCAGCTCTGCAGCTCAGGGAGTCTTGAGGCCAAGGGGCCCTCAGGCAGTGCAGAGCCAGCTGAGCTGAGCTCCTGCTGCCACACAAGGCGATGTCCTGGAGTTCTGCTGGCTTCAGGAACACTGTGCTGCCTTCGACATGCTCCTGGCTGGGACAGTCATGTGGGGCAGCTCTGCTAAGCTCCATAAATCAGGAGAACCGATGGTTTGCAATCCCTGGTGCCCACTGCCCTGAGCCATGCAGGACAGACATGGTTTGGGAGTGCTCTGGGATCTGGGACAAAAAGTCAGGAAAACCAGGGAACTTGCTGGGTTTTGCAGTCTGGAATAATTGACCCTGTTTCAAGGAGTAATTTACCTCTCCAGGATAACTGCCCCTTCTTCAAGGTATAATTGACCCCTGTCTAGGGATACCTGGCCCACCCCCAGAGATAACTGGCCCCCCAGCTCTGCAGAGGTATGGAAGCTAGGTATTCTTGGCATTCCTTGAAGGAAGGCTGTTGGGATGCAGATGTGCCTGCAACTCTGAGATTTCACCTGGGAATCACCCCGTGCCAGGAGGTCCCTCCCCACCTGGTTGTTCAAGGCCTTTCCTGTCCAGCTCAGTGATGGTGGCAGCATCTGGTGGTGCTGATGCGCTGTGGCTGTCTTGGCCTGGGGTGAGGGATAGGATAGCTGCTCTGTTGGATAAATCCTCATCCCAGTTCTTCAGACTTGTCTCCCACTTGGCTGCCCTTGCTGACCTCTGGGGTTTGAGAAATTTCAGGTTTTTTTAGCCAATGAACTCATGGTGACTGTTGGCATCTGTAAATTAAATCTGGGAAGGATGTGCCAGGACAGTACAGTGGAACTCCATTACCAGCAGTAATGCACAAGGGAAATCCTACCCCAGACCCCATCTGCTTCTCTGTGGGAACTGGAAAAAGCACATTCTGCTTGTCCTTTCAGTTTCATATGGTTAACTGGATGGTTTTTGTGCTTTTCAGGTGCTGGAGAGTCTGGGAAAAGCACCATTGTGAAGCAGATGAAGTAAGTGAGTGCAGGCTGCAACCTTTGTTTTTGTGGGATAAAAAATGTGTGGTGCCCTTCTAGTTTGGCTTGGGAGTAATAAGCTGGTTTCCTTCCAGGATTATCCATGAGGATGGCTACTCAGAGGAGGAATGCAAACAGTATAAAGTGGTTGTGTACAGCAACACCATCCAATCCATCATCGCCATCATCAGAGCCATGGGGAGGCTAAAGATAGACTTTGGGGAAGTTGCCAGAGCAGTAAGTATTGCATTTATTTCCTTAGCCTGAACTTGTTAATGAATCCTGGAATTTCAGTCCAGGCCAAAATGTTTTTTGCAAGATAAAGTATCAAAAAATCTGTCATAAGTTTAGTGTATTGTCATTACAAAACATCAATACTGAGGTTCTGAATAAGAACCTTTAGTAGTTTGAATGCTCAAAAAAAAAAAATATCCCCAAATCATTCTCTGAATTATTTGAATTTTTGGGAATTTTGAGGTTGAAGTTTTGGGAGGTTTGAAGCCCTGCTTTTCCCCTCCCCTCTAGCTCTGCTCATTCCCTGGCCTGTTTCTTGCATTTATGTCCAGCACTTCGAGCTGGAAGTCAGGAAGCCTTGGTGGTTGTGGTGGTGGGAAAGGCACAGAGTGGGAACTAGGGACTCCTGGAAACGTTCAGGAGAAAGGAATTGTGTCAGCACAGGGCTGCACTGTGACTGTTCTGCCTCGTGCTGCAGTTGATCCGGCCCCAGATAGTTTGAATTTATAGTATTTATTTTGGATTTATAATTCCAAGTCCTGGCCAAAGGGCACATCTTCACTCACAGGTTCAGCCAGGCTGTCGTTCAGCTGCTGCTTCAAATCTTCCCAGGGTTCTCTTCCACCTTTCTTGGTGCATGCTGAAGCTGAGTTGGGATCTTGGAGCTGGAACAGGGAAGATGCTGGATCCAGGTCCTTTCTCAGTTACCTGCCCATACTGAGGTGGCTTCACAAGAGCTGAATGCCATGAATTTTCACCATCCCAAAGGGCAAAAACATTGCCAGGCTTCCCCAGGAAAAGGCCAAATGCGCCAAACCATGGAGTAACCTACAGAGATCCAGAGTTCCCTCTGCATTTGGCTGTTAACACCTCAATGGGGTGGATTTGGGATCAGCACCCTGAGCTTGGCACATGCAGGGTTTGGGGCTCAGGGAAGAGGAGCTGGTGTTAGGAGGAGAATGCTAGTAGAGTGAAAGGTCTCTCACATGTCTCAGAAGGACCTGACAGGTCTGATCATGGCAGGAATAAAAGCAGAGGGGGCTATAGGGCAGCGTGGGGTTCCCTGTCCTAATCCATTGGATAACCTGGACAAGAGCATGATCCTGCTCTGGCTTCTGAGGGGGATTTTTCATGCTCAGATCCCCATCAGTCCATCCCATCTCCTGATGAAATCTTTTATTAAGGAATCAGTCTCCCTCACTTCTGACAGCTCTAGCAGCAAAAGGCAAATCCTCAAAGCTTTGGTCCCATCATCTCTCAGAACTCACTTTTTTTCCCTTTTCCCAGTGCTGTGCCACACCAACAGATTTTCCAAGTAAAACCTCTAGTTCAGTTCATTGGTCTGTAGCAGCACATCAGCGTTCCCACCTTTTCTTGAAACATTGCACCAGATTACTGAAATCCCATGGTTTTGGAGCTGTGATCCCCATGGAAGCACTGTGGCCATCCCTGCTCAGGGCTTCTCACCTCCCAGCCTGGAGCTTCTTCCCCAGAAATTCCCTTTCTGGCTGCAGGAGGTGAACAACTCGGTGACTTCTGGGAGAAAGTTGGATGGACTGGGCTGTGATTAATTAGAGCAGTGATTAATTAGTGCAGCGATGTTGCTGTTGGTGGGAAGGTGTCCGTGGGTGGATGTCCCAGAGATGTGCTCCTGTCCTGCAGGACGATGCCCGGCAGCTGTTCGTGCTGGCTGGCAGCGCGGAGGAGGGGATGATGACGGCTGAGCTGGCTGGAGTCATCAAACGCCTCTGGAGAGACCCTGGAGTGCAGGCCTGCTTCAGCAGATCCAGGGAATACCAGCTCAACGATTCTGCATCCTAGTAAGGAACCAACACCAGCTCCTGGGCTCTTTCCTGGCCCCAGAAAATTCAGCTTCCTGTCCCAGCGCCCACAATGGTCCAGGAGGGGCCAGCGTGGCTGGTGCGGGGTGGGACTGGGTGGGAAGGTCCTGTCTACACTGGTCTGACTGGGTGACACTGGGAATTGAGTGCTGTTTTTCTTCTATGGGCCATTGGGGAAAACCCCACATTCCTTGTTTTGTGCCTTGGTGAATTTAATCCTGGAGTGGTTTGGATTGGAAGGGACCTTCAAGATCTCATTCCACCCCCTGCCAAGGGCCTGGACACCTTCCACTATCCCAGGCTGCTCCAGGCCCCATCTAATCTGACCCTAAACACGTCCAGGGATGGGGCAGCCACAGCTCCTCTGGGCACCCTGTGCCAGGGCCTCCCCTCCCTCACAGCAAGGGATTTAATCTAATTTTGAAAAATGTGATTTTTGACAAATTTGCTGGTTTCATGGAAGAAACTCTGGCACCTGGCTTGGATCAGGAACAGTGTGTGCAGCAGGCCCAGGGCAGTGATTGTCCCTCTGTTCTTGGCACTGCTCAGGCCTCACCTCCAGTCCTGGGGTCAGTTTTGGGTTTCTCATGACAAGAAGGACATTGAGGGGCTGGAGCGTGTCCAGGGAAGGGAGCAGGGCTGGGGAAGGGGCTGGAGCACCAGGAGGGGCTGAGGGAGCTGGGAAGGGGCTCAGCCTGGAGCAAAGGAGGCTCAGGGCGGACCTTGTGGCTCTGCACAGCTCCTGACAGGAGGGGACAGCCGGGGGGGTCGGGCTCTGCTCCCAGGGAACAGGGACAGGAGGAGAGGGAACGGCCTCAGGCTGGGCCAGAGGAGGTTCAGGTTGGACATCAGGAGGAATTTCTCCATGGCCAGGCCTTGGCAGGGGCTGCCAAGCGAGGTGGTGGAGTTCCCATCCCTGGAGGTGTTCATGGACCAACTGGATGTGGCACTCAGTGCTCTGTTCTGTTCTGGTGGCAAGGTCAGGGGTTGGATCCAGGGGGTCTTTTCCAAGCTCAGTGATTCAGGGGTTCTGTTGAAGTGGCCGGTGCTTGGTTGTGTCACCTCCATTGTCCCTGCAAAGGGGAGCAACAGTCTTAACATTTAAACTGCCACTTTTCTGACATTCAGCAATTTCCAAAATGGGATCCCCTCACCTGGCAGGTCAATATTCCCAATTTTCTCCTTACAGCTTTTCCTTTCCTCCTGTCCCTGTGCCTGGCACCTCACAGGCAATGGTGCCCCAAAACTGTTCTGATTCTAAAATCTTGTCCTGGTCCTAAAATCAACTCAGCTGCTGAACAACTGGAAGGTTCTGAGTAGATAAACAGGCTGCTAATGGAATTTTTGATGAAATGCCTCATCTTTTTTCCAAGGGCAGGTTACTGCAGGAAGGGGAAACTGTTCCTTTGATGAGCAAAACAGTTGTTTTTTTCCTCTTTTTTTTTTTTTTTTTTTTTTTAACTCACATTCTTGGTCTCTCTGCAACAAATATTTGACACTCTGAAAGGTGATTTTCACTATTTCCAGCTGAAAACTCCTCTCAGTTGAAGCTTTAAATCTTGGAAAAATGAGTTGGGAAGGGTTTTGTGGAGAAGTTTTAGCTGTACCACAGCTCACTGCCTGCAGAGTTTTTCTGTTCAGAGCATATTTGAGCTTGAAAATAAGGCAGAATCCTTCTTCATTTGCAACACCTTGGCAGGGGTTTGGATCAAGGAAAAGGCTGACAGGAGTTTTCTTGGATTTGTGCATACCTTTGCAGCAGGAAAGGAGAAAATTCACGTTCCAAGGGAGGACAAAAATTGATGAGGAGGGGGAAAGGAAGGAATTATTTAATGGAAAGATGGGAAAAAGAGGAGGAGAGCTTAAGGACTTGGGCAGAGAGCAAGAATGGAGCTGAAGGAGGAACCTTGGTGTGTGTCGATGGCTTTGGAAGAGGAGGAAGGTGAAGGCAGCAGGAGAAATGGAGCAGATTGGGAAAAGAGGGTGTCCCCTTGTTTTTGTAGGTACCTGCTTGACCCAGCTGCCTTCCAGAGGTGGGATTTTGGAGGGTTCCCAGTTCCTGGATATTTGCCACCCACCCGTGTGCAGGTCCAGGTCTGGCTGCTGCGAGGAGCTGGCACAGCCTGGGATGGGGATGTTACACCTGGGATAAGCCACCCAGGCATTTCCTGAGAAGTGCCCCAGAAAATTCAGCTTCCTGTCCCAAAGCCACAGGAAGTTGCACCAAACCAAAGTTCTGATGCATCTGCAGCTCGGCAGTTGGGAAACACCAGCAGGGGGTTGGTTTCGTCATGGCAAATTCACCCTTTTAAAGGGCTGGTTCTTCCACAGGACCTGCAGAATTCCCAGGATTTTCCTCTCCCTCCACACATGGCTCCTGACCTGCCTTATCTTTGGTGTTCCCCAATTAATTCCCTTGTCCGTGCTTAGAATCATGGAATATCCTAAGCTGGAAGGGACCCACAAGGATCATCAAGTCCAACTCCTGGCCTTGCACAGGACATCCCAAAACCCCACCCTGTGTTTGGGGGGATTTTTTTCCATGGATGAGAGCATTGTCCAAGTGCTCCTTGAGCTCTGCCAGCCTCGGGGCTGTGACCATTCCCTGGGGAGCTGTTCAAGTGCCCAACTACCAAGGATGGATGTGCTGCACCCCTTTTTGTGGTGGGATGGCACAGGCTTTGTGTCACTTCTCTTGGGGATTTCATTTCCCCGTTCCTTTCATTACCGCCTACAAACAGCACTGAAACCTCAGTGTGAGCAGCTGTTAAATCTGTGCCCCATTTGCTGGTTTTCCAGCTGAAATCCAGCTTCGTGCTGGGATTCCAGACCAGCTCTGGCTCCACATCAGATTCTGGGGCTGAGACACATGGAATGGAGGAAGAGAGGAGCAGACAAGTAACTGCCTGTGAAAATCAGGTAGCATCAAGAGCAAAGCTGCTATGGCAGAGAGCCGAGCATTTCCTCATGGAAATGTTCCAAAAACTCCCCTTCCTGCTGTTTCCTGCATCACTGGGCACTTCTCCTTTGTGCAGGCAGAGATCCTGCCTGTCAGAGCACTGCCCTGGCAGGCTGGAGATGGTATGGGAGGAGAGGAGGTGGAGGATAACACTAATCCAAACAATTTCTCCTGGAATCGAGTGTTTTCCATGTTTTCTTTTCTGTTTTAAAGAAAAAGGAGCTACTTGAGTAGCTCCTGGTCCAAGCTGTTGATGTGGAAATGCTCAGTGCTTTCCCCAGCACCATCTGCTAAAGCCCCCTGCAGCTACCCTGGGTTTTGTGAAATGTTGCAAACATTTATTTTTTTAACTTGCCTTTTTGCAACTTCCTATTTGTCTTTGCTTCTGATGTGAGCGAGGAATCTGTGGCTCCCAGCTCTTGCCTCCAGCTGGGGCTGTGAAGGAGCATTGGGACACTTGGGGAAGGAACTTGAATCCCATCTGATTCCATGGCAGGGACACCTTCCACACCTTCCCAGGGTGCTCCAAGCCCTGTCCACCTGGCCTTGGACACTCCCAGGGATCCAGGGGCAGCCACAGCTGCTCTGGGCACCTGTGCCAGGGCCTCCCACCCTCACAGGGAACAGTTCCTTCCCAATATCCCATCCAACCCTGCTCTCTGGCAGTGGGAAGCCATTCCCTCTCATCCTGGCACTCCAGGACCTTGTCCAAAGTCCTTCTCCAGCTCTCCTGGAGCCCATTTGGGCTCTGGAAGGGGCTCTGAGGTCTCAGCCCCTGGAGTCTTCTCTTCTCCAGGCTGGACACACTCAGCTCTCTCAGCCTGGCTCCAGGGCAGAGGGGCTCCAGAATCATGGAATCCCAGAACTAAGGAACCTTAAAGTTCATCTTGTTCCACCCCCTGCCAGGCAGGGACACCTTCCACTATGCCAGGTTGCTCCAAGCCTGGTCCATCCTAGCTTTG
This sequence comes from Taeniopygia guttata, assembly GCF_048771995.1. Classification (NCBI taxonomy): domain Eukaryota; kingdom Metazoa; phylum Chordata; class Aves; order Passeriformes; family Estrildidae; genus Taeniopygia; species Taeniopygia guttata. Next base: position 5,077,153 of record NC_133051.1, read on the forward strand.
GACACTTCCAGGGATGGGGCAACCACAGCTTCTCTGGGCATTCCATTCCAGGGCTTCACCCCACTCACAGATAGGAATTCCTTCCCAATATCCACCCTAAACCCCTGTTTGGGGTGTAGCAGGGTGAACGTGAAGGATATTTCCATTTCACACGTCTCCAGATTTGTAGGATACTTGGAAATGTCACCAAGCACATAATGCTTTAAAGTGTTTTTGTTCCTAGTTTTCATACTTTTCCCACATTTCAGGCAGATCCCAGCCTGTGGAAGCTGTAGGTAATTATCTGCAGTCTCATGGGCAATTAGCACAGTTCCTGATCAACTTTCCTCTAGTCCTGCAAGTCTCCTTGTGTTCCCAAATGCCAGTTCTGGCCTACATTCCCTGACATGATGCTGGATAACACCAAATTATTTCTAAGTGGGGTTTTTCCTTCTCCTCCTTTTCTTCCCTCCTTTTTTCCCCCACCCTCTTTTTTTCCTCCCCTTCTCTTCCACTGCTTTTTTCCCTTCCCTTCTTTTCCCCCCCTTTCCTCTGTTTCCCATACTCCTCTTCCTCCCTCCCCCCTAAAGGACATTCAGAGCCATTTGTGGCTTTGAAATCCTTCTTCTCAGCACCAAAAGGAGTGAATTGGAAGGAAATTCCCCACTGCAAGGTTGCTGTGAGCAGGATGAGGAGGGGAGCTCTGTTATCTCCATCCCTGCCCTGCCATCCCTGCTTCCTGGAGCTGTCTGCGTGTGGGTGAGACAGGACTGGCGTGTTTCCTGGTCACTCTGGAATTCCCAGTGAAGTGTCATCAGAGAGCTGCGAATGCACAGCCTGGAGAAGAGATCTGAGGTCTCCCTTAGGTCTCCTTCAAGTACCTGGAGCTGCAAGGGGGCTTTGGACAAGGGGGCAGGACAAGGGGAATGGCTCCCACTGCAGAGGGCAGGGTTGGATGGGATTTTGGGAAGGAATTGTTCCCTGTGAGGGTGGGGAGGCCCTGGCACAGGGTGCCCAGAGCAGCTGTGGCTGCTCCTTCCCTGGGACCATCCAAGGCCAGGTTGGATGGGGCTTGGAGCAGACTGGGACAGTGGAAGGTGTCCCTGCCATGTCAGGGGGTGGGATGAGATCAGTTTTAAGGTCCCTTCCTGTTGCATTAGGCCCTTTTCTGACCCAGAGATGGGGCAACTGAGAGGTGTTTTAAAAACTTCTCTTTTCAGTCTCATTTGAAGGGTGAGACAATACAGATGTTACAATTCACACCATTACCATTAGAAACCAACTATTTCTTAATTACAATACACTATAACCATTTCTTAGCTTATCAGCTTTAGCCACACCATACTATGAATACCTTAAAACAAATCATTTAAAATTACCCATTGTAAGTCCTACTACAATGTATCTTTTATAGTTTTATTTCTCGAAAATAACTAATCTTATTTACAAAACCATAATTTGAAACTTATTTCTAGTTCCATATCTCTCTCAACAATATTTATCTTGTTCCATGGCATTTCTAAGTTAGCATTTCTTATCTCAAAATTTACTTACACTGTGTGAGCCTTCTGTCAGGCTTTAAGAATTTTCTATAAATCCATTTCCCACATCTTCCCAAACCATCCTGGAATTCTGGGATTCAGTGATCTCTGCACACGCTGGCCTTGTTCCAGCCCAGCACAGGATGTCCCAGGAATGCTTGGAGAGTCAGCAGGACCAACAAGTGACTCTGTGGGTTTGATCAGCACTTTTTTTGTACTTAGGGCCTCATTTTAAGCATGAAAAAAGAAGGAAAACAAACCCAAGTTGGCTTTTTGGAAGCTTGTGGTGTTGAAGGATGAGCAGTAGCTGTCTCTGTAAATCCCAGGTGGGGAAGGAGGGATGCAGCCTCAGCCTGATGGAGGTGAAGGAGTTGGTGGGAAGGGATTGGGAGTGCGTGGGATGAGGGGAGGCACAGCAAGGTCGGTGTTTGCTCTCAGAGCTGTTTGTGGGGTGTCTCTGTGGCAGCTGGGGGCCAGGAGCCTCGGGGAACAAAGAGATTCAGACTCTGCTTTTCCAGCTTTTGGGGCTGTCCTTTTCAAGTTCCACTTCATCTGAAATACAGTGGCACTAGTTGGGCTCTGCAGCACGGATTTTTGGGAGGGCACAGCTGCTTCCTCTGCCCACACTTGGCAGGACTGCCAGGGTTTCCCAGAAATCCCCTTTGCTGGGTTTTCCAACCGCTTATATTTCCATGGGATTTGCCCTTTAGATCTCCCTGGAATTAGTCTGGCGCAGTTTATTGTTTCAGGCAGCACCACTGAATCTGATATACCTTATTCCCTGATTGAGTTTGTTTGCCAGCTCCATTCCCTCCGCCCTGGTTGCTCCCAAAGCTTTAATTAGGAATTGTACCACTTTCAGTGCCCAAACTTCCAACTGGCTTTGGGATCAGGTGCTTTACAGCTTCACCTTGGGCTTGGCAGTGCTGGGATAAGCGTGGGACTCTATCTTAAGGAACTTTTCAGCCCAAACAATTCCATGATTTATCATGTCAGTGGTGTGACCTGTATCAAAGCCAGGCTTTGAGGAGCTGCTGGGTCAGTTCTTAGCATTCCCACTGGCTTCTGATACATTGTGTCTCAGCTAAACTTACCCTGCTAGGAGAGAGAGGAGAAAAAAATCTGGGAAAGTTACTGCCTCAGCAGAAATGTTACTTGGTAGAAGCTGAGGAAGGTACATACCTTCCAAATCATGTTGTACTAAACTGAAACTAAAGCCAGGCCCAGCACTGGTCACACAGCAGGTCACAAACCTGCCATCCTTCTGGAGTTGAGAGAGGAATGAGAGGACTGGCTCTTCCTGGACTAAATCCTCTCTCAGATCCTAGCTCTGTGGGAAAAGCCCTGTGGCACTGGGCAAGTTGTGGCAGGTCACTGGAATCTGGAGTTTGCAAACAGGGCAGGGCTCTGCAAGTCCTGGCCAGGGCGATGCTGGAGCTGTTGGAGGAGGGATGTGTTGCTGGGGTTCCTAGCACAGCCTCCAGGCACATGGGAAGAAGCAATTCCTGGATAACAATGGATCTGTGATAATAATGTGCGATTTGGAAGGGTTTATTACACCCATCAGAGCCCTAAGACCCCTGAACCCACCCAGTGACACGGGGCTGGGGTGATAAAAACCTGCTCCCAGGAAAGAACACAGCCTGTGCCATCCCAGCAGAGCTGTGGGATCCATCATATCTTTGTCAGAGCAGGAGGGAGGACGAGCTCAGAGGTGTTGCTGGCTGAAGTGGGGTTTCTGATCCTGCTGGGAATTATCTGTACCTCGTGCTGATGTGCCTGAGAGCTGAACTCCAAAAGGAATGTGCTGGGGCTGGAATTATTTGAGGTCTTGGTGGGAGAATTTCTGCAAGGATGTGGCTTCTTCCAGGGCTGTGTCCTTAGAGTCAGCTTGTTGGAGAAGGAGGTGACTGGATCTGCCTGGTTTGGGATGGTTTTTAAGGCTTCATCCCTCCCTCCCGGCTCCTTTGACGCATCCCTGCCCTTTAACAGGAAACCCTTGGATTTATTGCCTTGTGCTTTGAAGTGAGAGACCTTGACTGTGGATTGCCCTGGGAGATCCAGCCCTGGCACGGCTCTGCATTCCCTCTCTACCCTCCCCAGCCAGCTCAGCTCCCCAGCATTACCTCCAAGGTCATCCAGGGAGGGGTTAAAATCCCCAGACCCCCAAAACATCCCTCAAGACAGCCCCAGGGGGTTGTTTGCTTCGAGGGCTGTGCTGTGTGAGGGAGATAAATAAATTCTGCGCTTTGTTCTGCAGTTTATAAAAGATTCATGGTGAGGCAGCCGACTAAAAAAAGCCTCCTGTGTTGTCTCTTCTGGTTTAGTTACCTAAATGACTTGGATAGAATATCCCAGCCGACCTACATTCCGACTCAGCAGGATGTGCTGCGGACCAGAGTGAAAACTACAGGAATCGTGGAGACTCACTTCACCTTCAAGGACCTGTACTTCAAGTGAGTGAAGGGCTCTGCCCATGCCCTGCACTGGGGCACATCCCACACTTGCTCCTGGTTTAACTGTCCTCCTTCCCCCCGTTATCCCTCTCCGCTGGCATCGCTCACTGGAGACACCAGTTTGACTTTGATTTGCCTTCTGTTCTTTTCAGCTGCTTTTATGTTGGAATCGCAGACACAGGTACTGACTGCTCGTTTCCAGGATCCAATCCCAAAAATAATACTAAAAGGACACTGACCAGAGTTTGAGTTTGAGTTTAACCCTTTCCTCGGAGCAGAGGAACCGAGCTGTGTCTGTAGCCAGGCTATGGCTCCGGGATGCATGGTGTGTTCCATGTGTTCCTCTGGGAATTGCCAGCCTGTGCCTGGCACTGCAGGGGCTGGGACCTCCCTGTCCCCTCTGCTGATCTGGTTCCTGCCAGGCTGTGGATCCAGCCTGCTCCTGGCAGTGTCCCTTTACGTGTCACTAACGAGCTTCCTCTAACCTCAGAGTGGCTCCCACCGCCTCCATGGGCTGAGGCTGCATCCCTCGTCCCTCACCTCAGATCCCTGGAGCTCCCCTTCCTGCTGCTTAGGAATTCCTTGCTTCAGATCCCACGTGTGCCCCTGACAAACAGCTGGAGCCCCTCAGCATTCCTGTGCTGGAGGGTGTAGGACAGTGCAGTGCCTGTGGCTCAGCCCCCTTCCTTCTGTCTGTGCCAATGGTTTGGAGTCTTTCCTGCTCCCATTCCTAAAAATTGTGTGTTTGCTTATTTACAAATGGGCTGTGAAACACTTTGATGGAGTTGCAGCAAAAATCCAAGTGGTGCTTCTAAAATTCAAGGGTTTTACAGGATCCCAGATTGGTTTGGATTGGATGGGACCTTAAATCCCATTCAGTCCCACCCCCCTGCCATGGGCAGGGACACCTTCAACTATGCCAGGTTGCTCCAAGCCCCATCCAGCCTGGCCTTGGACGCTTCCAGGGATGGGGCAGCCACAGCTGCTCTGGGCACCTGTGCAGGGCCTCAGCACCCTCACAGGGAAGGATTCTTTCCCATCCATCCCTGCCCTCTGGCAGTGGGAAGCCATTCAGCTTGTTCTGTCCCTCCAGGCCTTGTCCCAAATCCCTCTCCAGCTCTCATGGAGCCCCTTTAGGCACAGTAAGGAACTCTCAGGTCTCTCTGGAGCCTTCTCCTTCCCAGTTCTCCTGGATCTGGAGCAGAGGGGCTCCAGTCATTGGAGCATCTCTGTGGTCTCCTCTGGAGAAGGAAACTGTTGCACAGTTTTTGGGAGAACAGCATTTTGGCCTCTAACTGTGCAATTTAAGAACATTTTAAACAAAAAGGCATCATTGATTTATTTATGCAGCTTCTGGTCTATCCAGGGAATAACTTGTCTTCCTGTGGTGATGGATCAGGATTAGCATCTCCAGTGTGTTCTTTAATCATCTTCGCCCTCCTTCCTGATCCTGCCCAGAGCCATTGATCATGTGCAGGGCCCCAGACACACGAGGTGCTGTCCCAAAGGGATTTGCTCCACAAAGGGAAGCATTAATCCATCAGAAACCCTGGTGCTGCCAGCTCTGCTGTGATATTCCATCTCAGACATTAATAATGGGATGGGAAAGCTGCAGTGACTGGAATTGGGATGAGCTGAGTTGTCAGGGATGCTCTTCCTTCATGAATCTCTCTGTGCTAATGGCAGATGATCCAAGCCATGGAAAGATCCTGGGTTCTCACAGATTTCCCTCTTTCCTTCTAGACCAGAGGGTTAAATACAAGATGGGAGTTAGTTTGGGATCATTAAATCCCCCTTGGACAGCTCCTTGTCTGCTCTGGGAACATATCAATATCTATGACTTAATAACTCAGATATGAACTTGATTTAATTAAATCCCAATCCTGGGCTCTCATCAAAATATTTGGATGAGCAGGGGGGCTGGAACTACCTGTGGCGCAAATTCCTATTTAATTAGAAATGAATTCAATTTATACAGAAATTCCATAAGCAACTGCTCAGCCTTTAACCTCTGGTACCTCAGATTATTTTTAATAAATGAAATTATTTCTTAGCCCCCTTAATCTCCTCCTGGGTCCCAGCAGGAGCTTGCAGGTAGTGTGTTCCCAATAATCCATTTCCCTGGAGGTGCTGTGAGAAAGTGTTTGGAGTCCAGTCAAGCAAATGGGTTGTTGCTAAGGAGGTAGGAAAGAGAACAAAATCAGCAGAGAGCTCTGGATGGTGACTTCCAGTTCTTCCCGCTGAAAACCAAACTCATGGAACGGTTTGGCTTGGAAGGGACATTAAATCTCACCCAGGGACACCTGGAACCAGACAGGCAGGGACACTTTCCACTAGCCCAGATTGCTGCAAGCTCTATCCGCCCTAGCTTGAAAGAAAATAGAGAGTAATGATTTAAAACCCTCTCTCCTGGGGGAAGCTCCCGAAACTCTGCGTGTTCCCAACCCCTGCTCAGCCTCCCCATCCCTGGGAGCACCAGGGGGGCTGGGCAGGAGGCTGTGCCCAGCTCCTGAGCCACCTCTCCTGCCTCTGCCAGGATGTTCGACGTGGGAGGGCAGCGCTCGGAGCGCAAGAAGTGGATCCACTGCTTCGAGGGGGTGACAGCCATCATTTTCTGCGTGGCCCTGAGTGACTACGACCTGGTGTTGGCTGAGGACGAGGAGATGGTGAGTGTTGTGGGATTTATGGCTGCATGGAAGGGAGCTGGGAGCATCCTAGCTGCATGCTGCACCAGGCTGGAATGTTCCTGGCATATTCCTCCTGTTAAATTGAGAGCTGCAAGGACGAGCACTCTTTGGATAAGCCAGTGGAATCTTGCCCCCACAAAGTGATAAATACAACCACATCCATGAGGTTTTCACCTTCCTGGTTGCTGGGAGCTTCCTGGAGCTGTTGTAGTGCCTTCTTTTCTACATGTGAGTCCTGGAAGGAACAGGAGGAGGTGGCCTGTCCCCTGTTCTCCTCCTGGGGCAATGGCACTGAGGATGTGGTGATGACACCTCAATTTTGAGTCTGGCCTGTGCAGCAGAGCTTCTGTCCCCCATCCCACCCTTCCCTAACATCTCTCCTGTTGGATTTCCTTTTCCAGAATCGGATGCATGAGAGTATGAAACTCTTTGACAGCATCTGTAACAACAAATGGTTCACAGACACCTCCATCATCCTCTTCCTGAACAAGAAAGACCTGTTTGAGGAGAAGATTAAGAAGAGCCCACTAACAATCTGCTACCCAGAGTACACAGGTAGGCTGGGATCACTGGCACCGTGGGATCATCTCTGCCACTGGGCCAGCAGTGAGTGAGTCAGAGCATTGCACAACCCAGAGTCAGTTACAAACTTTTCCCCCAATTCCTTCCCTGTGCCTCCTGGACACTTCTGGCCTGTTCAGTTGGCTGGTAGCTTGTTTTCTTGGAAGAGCTGTGGTTGGGAACAACCTTTGTCCTTCCCTGGAATAAAGTGTTGCACTCCAACAAATCAAGATAACTTCCCCATTTCCACACCTAACTGGGACAATAATTCCATTTAAATTCAATTTTAGAGGCTGTGGAACTTAACCACATCTTGCTCTGGCTCCTGTCCACCCTGGAATGTCGGTGTTCAGCGTGGATTGTTCCAGAACCCATCCCTGCTGTGGTTCCACACAGGTGGAAGGTTTTACCTGGGCACTGCTTGAGGCATTTACATGTTTAAAAAATCCTTCAAATCTCTTCAAACCTGTTGATTTCCGTGATTCCCAGAGAAGCTGTGGATTCCCTGTCCCTGGAAGTGCTTGAGGCTAGGCTGGACAGGGCTGGGAGCAACCTGGTGTAGTGCAAGGTGTCCCTATTCCTGGCAGGGGGTGGAACGAGATGGGATTGAAGGTCCCTTCCAGCCCATGACTCCCGTGATTTGTTACTCTTTGAGGAACCTGGCTGTCCCAGCACAGAGCAATCCCTGGATCCCATGTCCAGGGTCACTGCCCAGAGAATAGACTTCAGGTCTCCCAGAAGGAGTTAATGGTGGATTTGGATTTGTAGCTGGATAAGGCAGATGGTTGCAAGCAGCTTAATATGGACTTAAAAGCTCCCGTGAGCCGGTGGGCAAAGCCAGGGATCTTCTCCTTTCCAGGCTCCAACACGTACGAGGAGGCAGCTGCCTACATCCAGTGCCAGTTTGAGGATCTGAACCGGAGGAAGGACACCAAGGAGATCTACACCCACTTCACCTGCGCCACCGACACCAAGAACGTCCAGTTCGTCTTCGACGCCGTCACCGACGTCATCATCAAAAACAACCTCAAGGAGTGTGGGCTCTACTGAGAGGTAAATCCAGTCCAGCTGTCCCGCTGGGAACGGCTCTCTCTGCTCCCTTCTACATTCCTGCTTTCCTTCCCAGTGTTTCTGCCCGGTGAGCCCCAGCCTCCTGCTGCCTCGTGGGGACAGCGACGAGCGTGACCCAGGAGCAGAGAACATGTGGAATCCTGGAATTCTTTAGCACAATCTTCTGTCTTAGGGACCTTTTATTGCTGTGGGATGTGGAATTAGGGCACAGTGAAGCCACGTAGTGGGAGTAGATCCTCCTGGCATCGTTGGACGGCATGATCTCCGGGATGTGCGGTGGATTCCAGCTGGATTCCAGACCTTGGATATGTAGCTTTCTCTCTTCCTTTGGTTAACAAGCCACCACTAGTCTGTTTTTAAGGTTATTTTTTTTTCCATCGAGAAAACTATAACTTTACTAAACTTTATTTCTTTATTTGCAAACCTTGTTTTAAAAATAATAATAATTAAAAAAGCAACAAAAAAAAATCACTTAACTATGCACATGTGAGCAGATCCTGCAGAAAATATTCCTCTTAGCAGGAATTCCTTGTTTTTAACACTTGCTATGGCCAGGATTTAATATTTCTGCAGCTACTAAGGGATCCTTAGAGCTTCGGCTTTTTTTCCATGTGTGATTTGTTACCATCCTGCTCCCCCCAAGCTTTGGGAAAGGCTCCTGCAGCAGAAGGAGGGTTTAGGTTCTGTTGGGGGTTTGAGCCCAGTTTTATGCCAGTATGGGAAGGGATTTGTGCTTAGCATAATCCTAGTTTGGTGGGGAGAGGAGCTGAGCCCTCACTGGGGGAAAAACTGCTGCTTCCCAGCTCCCAAACCACTGGATCCTGTGCATTTTTTGGGATGAAAACGGTGGATTATTCTGTGCTGCCTTTCCCATGGCCCTCCCTGCCCAGCCCTGTCCTGAGCATGCCTTTACTTTGTCTGTGTGGTGCCAAATCCCTGTTTCCCTCTAGTGCCATCCCTAACCAGTCCTACATTCCTTTGCTGATCCATGATTGCATCCAGGCTCCTCCCAGTTTGTCATGTGTACAGTTGGATCTGTTAGACTTGTTGGCAGTATTAAAATGGTGAGTAAAGATTGTAGCCTTTTCTCCACTTTATTCTTCCTTTTTCCAGGCGTGTTCCCAGCTTTTGTGCTCTGCTGGAGAGGGAAAGGAAGAGCTTTGATGGGAATTGGGTGGAATTATCTGGACAGGGAGGTTCTTAGTGATTTATCACCCACCACTGGTGGTGGTGTGCTGCTCCCAAACACTTGAGTCGTGCTGGCACAGCTGGAACATGCCAGGAATCCCATTGCCCATGGGATTATTGGCTGTTGGATAATTGCTGCTTATTTGTAGCCCAAATCTCACTGGCTGCTGTGACCCCCATGGGAATTCTGCTGTGGCACTTCTGTGGGATGGAGGTGGGACTGTTCTCCGAACGCTTGCTCAGAAATCCAGGATAAATTCCTCAGGGAGGCTGGTTCATGCTGGCAGGGGAAGCCCTGAGGGAGATTCCCTGTTCTGGAAGCTTTTCCAGGCTGTCTGGAGCTGTGTCTGCTTGACAGTTCCCTTCCAGCCATGGGATAACTCATCCTTTAAACTCATCCAGGAGCTTCATCTTACCCAGGGGCGCTGGCCAGGAAGTTTTTTGGCATGGTGACCCCCATCCCACCCCCCAGGAGCCCAGCAGTGGCCATGGGGTGATCCAGGTGAGATCCAGAGATCCATAGACCCCCAGAATGGCTGCAAAGCAGGTAAAATATCCCTTGATCCGAGCTCTGGGACACAGGAATGGAACAAAGTGGAAGTGGGAGAAAGGAAGAACATCCACGCCGTGCGTATTCCTTTATTGTGTTTTCCTACAGTTAAATGAAGCTGGATGGGAGATCTCTGCAGGAAACAGGGAGAGGGTGGATACAGGGCTCATCTATGGATTATTTACAAACAGACAGAGCAAATGCAGCTCTAAGTAGCAGAATGAAAATCTTTCAAATAACCATTTCCTCTTTATCCAGCCCAGGAATGGGCTGGAGTTGGGATTCCCTTCCCCAGCCCCTCCTGCCTGAGAAATTCCCTCCATTTAGGGCCCAAAACAACCCCACAAACCCCTGATTTGTCCTGCCCAGGGGCTGAGGTTGGTTCCCAGGAGTGACTCGAAGGTAACACAGCCTCCACCTTCCCCAGAAATTCCATCCTGGATTCATCCAGCTTCGATCCAAGGGCAGGAATGGGCTGCAGAGGCAAGGGGGCCGTGTCTATCTACCTCCCAAATTCCCTCAATATTCCTATTCCTGCTGTGCTCTCTGGTGTCAAACCTCCTGTAAAACGCTGAGAACAGGGGTTCTTCCTTGGAAAAAAAGAGGAAATGGCCATGAAAGGGAGCAGGAAGTTGAGCTTCAGCCCCTTCCAGGTTTGGGTTTGGAAGGAGGCGGATTTGGGCAGGTCATAGAAAAAGTGGGAGCGAGTGACGTGTGGTGGGGGTTGGTTCTTCCTTTGGCTCTGCTCAGCAGAACGGTGAGATGGGAATGTTTTCTTCTTCTGGGAGGGAGGGAGAGAGAACAGGGAGTTAAACACACCCAGGGAAGTGCTTAGAGAAGCAATTTTATGGAAATAAGGGAGAAACTCAGGTAGGGTTCAGGGACATGTCACCTTATCCCTTTGCCTTCCTCCATGGTGATGAGGATGGAGCAACCCCTCCCTCCCCCCGCTCCAAGTGTCACCTTCTGATGCCTCCTGCCTGCAGGGAACCTGCTTGAGGGTTTTTTTTTTATTGTTTTGGTTTCTTTTTGTAGCTTTTTCCTGCTTTTTTTGTTAATATTCAAGGATAAGGGAAACACCAGAGGTTCCCTGAAAAGCAAAGTGCCAGAGTGAGTGGCTGGGAGCTGCTTGGAAAGGAGGGAGAGAGGATGGAGCTCCTGTTGCTGCTCAGAATTGCTGCAAGATTTAGGATGATAAATCCTAATTAGGGTGATAAACCCTAATTAAAGTTTTAGGATGAGCTAAAAGGCTGGGAGCAGCAGAGTGTGCCTTGGGATATTCCCATCCACTGAGGCTGGGTAGGTGGAATTGCAGCAGGAGAGAAATAAAATTATTCCCTTTAGCTCAGGTGGAGGATTTGGGAATCTGTATTCATCACTCCATGTGCAAGGGTGGGAAGTGTCTGTCTGAGCCCACCCTGCTGTGGGATGAGATTGAATCCCATGGGAGCTCAGCACAGGGATGTGACCATGGGCTAATGGGACCCCAGACTTCCCCCTTCCCACTGCTCCCAGTCCATCCTCTCCTTCCCCACTCCTAGGATTTCCAGGACTTGATGGCACAACCAGGGGGACCTACCACCCATGACCCCACAAAGCAGGATGGAGCCAGCTTTGATCATCCTTATTCCCCTCCCAGCCCTTTTTTGGGGGATGGAGCCAGTTCTGTTAATCCTCATCCTCATCCCCAGCTCTTTTTTTTGGGGTGGTGCCAATTCTGGTCATCCTTGTCTCCAGCCCCTTCCCCGGTCTTTTTTTTTTGAGGAGTTGGGGTGGGGGAGATGGAGCTGGCTCTGCTTTTCATCCCCTTCTCCTTTCCCCAGCCCTTTTTTTGGGGATTGCACTGGTTGTGATCATCCTTCTCCCCTACCCCAGCCCTTTCTTTTGGGGATGGAGCTGGTTCTGATCATGCCCCTTCTTTTCCTTCTTCCCCAGCCCTTTTTTGGGGATGGAGCCAACTCTGCTCTTCTTTCTCCCCTTCCAAGCTTTTTCTGGAACGGAACCAACTCTGATCAGCCTTACCCCTTCCCCAGCCCTTTTTCTGGGATGGATCTGCTCTTCCTCACCTCCCTCTCCTTCCCCAGTCTTTTCTGGGACAGAGACAGCTCTGATCATCCTCATCCCAGACCCCTTCCCCAGCCCTTTTTTCAGAGAAATCCTGTTCTGATCATCTTTATCCTCCTCCCCTTTTCCAGCCCTTTTTGGGATGGAGCAAATACTGATCATCCTCCTCTTCATCCCCCCTTCCCTTTTCCAGCCCTTTTTGGGATGGAGCCAATACTGATCATCCTCCTCTTCATCCCCCCTTCCCTTTTCCAGCCCTTTTTGGGATGGAGCCAATACTGATCATCCTCCTCTTCATCCCCCCTTCCCTTTTCCAGCCCTTTTTGGGATGGAGCTGGCTCTGCTCATTCCCCTCCCCTTCCCCAGCTCTTTGTCTAGGATGGAGCCTGTTCTGCCCTTCCTCATCCCCTTCCCCAGCCCTTTTTGGGATGGATCCAGCTCTGACCACCCTCCTGCCCTCTCCTATCTCCATTTTCTGCCTCCAGCCTCTCCCGTACCTGCTGGTGCTCAGAAGAGGCCGCAGTCCTTGAGGTTCTCTTTGATGATCACGTCTGTGACGGCGTCGAAGACGAACTTGACGTTCTGTGTGTCTGTGGCACAGGTCATGTGGCTGTAGATCTCCTTCACGTCCTTCCTCATGTTGAGATCCAGGAACTGGGTCTTGATGTAATTCCCTGCGTCCTCAAATGTGTTTGGACCTGTGGAGGGAGGGAATGCTTCCAAGCTGCTGCCATGAGGGCGGTGTTGGAGGAAAAGGGTGGAGTGCTGACCATGCATAGCACAGAACTCCTTTCTACCCCATTTCTGTTCTTCCAGATGCCCTCCTGAGGCCACATCCATCCTCTCCTCAGCTCCAGCCTCCCAGGATTTGACTCACCACCTCACAGAGCAGGATTGAGCTGCTTCTGCTCATCCTCATCTCCCTTCCCCAGCCTTTTTTTCAGTTCTCATCATCCTCATCTCCCTTCCCCAGCCCTATCTCAACATATCCCAAAATCAAGTTGCTGTGTCTTTGCTGGGACCCCACAACTCCCCAGCCCCTGGTTTGGGGGGGTCTCAAGGAGGAAGGTTAAGGCTGGGAAGGGTCCAGACTCACCGTCATACTCTGGGAAGCAGATGCTGAGATGGACTTTCTTGATCTTTTCCTCAAAAAGGTCCTTCTTGTTGAGGAAGAGGATGATGGAGGTGGCAGCAAAGAACTTGTGGTTGCATATACTGTTGAATAGGTGCAGGGATTCATGCATCCGGTTCTGCAGGGAAGCGGATCATCATGGATTGACACCCACTTTGGGCCACTGCAGCCCACCCCCAAGCCCCCATTCTCAAGAAAAGAGCTTTTCCCTGTTTGCCACAGCAGCAGCTGGTCCTGCTGCCTGCCCACCCAAAATCACAGAGAAATCCACGTGATGCTCAGGGTAGGAACTGGCTCCAGTCCCTCCTGGGATTGTCAGAAATGAATTGTGATTCCACTGAGCAAATTATCCATGGAAACCTTGCAGCCGGTGAGGAAGGTGCTCAGTGAGCACCATTCCAGTCATCAGGGGATGCTCCTGTTGGACCGTGCCTTCTGGCTGTTTTCCACAGCTTCAGGAAGGAGCTGAGAAAAGGAAAACTCGAGTTTCAGAGCAGATGTTGAGTTCTTAGTTTGCTGCTGGGTCATCCTGAGGGCATGAGGATCCATCTAGGCAGAGCCAAGTCCAATGGGGGGTTCTCTTGATATAAGGGGGATCCTCTGTCTTGGTGGGCAGCAGGTGGGTTCTCCAGGGTTGATGGTTTTCCTTCATCCAGCTTCCCATCACAGCAGCTTTTCTGTCTGCAGAGCACTGACTGCCCAAATCCTGCCCAGTCCTGCACTGGGTGAGCATTCCAGCCTCTCCAAGGGGCTCCCATGGGAAGGATGCTCCTGCACATGGCTGAGAAAAGGCTGCGAGCTCCTGCCTGGCCATGGCAGGGCCCAGGGATGGCAGATCTGACCCTGATCCAGCTTCAGAAGGTGTTTGGATCCCCAGGAGCAGCCATGGGACCTGGAGGAGATGCCAGGAAGAAACCGCTCCTGCTCTTCTTGTCTTCACCTTTTATCTCTTATCTCTTCAAAGAAAAACCCATTATGGAGCTTCTGTGTTCCTTCTCTCTGGATCTGTGCCCTCCGAGCTGCTTTCCCAGGGCTGGGCTGTCACTGGACACACTTTGGATCACCTCCTTGTGCCCCCACACTGGGAGGGTGGGAGCTGCCCCTCCTTATCCGCTCTGCTCACCAGGGAGGCACAGTGAAGCACGAGGTGCCTCAGGACAAGATTTTCCAGGTTCCAGGCTCTTCCTGCAGTTCCCTTTAGCTTTGCTCCAGCTAATTGGTTGTGTGGCCATTCTCTGGTGGCTCTCAGGTTCTGCTCAGGAGCACCTGGGGCTTTCCTCGTAGGCAGAGCCATGGATTCATGACCCACAGGAAGTGCAAACACCTTTACCGGGTGCAATTGGGTGGGAACCAGCTCCATCCCGCATCTCCCACACCTTTCCTGGGTCACCCAGAGCATCTGACAGTGCAGGGTGCTGTTCCTCCCTCCTCAGAGCTCCCCATTGCTCTCCCCCTCAGCCCCCAGTGCCTCCAGGACCCCGACCCACCACTTCATCGTCCTCCACCAGCACCATGTCATAGGCGCTCAGGGCCCCGCAGAAGATGATGCAGGTCACCCCCTCGAAGCAGTGGATCCACTTCTTCCGCTCCGAGCGCTGCCCTCCCACGTCGAACATCCTGGGGAGGGGACAAGGATGAGGGACACGCACACCTGGTCCTGACACCCCCCATGTGATGCTTCCAGTGCCACATCCTCGGGGAGGGGCAGGAATCGCTGTCTGTGGAAGGGCATTGTGCTCCCCTGAGTGTCAGGGTCATCCCAAAATCCCTCCCCACCATCAGGGCTGGGGGGAGCACGGAGGAGTGAGCATGGAGGTGGGGGAGGCTCCCACCCACCTGAAATTCAGGTCTTTGACAGAGAACTTGGTCTCGATGATCCCTGTGGTCTTCACTCGGGATCGCAACACATCCTGCTCGTTGGGGAGGTAGTTGGGGGCTGTGATCCTGTCCAGCTGGTTCAGGTAGCTGGGGGGACGGGAAGATATGTGACCTCTGCCAAGGGGCTGCCCACGTCTCCCCCTTCCCTCGGGTTTTTGAGGATGGTTGCAGGGCTGAGCTCTGCCAAACACTGCGACTCCAGGGCAGTGACATCCCTGGGGAGCTGAGGGACATCAAGGGGGGTGGGGCTGCAGGTCAGCAGCACTTTTGGGGTGGGGATGGCACTGGTGGGATGGATGATGACACCAGTGGGATGGAGGATGTAGGACAGCACCAATGGAATGGAGGACGGCAGCAGTGGGATAGCACTGAGGCATGGAGAAGGGCGCTGGTAGGATGGGGGATGACACTGCTGGGATGGAGAACAGTACTGGTGGGGTTGGGGAATGGTACTGGTGGGATGGGGGATGACACTGCTGGGATGGAGAACAGCCCTGGTGGGATTGGGGAATGGTACGGGTGGGATGGAGGATGACAGTGGTGGGGTGAAGAATGGCAGGCTCGGGCTATTCCCAGGAGCAGGGAGGAGATGGATTTTGCCAGGCTGGGCTGGAGCTGGCCATGAGCTGTCAGGGGGTCCCCAGGCTGGTCCCCGTTGTGCCCGCCATGTCCCCACTCACTACGCGGCGGAGTCGTTGAGCTGATACTCGGCAGCACGGTCAAAACACGCCTGAACCCCCCCGTCCTTCCACAGCTTCTTGATGCAGGAGACCAGCTCGGGGGGCATCGTGCCCTCCTCGATGGAGTCAGCCAGGTTGAAGAGCAGTCGGCCTTCATCCTGTGAGAGGGACTTCGTCACCAACCCCCTGGTGGCCCCTGTCCCCCCAAAGTGCCCTCAGGACTGGGGGGACAGCATGGGGCTGCTGTGGACCCTGGCTCTGGGGCTGCCCTGGCCCCACGCCATGGGGTCTGGGGGACAGGGACACCACCCCGACTGACCGCGCAGGCGGACTCGGCGTAGTCGATGCCCAGCGTAGACATGGCGCGGATGATGGCCAAGATGGACTGGAGGATGTTCCCGTAGATGATGGACTTGAACTCCATGCACTCCTCCTCCGTGTAACCGTCCTGGTGGATGATCCTGGCAGGCACAGTGGCCTCAGCCCCAAGCCAGGACATCCCCTCTGGGGTGGGAAGCACCACCCCACACTGGGAATCACAGGTGCCACCACCAGGTGACATGGAGGGGTGACTGGGAGCCCAGCCACCCCACGTCAAAGAGCTGGCGGCTCATCCTTGTGGCCTCCCCCTCCCCATCCTGCTCAGGCCATACTCACTTCATCTGCTTCACGATGGTGCTCTTCCCTGACTCTCCAGCCCCTGGAAAAGGGTGGGAGGGACACCTTAGTGCCCATCAGGGCCTGTTGCCACAGTGATGAGCACCCCATGGGGACCAAAGCCACTGTCCCCCACCCATCTCCTGCCTGGACACTCAGCCTGGCCTCCTCCCACCACTGCCGTCATCCCCACACTCCTGCCACCCCTTGCACCCTGTGTGGGACCACAGCTCGGAGACCCCCAGTGTGGTGGGACCCTCCTGGGTGCAGGTCCCCGGGTCCCACACCTCCCGCCACCGTGGGCAGTGCCCGCCGGTGCCTTTGGGGCCGTAAGCGGCTTAGGGCAGCACAGGAAGCTGCTTAGAATTAGGGTGTTAATCGCCTTGACCCCAGCCCCCCCACCTGGATAAGGCCCCACTGCTGGCCCCTGCCCCATGGAGTCACACCCCTGCCCCACAGGGTCACCCCCTAGCCCCATGGGGTGCAGAGGGACCCCCAAAGAACCATCTCCTCCTGCCTAGCACCCACCAGCAGGTTTTGGGGTGCTGGTGGCAGACACTCCCCAGGTTCTCACTGACCCCCCTGAGACGTGGTGCATCCTCGGTGGGACCCGGTGTCTTGGTCCCTTCCCCCATCCCCACATTGGTCCCTTCACTGCCACCCCCAAGAGCCGATGCCACATCCAACCCTTCCTGGGGTAACCCTGGGGACGTCCTGGTGGTGGTTCAACCTCTCCAGGCTGATGGTGGCTTGTCCAAGGGATACCAGAGGCGGGGCAGGGGGAGCCCAGGGGCTCACGGGTTCCCTGTCCCCCTCCCCGTGCCCATATCCCTCAGCCTCAATGGATGGGAACACAGGGACATCTCCAGGGCCATCCCCTCCAGCCTTACCAAGCAGCAGCAACTTGACCGTCTTGGCCTCCTTGTCTGCATCCTCCTGGAGCTTCTTCTCCAGCTCCTTGGACCTCTTGGCCATCTCCTTGTCCTCGGCACTGGCCCCGCTCCCCATGGCTTCGTCCTCCTCCTCCTCCAGTAACTCCACAAGCTCCTCTAGGTCCCCAGGCTTTTCCAGCTCTTCAAGGAGATAAAACGCACACCTCGGGGACGAGGTGGGCACTGGGGGTGAAAGAGAAATTCCAGAAAAGGCGAGCTAGGTACCCCGCACCCTGATGTTGGGGTGCCCCAAGCTGGCAGCACTCTTCGGTGGGTCCTCGCAGCTGGCTGCCCCCCGCTCTCTCCCTTAATTCCCCATGGATAACCTGATTTTTTTTGACCGTGGGATTTGGGGACTTTTTATCTCGCCATGTGACCCAGGAAATCCAATTAGCCCAAGATGGCAAAGATTAGGGCTCAGGGAGAAAAAAAAGGATGGAGCATCTCAGGGAGGTGGGCAGGGGGCTTTACATAAGGGGGCGGCATCAGCGTGACACCCCCTGCAGTGGGGACTGATCCCTGAGGTGACTTGGGAAGTGGGGACCATTTTGGGGGTCCCTCCTGTCTGTGGGCTGTCACCTCACTTCTGGGGGGCATTGAGGATGGGATCAGCCCCTGGTTGTGTACAGTGCCCCCCACCCCTGGGTGCTCCACAGCAGTGGCAGGGGACTGGGTGGGGACAGGGTGGTGGCAGGGGGGTGATGGCAGGGGAAGTGGCACTGGGGGATTCCTCCTGCAGGGAAAAGGGAGCTAATTACCCTTGGGGTGGGTAACGAGGCCCCTAATCCTGCCCCGCTGAGTGCCGCCCCCCGCTGCCTAAGCTCTTTAATGGGATCGTGGCTCAGCCTTCCTCCTCCTCCTCCTCCTCCTCCCAGCCCATCCCCCAGCCCAGCAGGTCCCCCCAAACCCTGGGGACAGGTGGGTGCCTCCCCCTTCCTCCTGCGAGGCTGCCTTTAGGTGGGCACCACAGGGGGAGACCCCGCCCCGGCGTGGCCTTTGGGACCCCCAAAAGTCCTGCAGGTCCCCGATGTTTGGGTGAAAGGTGTCCCTAAATCCCCGCGCTGCACGGCGCCACTGGGGGCTCCATGTCCCCCGCCGGTGTCCCCACGTCCCACCGTGCGCATATTCCCTGCCAGCGCCGTTGCTTGGGGACACTCTGTTCCCGCTGTCCCCGCGGACACAAAGCCCTTTCTGAGCCTCTAATGAACTCGGCGCTAATGAGGGGGGTCCAATTAAAATACCAGACACCACCCCTCCCTCCCCGCGGGCAGGGGACAGGCTGGGGGTCCCCACTGTCCCCCGTGGCTGTTGTGCCCTCCCAGCCTGGCACAGCCTGGCCCCGGTGGGTGGTGTCACCTCGCTGTCCCTTCACCCCTGGACAAGGGGTGGGGGGCACAGAGGGGGGGTGGGTGACATTCCCTCCCTCTAACAGCGGCTAAAAATACCCCCCTGCGGCGGTGGCAGCTTAGGGGACACTCGGGGCGCTCGGAGGGGACACAGCCCGACAGCCACAGAGCCACCCGGCACCGGGAGCCCCGGCCCAGGTAGGGACACGCGGAGACCGGGGCGATGGCAGAGGTGACAGCCCCGCAGCTGGGTGGCCCCCAGTTTGGCTGGGGGGTGAGCTGGGGGACTTGGGGGGCAGGGGCTCCTTGGGGACATTCCTGGGGGGCTCAGGGCAGCCCCAGCAGGGTGTGAGCCGGGGAGTGCTGCAGGAGTGCGAGTCCTTAGTCCTTCTTTTGGGGTGCGGTACCATATCTGGGTGGGGGGGGGAATGCCCCATTTTTGGGGGGTATTGGATGATTTCGGAGGTACCCGGTGCCTTTGGGAGGGTACGGTCTGTGCTGGGGTGCAGCGCCAGCCTTGGGGAGGGGGCTGCCCATCCCGGGGGTGACACTGCCCCTGGGGGGGGTGGGGTGCACAGAGATTCCCACTGGGATGGAGAAGAACGACACTCTGTCTTTTTGGGGAGCAGTGCCTGTTCGGGGGTGGGCAGGGGATTGGTTACCCTGCTTTGGAAGCATCGCTGTCACTTTGGGGGGGTCTCACCCCATCTCTCGCGGGGGTGCGATGCCCGCTTTGGGGGGACGCTAGGGCTGAACCCGGGGGTAACGAGTGTCCCCGAGGGGGGCGTGGGGCCGTGCCGGGGGTCCCACAGAGGTACAGAGCTGCCGGCGGTGGCTCTCCGGGCCGGGGGGTTACACGGGGGTGTCACAGCCGACCCCACACGGCTACAGAGCGCTCCTCGGGGGGTGTCACGTTCCTCCGTGGGGGGACAGGGCTGTCCGTGAGTGGGGCCACGGCTGGCCCAGGGCTGTCCCAGCCCCATCCCGGGTCTTGCCCCCCCCTCTCCCACCCTCCAGCGCCGCAGCCACCTCCTTCCTCCTCCTCCTCCTCGCCACATCCTCCGCCCGCCCCATCCTCTTCCTCGTCCCGGTTTCCGGCCGGGCCCCGCCGGGGACTTTGGTCCATTCCCGGGTTCCTGCATCAATCATCAACCAGGGGAGGGAGCGGCCGCTGCGGCCCCGCCGCCGTAAGAGTCCCCCGGGCGCCCCTCGTCACCCCCCGCCCCATCACCACCATCACCACCATCACCACCATCACCACCATCACCACCATCACCGCCAGCATCAGCCCCTCCGCTCCTCCCCGGCCCCCCCGGAGCCGCCATGTCCTCTGTCCCCCCGGCCAAGTGTCCCTTCAAGAAGCGGGGTAGCCTGCAGACCCCCAGCCCCGCAGGTGAGACCCCCCCCCAAAACTCCCCGCACCCCGCAGCCCACGGGGACACGCAGCCCACGGGGACACGCCGGTCCCGCCCGGCGCGGGGGGCGCGGGGCAGCGAGCCGGGGGGATCAGTGTGGGTGGGGGGGATGCTCGGAGGGGTTTCGGTGGCGGGGAGCCAGCACCGTGTCTCGGTGGCACCGGGAGGGTGGCAGGGGGACCCTGCGTGTCCCCTCCCGCCGGCGCCTCGGTGGCGCAGTGAGAGCGGAGGAAGAGGAGGGGGAGGAAGGAGGGGGAGCGCCGGGGGATGTGGGGGGCGGACCCGGTTTGGAGGGGGCAGGGGGCTCCGCGGGGGCGATCGCGGGTGGCGCGGGGTGGCACTGGGTGGGCAAGGTGGCACTGTGCGGTTGGCACTGTTGGGAGAGGGTCTCAGCGTGTCGCTCACACGTGGGTGGCACACGTGTTCCAGGTGGATGGCAAATGGTGCTGGTGGCGGTGATATCACCGGGGTGAGGTGGCACTTCGGGCTTGTCACCTGGCTGGTGTTTCTGGCGGGTCTAGGGATGTCACCGGGGCTGCTCCTGGCTCTGGTGACCCATATTTGTCCTGGGTGGGTGGCACAGGGTGCCTGGATGGTGGCACGAGGTGGCACTTTGGGGTTGTCATCTGTCTGGCACCCGTGTTGGGGACAGTCTCGGAGTGCCACCAGGGCTGCCACCTGTCACATGTGGGCAGCATAGGATGTGTCCCAGGGGCACAGGACACCCTGGGTGACACCCGGGGGCACGGCCAGCACATCCCACTGACACCAGTGCCATCCCTGCCTTGGGTGACAACAGCCCAGCCCCCGCCAATTCCCAGTGGGGTGGAGGCTCAAACTCGGGGCTCAGGAGACCGGGACCTCCTGCCCAGGCTGTGCTGGGTGGAGGGGCCCTTACTGGTGGACCCAGTTTAACCAGCAGGACCTGATTTCCAGTGCCCCCCAGGCAGGTGTGTGGTGGGTTTGGGGTCGCAGAGGAGGGTGTTGGCATTGGGGTGGCACTGGGCACCCCCAGCCCGATGGCCCCAGTGCTGATGGGAGCAGGGGGGCAATGGGACGTGTTTGGGGGGGACGATGTCACCTCCCCTCCCCCTGTGATGGAAAGGATGGGATGGGGGGCAGGGAGGCAGCACTGGCAGAGGGAGTGGACCCCAGAGTTGTGCCCCCCATGCCATGGGGGTCCTGCAGCCTGGCCCTGAGCCCCTCATTCACTGTTGGCATCGTACAGCCCCCCCAGTGGAGCCAGCAGCCCTCCCAGGGGGATTAGAGAGGGGGGGTCCCTCTTGCCCTTGAGCTGCCTCAGTTTCCCCATCATCCCCATTGGGAAGAACATCCCAGTTCCATGCTGGGGAGGGGGAGCTGTGGAGGGGCTGATTAACCCCTTCCAGCCCAGCTGATGTTGTCCCACTCCCTGCAGAGCTGCGGGGGGGGCCAGGGGCCCGACCCCTGCAGTCAGCCTGGTCCCTGCCCGGGACCCCCCATTCCCTGAAGCATTTCCCAGTGGATCTGCGCACTTCCATGGATGGCAAATACAAGGAGATCGCTGAGGTGAGTCTGGGGCACCAAGTTTGCCAAGTCTGGGGGGGTGAGCGTATGTTGGGGGAGTGGGGGGGGGGGTTCTCCCTTCCATCCTTCCCACTCCTATCCTCCCCAAACCCTCCTCCCTTCCTACTTCTTCAGCTCTGAGTGTGGAAATCCTTGTGAGTGTGAGCCTTTCTCTGCCAGCCCAGGGGTTGAGGCTGCACCCGGCTCATGGCAGGGCTGCTCTGGGCTGAGCTCACAGCAGGGCTCAGCTCACAGCAGGGCTCAGCTCACGGCAGGGCTGCTCTGGGCTGCTCTGGGCTCAGCTCACAGCTGGGCTGTTCTGGGCTGCTCTGGGCTGCTCTGGGCTCAGCTCACAGCCGGGCTCAGCTCACGGCAGGGCTGCTCTGGCTCTGGGCAGGAGCTGTTTTGCCGCTCGCTGGCCGAGAACGAGATGCGCACGGCTCCGTACGAGTTCCCTGAGGAGAGCCCCATCGAGCAGCTGGAGGAGCGGCGCCAGCGCCTGGAGCGCCAGATCAGCCAGGACGTCAAGTAAGCCTGGGGGGTTCCCCCGTAGCGCCCCAAATCCCTGGAAGGGAGTCCTGCATGGGGCCAGGCCACCTCCCCGCCCCAGGAGGCTGTCTCTGTGCCAGCTCTGTGTGCCCTCTCCCGTGGGTGTCGCACTTGGTGTCCCCTTTGCAGTGAGTTTTTGGCTGGTTTCTGTCTGGTTGCTGTTGTTTTGGCATTAACGGGGTGTTTTCTCTCCCCGGCCCCCCCATTTCTCTCCCCCTCGTCCCCCCGGCTGTCCCCCCCTTCCACCGCCGCCTCCTTGTCCCCAGACTTGAGCCCGACATTTTGCTCAGAGCCAAACAGGACTTCCTGAAAATTGACAGTGCTGCGGACTTACAGTGAGTGTCCGGCTCGGTGTCACCGGCCGGGGCCACGGGGGGGATCGGGGACCCGCCTGGCCCCGCTCTGACCAGCACACCCAAGCACGGAGCCAGGAGGTCCCTCCCAGCCGCTCTTACTGACACTGAATGCACCTGGGGAGGGGGGTTGGGTGAGCTGGGGGTCCCAGCTCTGCTGCTGGCACAGGACCCCTGTCCTGGCCCTGCTTCCCCTGGATGGGGGGTCTGACTGTGTGTCCCCCTCCCTCCTGTCTCCGCTTGGGAGCTGTCTCTGTCGTGAGTTTTTTTGTTCTTTGTGCCCTTTCTCCCCCCCCCACCTTTCATTGTGCTCATCAGGGCTGAGGGATGTGTTTTGGGAAGGGGGACAATGCCACCACCAAAGAGGACACGGGTGGCACGGCTGCCACAACGTCATGGTGGCATCCCTGGGGACAGCGTCACCACCCAGCCACCCCCAGGGCTGGACACAGTCCCTGGCGTGGGGCTCGTGCTGCTGTTGGCATACACGGGAATGGGGCAGACCTGTCATTGTCCCACTGGCCACGTCTGTCCCCACAGGCTCTTCAAGGAGCAGAATGACAGCCTGGTGGACCATGTCCCCAAGGAGCGGGAGGCACTGCTGGAGCGAGAATTCCAGCGGGTCACCATCTCTGGGGAGGAGAAATGTGGGGTGAGCCTCCCCCTGACCCCCTGGAACCCAGGCAAGGGTCTCCAGGCTGCCAACCCCAGCTTTGGGGGTGGTTTTTTGTTTGGTGTCCCCTCTCCAGGTGCCCTTCACCGACCTGCTGGACGCGGCCAAGAGCGTGGTGAAGGCGCTGTTTGTGCGGGAGAAGTACATGGGGCTGTCGCTCCAGAGCTTCTGCAAGACCACGGCTCGCTACCTGCAGGAGCTCTCCGAGAAGCCCCTGGAGACCCGTGGCTACGAGGAGGTGCCTGAGACCCCCGTGGCTGCTGGTGAGCACGCTGGGGGGGGTCTCAGTGCTGAGCTGGGGTGCTGCAGGAGCTTTTGGGGTGATGTTGGGTGTCTCCTGACTGCAGATGTCCCCGTGCACCCCCCGTTTGCTGAGCAGCACCCCTATGAGAAGTGCGATCCCCAGAACATGCCGGCGGACCTGGGCTTCGGGCTGAAGATGGTGGATGGTGTCGTGCACGTCTACACCAAGCAGGACATCACTGACAAGTGAGTTTTGTGAGAGGGAGGGTCCTGCTCATTGGGGTGATGGGTTTTTTGGGGGGGCTGTCTGACTCCCACATGTGTCCCCCACCAGGAGCACAGAGCTGGACCTGCCGTACCCCGACCTGCAGGAGTTTATCGCCGACATGAATTTCCTCATGGCTTTGATCATCAACGGGCCCATGTAAGGGAAGGTCCCACAGGAGGGTCCCTCCCTGGGGGGGATCTCATGATGGGGGTGTGGCAGGACCCCAGGGACACCCCAAGGACATGGCAGTGACTCTGGGACATGGTGCTGGTGCCTCTCCCACGTCTGCTCTCACCTGTGTCCAAGAGTCCACCTTCTTATATCTGTGGGGGCACCAGCCTTTTGGGGCTGGATGTTCTTCCTCACCCCCAAACTGAGCTGCTCTTCTCTGTTTTGGGCAGCAAATCCTTCTGCTACCGCCGGCTGCAGTACCTGAGCAACAAGTTCCAGATGCACGTGCTGCTCAATGAGATGAAGGAGTTGGCGGCCCAGAAGAAGGTGCCTCACCGCGACTTCTACAACATCCGCAAGGTACCTGTGGGTCCCGAGCTAGTCCTGCATCCAGGGGGTTCCTGGCTTGACTGGGGAGCTCTTGCAGGGTCTCAGGGCTGAGCATCCCCTCACTGGTGCAGGTGGACACCCACATCCATGCCTCGTCCTGCATGAACCAGAAGCATCTCTTGCGCTTCATCAAGCGGGCAATGAAGAAGCACCTGGATGAAATTGTCCATGTGGAGAAGGGGAAGGAGCAGACGCTCAAGGAGGTGTTTGAGACGATGAACCTCACAGCCTACGACCTGAGTGTGGACACGCTGGATGTCCATGCGGTATGGGAGGCTCCCAAACCCTGGGGATGAGCGGAGCCCCCAGCCCATCCTTGGCTGGGGCACAGGATCTTCTCCAGGGGGTTTTCCGGGGCAGGGAGCTTGGTGGGGGCTGTGGATGGGGGATGAGGACTCTCAGGTCACACCTGTCCCACGTCCAGGACCGGAACACCTTCCACCGCTTCGACAAGTTCAACGCCAAGTACAACCCCATCGGGGAGTCCATCCTGCGGGAGATCTTCATCAAGACAGACAACCGCGTCTCGGGGAAGTACTTTGCCCACATCATCAAGGTGGGCCACCTCCCCTCCTCGTGGTGGTGGTGCTGCAACCCATGTCCCCTCCCCGGTGGCCAAGCAGTGACAGTTGTCACTTGTCCCTTCCCGCCAGGAGGTGATGGCAGACCTGGAGGAGAGCAAGTACCAGAACGCGGAGCTGCGTCTCTCCATCTACGGCCGCTCCCGGGACGAGTGGGACAAGCTGGCCCGCTGGGCCGTCAGCCACCGCGTCCACTCCAACAACGTCCGCTGGCTCGTGCAAGTGCCCCGGCTCTTGTGAGTCAAGGGGGGCAGGAACCCCTCATCTGGGCTGGGGAGATGCAGGCCGCCCCACTGGGGGGAAGGCCAGCTCTGAGTGGGGTCCATCCCCTGCAGTGATATCTACCGGACAAAGAAGCAGTTGGCCAACTTCCAGGAGATGCTGGAGAACATCTTCCTGCCGCTCTACGAGGCCACGATCCACCCTGCCCAGCACCCAGAGCTGCACCTCTTCCTGGAGCACGTGAGTGCTGCTCCTGGGGACACCCAAACCCAGCGGCAGCGAGGGGTGGCATCCCACCCTGGGGCTGTCTCTCCTGCAGGTGGATGGCTTCGACAGCGTGGATGATGAATCCAAACCAGAGCATCACATCTTCAACCTGGATAGCCCTTTACCGGGCAACTGGGTGGAGGAGGACAACCCGCCCTACTCCTACTACCTGTACTACATGTACGCCAACATGACGGTGCTCAACCACCTCCGGCGGTAAGGACGGGCCTGGCCCGGAGCCCACGACCCCGGGAGGTTCTGGGGAGGTCAGAGGGTGGTGCTGACATCAAACACCCGCTGCAGGAAGAGGGGCTTCCACACCTTTGTCCTGCGCCCGCACTGTGGTGAGGCCGGTCCCATCCACCACCTCGTGTCGGGGTTCATGGTGTCAGAGAACATCTCCCACGGGTTGTTGCTGCGCAAGGTGAGTGGGGACGGGGTGCCTGGGGGGGCTGGGGGTGTGGTGGGACCCCCCCTTACCCTGCTGTGCCCCACAGGCCCCTGTGCTGCAGTACCTGTACTACCTGGCGCAGATTGGCATTGCCATGTCCCCGCTGAGCAACAACAGCCTCTTCCTGAGCTACCACCGCAACCCCCTGCCCGAGTACCTCTCGCGGGGGCTCATGGTCTCCCTCTCCACCGACGACCCCCTCCAGTTCCACTTCACCAAGGTGAGCACTGGGGGGGCACCAGCCAGTGACCCCAGGAGGGGCTGTGGGGTGATGGGATGATGTGGGGTGGTGTAGGAATCCAAGGATTCCCTCCAGCTGCCCTAAAAAGCCTAAGACCCTAGCAAGAAGTCAAGAACCCCCCCCTATACAGAGCCCCGAGAGACACTGTCTCTAATCTCTGTCCATAAAAAAACAGTTTTCATCTTACAAAATAAATTACAAGCTCTAAGTGTTTAATATAAGTAATAATTAAGTATAACACAAGTACAAAAGTAAAATTTTAAGATTCTAAATTAAGAGTTCAAAAGAGACAAGATAAAAGAAATTAAGTGTATCTTATCCTTTTTCTTCTTCTTCATGTCCTCCATGTTTCACTATAGTATTAACATTTTTCTATTAGTTTAAGCTAAAGACACACTGTTCAATGTAAATAATAAATATTAGCACATTATTATAAATATAACACACATAGTTTCTAATATGTAATATTTATAACATCCCACTAAAAGGCAAAGCCCCACACGCTGCCCTGCAAAGCAAACCTACAGTAGGGCAGCAAAACATATTATAAATAAACAAACATAAACAACTTTAAAAACCAACACAAACAAATCATAACTTCTTCTTTAGCAACAAAGCAAAAAAACAACAACTTTTTACAATCTCAAAATCACCAATACCTCAAATTGCAGCAGGGTGGGGCTGGTGGTGCCGGGTGAGGTGGGGCCGTTGGCAGCAGTGATGGGTTCTGCAGGTGCTGATGGTGTGGAGGGGTGGGAGGAGGTGGGGAGCCCGTCCTGTGCTGCCGGAGGGGTGTGTGGCAGGAGCTGAGGCGTGTCCGTCCCCAGGAGCCGCTGATGGAGGAGTACAGCATCGCCACCCAGGTGTGGAAGCTCAGCTCCTGCGACATGTGTGAGCTGGCCCGCAACAGCGTCCTTATGAGCGGCTTCTCCCACAAGGTGAGGCCCATTCCCTCATTCCCAATTCTGCAGGTTGCCTATTCCTAATTCTCGTTTGCCCCCATTCTCCAATTCTCCCATTCATTTTCCCAACCCCCTTCCCAATTCCCATTTGCCTCCATTCCTCCATTCCCATCCCTAACGCCCACATTCGCTCATTCTGGCTCCCAATTCCCCCATTCCCAATTCCCATTCACACCCAGTTTCCCATTCCCAATTCCCCCATTCCCAATTCCCCCATTCCCACCCAGTTGCCCATTCCCACTCCCAGTTCCCCCATTCTCAATTCCCATTCACACCCAGTTGCCCATTCCCAATTCCCATTCACACCCAGTTGCCCATTCCCAATTCCCATTCACACCCAGTTTCCCATTCCCAATTCCCCCATTCCCAATTCCCCCATTCCCACCCAGTTGCCCATTCCTACTCCCAATTCCCCCATTCCCAATTCCCATTCCCACCCATTCCCAATTCCCATTTACACCCACTTGCCCATTCCCATTCTCCATTCCCCCATTCCCAATTCCCCCATTCCCACCCAGTTGCCCATTCCCACTCCCAGTTCCCCCATTCTCAATTCCCATTCACACCCAGTTGCCCATTTCCAATTCCCATTCACACCCAGTTGCCCATTCCCACCCAGTTGCCCATTCCCATTCCCCATTCCCCCATTCCCAATTCCCATTTACACGCAGTTGCCCATTCCCATTCCCAATTCCCATTCCCACCCAGCCCATTCCCACCCAGTTGCCCATTCCTACTCCCAATTCCCCCATTCCCACCCAGCCCATTCCCATTCCCACCCAGTTTCCCATTCCCATTCCCCATTCCTCCATTCCCAATTTCCATTCCCACCCAGCCCATTCCCACCCAGTTGCCCATTCCCACTCCCAGTTCCCACACTCCCACCCAGTTTCCCATTCCCCCATTCCCAATTCCCATTCCCACCCAGTTGCCCATTCCCCATTCCCAATTCCCCCATTCCCAATTCCCAATTCCCACCCAGTTTCCCATTCCCAATTCCCCCATTCCCAATTCCCAATTTCCATTCACACCCAGCCCATTCCCACCCAGTTGCCCATTCCCATTCCCAATTCCCCCATTCCCACCCAGCCCATTCCCAATTCCCATTCACAACCAGTTGCCCATTCCCACTCCCAGTTCCCCTATTCCCAATTCCCATTCCCACCCAGTTGCCCATTCCCATTCCCCATTCCCCATTCCCAATTCCCATTCCCACCCAGTTGCCCATTCCTACTCCCAATTCCCCCATTCCCACCCAGCCCATTCCCAATTCCCATTCCCACCCAGTTGCCCATTCCCACTCCCAGTTCCCCCATTCCCAATTCCCATTTACACGTAGTTGCCCATTCCCATTCCCAGTTCCCCCATTCCCAGTTGCCCATTCCCACTCCCAGTTCCCCCATGCCCAATTCCCATTCCTACTCCCAGTTCCCCATTCCCAATTCCCATTCCCCCCCAGTTGCCCATTCCCACCCCCAGTTCCCCCATTCCCAATTCCCATTCCCACCCAGCCCATTCCCAATTCCCATTCACACCCAGTTGCCCATTCCCCATTCCCAATTCCCCCATTCCCAATTCCCAATTCCCATTCCCACCCAGTTGCCCATTCCCACTCCCCATTCCCCCATTCCCAGTTCCCCCATTCCCAATTCCGATTCCCACCCAGTTGCCCATTCCCACTCCCAGTTCCCCCATTCCCACCCAGCCCATTCCCAATTCCCATTCCCAATTCCCATTCCCACCCCCAGTTCCCCCATTCCCAATTCCCATTCCCACCCCCAGTTCCCCCATTCCCAATTCCCATTCCCATTCCCCCTCCACGTGCGCCGGGAGCACCGGGGGGTGCCGGGCAGCCGCGGGACCCTCTCCCACCTGCCGCAGGTGAAGAGCTACTGGCTGGGTCCCAACTACCTGAAGGAGGGTCCGGAGGGGAACGACATCCGCCGGACCAACGTCCCCGACATCCGCGTCAGCTACCGCTTCGAGACGCTGTGCCAGGAGCTGACGCTCATCACGCAGGCGGTGCAGAGCGCTGAGCTGGAGCCCATCCAGGAGGAGGACGTGCTCACCATCTCCCTGGGCACCCACTGACCCCCAGCTCCCCCCGAGCCCTCCAGGGCTCCGCGCCGTCCCCCCTCCCGCTACCTCCTGCCCTGGGAAGGGGCCGCTCCTGCTGCTGTCCTGGTGCCGCTGCAGGGCATGGAGTTTGTCGAGTCCTCTCCGTTTCATCTTGGTTTGGTCATTTTATGGGTGGCTTTTTTTGTCTTTTTCTGTTGTTTTTAACTGGTGGCTCCTTGCTGGCTTGGGCCCTGCTGGGCTTGATGGCACGAGGAGGTGACACAGGGGAGGGCACAGCCAGGGGTTCCTGGATTTACCTCCCAAGCTGAGGACGCAGTGACAAGTCCTGGGTGCTGCTGTGGTGACAGTGTGGGAGACCCAGCCCAGCCCCACTGGGTCCTGATGCTCTTTAGCCCTGGTGCCCTCTCAGCCTCTTCTTCCACCCTGTGGGGACAACCAAAGGAACCCAGACCTGAGGTCTCTGCTGTCGGTGGGGACGCAGCGGCCCAGAGGACAGGGGGATGGTGCCTGCTGGGGGATGCTCCCTCCTCATCACCACAGGGAGGAAGGCAAGGGGTGGGATGGAGAATGTTGCATCCCACCGCCTCAGGGACGAAGGGAAAGGGGACCAGGTGACGAGTGTCCCTGTCCCCAGCACTCCCAGGAGATGTTTGTTTGTGGCTTCTCCCATCCCGGTGGGGCAGTACCCCTCTATCCCTGCAGTCTCCCATCCCAGTGCTGCTGTCTGCATCTGGAGCCGGCATTCCCGGGAAAACCTAATGGCGACTAGAAAAACAACACCAAGTTCTGAGAAAAAAAAACCTAGCCAAGCATGAAAAATAAAAGTATTTAAGTAAAACACTGGCACTGAAAGTGAGGGGAGGGAGGGAGCGCAGCCCCAGAGGGAAACTGAGGCACAGAAGGGGGTTGTGTGTCGCCTCACGGTTTGGGTTTGGGGGTCCCCAGGTGATGGGGGGCGGATTCCGAGCGGCAGTGGCAGCACCAGCGCTGGCAGGATGCCCTGGCACCCTGCCCATGGCGCTGGCGCCAGGGGGAGGGCACAGGGTTGGGTCCTGCCCCAGTCCGCCCCAGTCCGTCCCAGTCCGCCCCAGTCCGTGTTCTCTCAGAGCCGCAGCCGCGTGTCGCCATGGTGGTCACACTGGGGTACTGGGACATCCGTGGGGTGAGTGGGACCGAGGGGTGCCAGGGGCACGCTGGGGACGGGGGTGGGCGCGGGTTTGGGGGTGCTGGGGGGTGCCAGGGTGTGGGGGAGAGGTCCGGGGGGTTTTGGGGTGCCAAAAGCGGCTGCTGTGCCCGCAGCTGGCCCACGCCATCCGCCTGCTGCTGGAGTACACGGACACGCCCTACCAGGAGCGCCAGTACCGGCCTGGCCCAGGTGAGGGGGGCAAGGGGGTGTCACCCCAAATTCCGCCACCCCCCGCCCCTCGTTCCTGCCCTGTCAGAAAGGGGGCGACGCCCCCACTTCGCGGCGTGTCCCGCCGCCCCCACCCCCTCCTGCCAGCTCGGGGGTCACCTTTGTCCCCCCCATCCCCCCCCCCAATAAAAGGGACCTTGACCCCTCTCGGGGACAACGTTCTCCCTTATCTGTCCCGGAGGGGTCACGGCTGTCCCGGGCAAGGGGGGGGACACCCCCAGTGCCCGCACCCCCCCATTGCTGTGGGTGCCACGAGTGGGGCAGGGGCTTGGGGGAGCCCCCCCCAAATCTCTCTGCCCCCCCAGCCCCTGACTATGACCGGAGCGACTGGACCAACGAGAAGGAGAAACTGGGGCTCGACTTCCCCAACGTAGGTGATGGGGGGGGTGGGAGGGGGTGGGGGTGGGGGTCTCCGGGCTGAGCCCACCCCGGCACCCGCAGCTCCCGTACCTCATCGACGGCCCCACCAAGCTGACCCAGAGCAACGCCATCCTGCGCTACATCGCCCGCAAGCACAACATGTGTGAGTGGGGGTCCCCGCGCCCGGGTGGGGGGGTGGGGGGTTCCCCGGGGTTTTTTGGGGGGTGAGTTGACACCTCCCCACCCCGCAGGCGGCGAGACGGAGGAGGAGAAGCAGCGCGTGGATCTCCTGGAAAACCAGCTGATGGATCTGAGGATGAGTTTCGCTCGGCTCTGCTACAGCCCCGACTTTGTGAGTGCCCCCGGGGGGGACACGGGGGGACGGATCCCCCCCAGCCCCGGGGCTGTCCCCCCACCAGCAGCTCGGGGCACATCCCCCAGCTGGCTGCAGCCAGGGGGTGATGCCCCGGGGTTCTGGGGGTTCTGGGGGGAGCAGCACCCCCAAACTGTGCCCTCCCCGCCGTGCAGGAGAAGCTGAAGCCCGCGTACCTGGAGCAGCTGCCCCAGAAGCTGCAGGAGCTGTCGCGGTTCCTGGGCTCCCGGCCCTGGTTCGCAGGGCAGAAGGTACGTGGGGGACTCTGGGGGGTTTTGGGGAGTCTCTGTGGTGTCTGACCCCCCCCTGCCCCTCCCCCAGATCACCTTCGTGGACTTTCTGGCGTACGATGTGCTGGACCAGCAGCGCATGTTCGTGCCCGAGTGTCCCGAGCTGAAGGGGAACCTGGCCCGGTTCCTGCAGCGCTTCGAGGTGGGCAGGGCAGGGACGGGCACAGCCCGGGGCCACCGCCCTGTCCCGGCCCCATCTGACAGCCGCTGTCCCCACCCGCCACCCCCCTGTGCCCGTCCCTGACACCTCAGTGTCCCTGTCCCATCCCAACCCTCATCCTTAAATCCCCGGAGTTTCTGTCTCCATCCCCATTCCTGCCACCCCCGGGACCCCATCCCTGACCCCTGGTGTCCCAATCCCTGTCCCTGATGCCCCAGTGACCCCATCACTGACATCCCAGTGTCCCCATCTCATTCCTGGCACCCCAATGTCCCTGTCCCAATTCCTGACTCCCCAGGGTCCATCTCTGTCCCCATCCCTGACCCTGTGGTGTTCCCATCCCTGTCCTCAACACCCTGATGTCCCTGTCCCCATCCCAGTGACCCCATCCCTGTCCCCAACACCCCGGTGTCCCTGTCCCCATCCCAGTCATCCCAGTGACCCCATCCCTGTCCCCAACACTCCAGTGTCCCTGTCCCCATCCCAGTGACCCCATCCCTGTCCCCAACACCCCAGTGTCCCTGTCCCCATCCCAGTGACCCCATCCCTGTCCCCAACATCCTGATGTCCCCATCCCAGTCATCCCAGTGACCCCATCCCTGTCCCCAACACCCCGGTGACCCTGTCCCCATTCCAGTCATCCCACCCTGTCCTCAACACCCCGGTGTCCTTGTCCCCATCCCAGTGACCCCATCCCTGTCCCCAACACCCCGGTGACCCTGTCCCCATTCCAGTCATCCCACCCTGTCCTCAACACCCCGGTGTCCTTGTCCCCATCCCAGTGACCCCATCCCTGTCCCAAACACCCTGATGTCCCTGTCCCCATCTCAGACATCCCTGTCCCCCAACACCCCGGTGTCCCTGTCCCCATCCCAGTGACCCCATACCTGTCCTAAACACCCTGATGTCTCTGTCCCCATCCCAGTCATCCCAGTGTCCCTATCCCTGTCCCCACCACCCTGATGTCCCTGTCCCCATTCCAGTCATCCCAGTGACCCCATCCCTGTCCCCAACACCCCAGTGTCGCTGTCCCCATCCCAGTGACCCCAACCCTGTCCCAAACACCCTGGTGTCCCTGTCCCCATCTCAGACATCCCTGTCCCCAACACCCCGGTGTCCCTGTCCCCATTCCAGATATCCCATTGTCCCCATCCCAGTCATCCCAGTATCCCTATCCCTGTCCCCAACATCCCGGTGTCCCTGTCCCCATCCCTGTGACCCCATCCCTGTCCCCAACACCCCGGTGTCCCCGTCCCCATCTCAGACACCCCAGTGGCCCCACCACTGTCCCCGTGGTGTCCCCATTGTCCCCACGTGTCCCTGTCCCCCAGGCCCTGGACAAGATCTCTGCCTACATGAGCTCGGGGCGCTTCATGAAAACCCCGATTTTCTGGCGCCTGGCGAAGTGGTGCAACACCAAGGAGTGAGGGGCTGACCCCCCCTCCCCCAAATCCCCCCAGAACTCCCCAATAAAGCACGGGGGGCTCCCCCTTGTCTGTGCTGTGTGGGGGGCACTGAGCTGCCGAGGCACTGCGGTGGGAGCCCCTCATTTGTGGGGTAACCCCTGGGGGATGTTGGGCCCTCCTGGATCCCGGGATGGGGGGAGCCACTCCCCCCTGCATCCCCCGGATCAGGGGGACCCCCGTGGGCGCTGTGGGGACCGAGGTGGGGTCCCTATCCCCCCCAGGATGGTGAGACCCCCCTGCAGCTGAGGGGATTGAAAGGGGGGACCCCAGTGAAGCTTGAGGGGGTGTCACAGACGTGATATCCTTGCAGGATAAGGGGGTCCCCAAGGAGTTTGGGGGGTTGCAAGATTCCCCCAGGAAAAGGGGGAACCCATGGAATTTAAGGGGCTGCAGAGCCCCGGAAGAAGGGCACCCCGTGGAGTTTGGGGGTTTGCAGTGCCCCAGAATCAAATGGTCCCGTGGGGGTGGATGGGGAGTGTCACACAACCCCTAGGATAGGGGGACCCCATGGAATTTAGGGGGTGGCAGAGCCACGGGGATGGGGGGGTCAGAGAACCCCCTGTTAAGGGGGACCCCCCACAGAACTTGGGGTGGCCGCAGACCCCCAGGATAAGGGGGTGGTCACCCCATGGACTTTGGGGTGGTCACAGAGCCCTCACGACAAGGGGGTTCCCATGGGGATGGGAGGGATGCAGAACTCCTGGGATTTGGGGAGCCCCACGGGGTTTGGGGGATGGTGGAGTCCCTGGCATAAGGGGGTTCCATGGGGATGGGGGGGACCACAGAAACCTCTGCTAAGGGGGACCCCCGGGGCGAGGAGAACCCCCGGGATGAGGGAGACCCCCGGGATGAGGGGGACTCCCAGAATGAGGGGGACCCCGGAATGAGGAGAACCCCCGGACGAGGGAGACCCCGGGGATGAGGAGAACCCCGGAATGAGGGAGACCCCCGGGATGAGGTGGACCCCCGGGATGAGGGGGACCCCCGGGATAAGAGAGACCCCCGGGATGAGGGAGACCCCCGGTATAAGAGGTACCCCATGGATGAAGAGAACCCCCGGGATGAGGGAGACCCCCGGGATGCGGAGGACCCCCAGAATGAGGGGGACCCCCAGAATGAGAAGAACTCCTGGGATAAGGGGGACCCCCGGGATGAGGGAGACCCCCGGGATGACGAGAACCCCCGGTATAAGAGGGACGCCCAGGACGAGGGGAACCCCCGGGATAAGAGAGTCCCCGGGGATGAGGAGGATCCCTGGGATGAGGAGAACCCCAGAATGAGGAGAACTCCCGGGATGAGCGAGACCCCCCCGGAATTAGGGAGACCCCCGGTATAATAGGTACCCCTGGGATGAGGAGAACCCCCGGGATAAGAGAGACCCCCGGGATGAGGGGGACCCCCGGGATAAGAGAGACCCCGGGGATGAGGAGGATCCCTGGGATGAGTAGAACCACCGGGATGAGGAGAACCCCTGGGATGAGCGGGATCCCCGGGACGAGGGAGACCCCGGGGATGAGGAGAACCCCCGGAAAGAGGGGGACCCCCTGGATAAGAGAGACCCCCGGTATAAGAGGTACCCCTGGGATGTGGAGAACCCCCGGGATGAGGGAGACCCCGGGATGAGGAGAACCCTCAGGATGAGGGGGACCCCCAGAATGAGGGGGACCCCCAGAATGAGAAGAACCCTTGGGATAAGGGGGACCCCCGGGGTGAGGAGAGCCCCCGGGATGAAAGGGACCCCCGGGATGAGGAGAACCCCCGGTATAAGAGGGACGCCCAGGACGAGGGAGACCCCGGGGATGAGGAGAACCCCGGAATGAGGGAGACCCCCGGAATGAGAACGCCCGGGATGAGGGGGACCCCCGGGATAAGGGAGACCCCCGGGATGAGGGAGACCCCCGGTATAAGAGGTACCCCATGGATGAGGAGAACCCCCGGGATGAGGGAGACCCCTGGGATGTGGAGGATCCCCAGAATGAGGGGGACCCCCAGAATGAGAAGAACCCCCGGGATGAGAAGAACCCTGGGATAAGGGAGACCCCCGGGATGAGGGAGACCCCGGGGATGAGGAGAACCCCCGGGATGAGGAGAACCCCCGGGATGAGAAGAACCCTGGGATAAGGGAGACCCCGGAGATGAGGAGAACCCCCGGTATAAGAGGGACGCCCCGGACGAGGGAGACCCCGGGGATGAGGAGAACCCCGGAATGAGGGAGACCCCCGGAATGAGAACGCCCGGGATGAGGGGGACCCCCGGGATAAGAGAGACCCCCGGGATGAGGGGGATCCCCGGGATGAGGGAGACCCCCGGGATGAGGAGAACCCCCGGTATAAGAGAGACGCCCAGGACGAGGGAGACCCCGGGGATGAGGAGAACCCCGGAATGAGGGGGACCCCCGGGATAAGAGAGACCCCCGGGATGGGGCGGAGCCCGGTCCCGTTAAGCCCCGCCCATTCCCGCCCAAGCCCCGCCCATTCCCCCTCCCCGGTGGGCGTGGCCTGTGGGGGCGGGGCGTCGATCGCGCGGCCATGGCGGTGTTGGGGTACTGGGACATCCGCGGGGTGAGCGGGGCCGCACCGCCGGGACCCCCCAACCCCCGGGACCGCCACCCCCGGGACCGCCACCCCGGGGACCCCCGAGAGAGCTCCGGGGCTCCCCCTGCGCTTTTGGGGGGACTTAAGGGGTCTCCGGGCTTCCCCCCTGTTCTCTGGGGGAATTGGGGGGGGGCTCCGGGGGTCCCTTTGGTGTTTCGGGGGTCGCAGGGGATGTTCGGGGGGTTTGGGGGGTCCCTTCTGCTTTTGGGGGCGGGGCTGTGGCGGTTCCGCTGCGCTTTGGGGGCGCTGCGCGGGTCTCTTTTGGCTTGGGGGGGCTGTGGGGGTCCCTCTGAGCTTTTGGGGGGCAGCGAGGGCTCGTGGGGGGGTCCCGTTTATCTCGTGGGGGGCTGCGGGAGGTCCCTCTGGGCTTTGGGGTGTCTCGGGGCTCTCCCCTGGCTCCTGGGGGTTTCTGGGGGGGTCTTCGGGGGTCTCCTGTGGCTTTTGGGCTGTTGTGGGGGGTCCCTTGGTGTTTTGGGGGAGGTGGCTGGGGTGGACCCAGCCTGGGGGGGACGGCAGGGGGCCACCCTTGGGGGGCTGCGGTGAGTCCGTGGGGTCCCTCCGATGTTTTGGGGGGTCTTGGGCTGTCCTCCTAACCTTGGGAGGAGCTGTGGGAGCCCCTCTGGTCTTTGGGGGGGTTTGGGATATCTTGTGGGGTCCTGCTGAACTCTGGGGTGGGAGGATGTTGCTTTTGGGGTGGGTCCCCTGTGCAGGCGGTACTGGGAAGGGGGTGCAGTTTGCCCTCCCCTGTGCCTCAGTTTCCCCACGTGTGAGCCAGTTGCAGGCTCACTTTGGGGGGTGTTTTTGGGGGGTCTCACCGATCCCACTCCCCAGCTTGCCCACGCCATCCGCCTGCTCCTGGAGTACACCGAGACACCCTATGAGGACAAGCTCTACAGCTGTGGGGAAGGTGAGGGGGGTCGGGGGTCCCCACACCACCCTCAGCCTCTTTTGGGGCTTCTGGGGTGGACATCACCCAACCCCCCCTTCCCTTCCAGCTCCCGACTACGATAAGAGCCAATGGATCAACGAGAAGGAGAAGCTGGGCCTTGACTTCCCCAACGTAGGTGCTCTGGAGCTGGGGGGCTGTGACGGGGTGTCCTGGTGTCCTTCTGTCCCCTCCAGCATGTCCCTGTGTCCCCACGTCCCTCTGTCCCCTCCAGCATATCCCCATGTCCCTGTGTCCCCTCCAGCATGTCCCGGTGTCCCCACGTCCCTCTGTCCCCTCCAGCATATCCCCATGTCCCTGTGTCCCCTCCAGCATGTCCCTGTGTCCCCACGTCCCGGTGTCCCCATGTCCCTCTGTCCCCCCCAGCATGTCCCTCTGTCCCCATGTCCCAGTGTCCCCATGTCCCTGTGTCCCCCCAGCTGCCGTATTTCATCGACGGCCCCACCAAGCTGACCCAGAGCAACGCCATCCTGCGCTACATCGCCCGCAAGCACAACATGTGTGAGTGGGTGGGGGCTGGGGGATTGGGGTGGGGATGGAATGGGATTGGAGGGGGTTTGGAGTGGGGTTGGACGTGGATTTGGAATTAGATGAGGGTTCGGTTGCATTGGGGTTAGAGTTGGGTTACAGTTGGGGCTGGACTTGGATTAAAGTTGGGATTGCAGTAGGGTTGAGGTTGGAGTGGGGTTAGTTTTAGGGTTGGGTTGGGAGCTGGAATTGGAGTAGGGCTGGGGATGGGATTGGAGTAAGGTTGGAATTGAATTGGGGGTCAGCTGGGCTTGGTTTGGGGTTGGACTTGGACTGGGGTACAGGTTGGAGTTGGGGTGAGCATGGGTTGGAGCTGAAGGTAAATGAACCCACAGCCAGCAGCTGAGCTGGGACCAGGGAGGGTTTGGGGTATCAGGGCTGGGGTCAGAGAGGGTTTGGGGTATCAGGACTGGGGTCAGGGAGGGTTTGGGGTGCAGGGCTGGGGTCACGGAGGGTTTGGGGTGCAGGGCTGGGGTCAGGGAGGGTTTGGGGTATCAGGGCTGGGGTCAGGGAGGGTTTGGGGTGCAGGGCTGGGGTCAGGGAGGGTTTGGGGTGCAGGGCTGGGGTCAGGGAGGGTTTGGGGTATCAGGGCTGGGGTCAGGGAGGGTTTGGGGTGCAGGGCTGGGACCAGGGAGGGTTTGGGGTATCAGGGCTGGGGTCAGGGAGGGTTTGGGGTATCAGGGCTGGGGTCAGGGAGGGTTTGGGGTATCAGGGCTGGGATCAGGAAAGGTTTGGGGTATCAGGGCTGGGGTCAGGGAGGGTTTGGGGTATCAGGGCTGGGGTCAGGGAGGGTTTGGGGTGCAGGGCTGGGGTCAGGGAGGGTTTGGGGTGCAGGGCTGGGACCAGGGAGGGTTTGGGGTGCAGGGCTGGGACCAGGGAGGGTTTGGGGTATCAGGGCTGGGGTCAGGGAGGGTTTGGGGTGCAGGGCTGGGACCAGGGAGGGTTTGGGGTATCAGGGCTGGGACCAGGGAGGGTTTGGGGTGCAGGGCTGGGGTCAGGGAGGGTTTGGGGTGCAGGGCTGGGGTCAGGGAGGGTTTGGGCCCCCAGTGCTGACCCCCCTGTGCAGGTGGTGAGACAGAGGAGGAGATCCTGCGTGTGGACATGCTGGAGAACCAGATCATGGATTTCCGCATGAGCCTTGTCATGGTCTGCTACAACCCTGACTTTGTGAGTGTCCTGCGGGCTGGGGGACCCTGTGCCAGCATTGGGGACCCTGTGCCAGCATTGGGGACCCTGTGCCAGCACTGGGGACCCCGTACAGGGAGGGTGCTCCCCATGGGGGCAGGCTGGGGCTGCCCATCCTCACCCCTTCCTCCCTCCCTCAGGAGAAGCTCAAGCCGGGCTACCTGGAGCAGCTCCCGGGGAAGCTGAAGCTCTTCTCCAACTTCTTGGGGGACAGAAAGTGGTTTGCAGGGGAGAAGGTACTGCCAGGACTCCCGAGGGGGCTGAGGGGCTGGGGAGGGGCTTTGTCCTCACTGTGTCCCCCCGATGTCCCCAGCTGACCTTCGTGGACTTCCTCATGTTCGACGTGCTGGATCAGAACCGCATCTTCGAGCCCAAGTGCCTGGAGCCCTTCAAGAACCTCAAGGACTTTGTGGAGCGCTTTGGGGTGAGCAGGGGCACCCCGGGGTCCCCCCTGGGTGGGGTCTGCCATTGGGGGCACCCCTGACACTCTGTGTGTGCCCCCAGGCTCTGGAGAAGGTGGCTGCCTACTTGAAGTCCAGCCGTTTCCAGAAGATGCCCATCAACAACAAGATGGCCAAGTGGGGCAACAAGAAGCTGTAGGAGCTCAGCACGGGGGCTCAGAGGGTGGGGGGAGTCCTGACCCAGCCCCCCAGCACCCTCCATCCTTGGGGGGGGCAGCACCACTGCCATGACGCCCCCCCACCCCCACCCCGAGACAATAAAACGCTTTTTAGATGTGGCACCCTGAGCCCCCACAAGAGTTGTGGGGGTCCCTGCCCAAGCGGGGGGTCCCTGCCCCAGGGGTCCCAGTCCCCCATGGCTGGGTTGGTTTGGGGAACGAGGCCACTCCCTCTTGCCCTGGGAAAGGGAAAGGAGCCCTGCTCCTCATTAGCACATTCCTAACGAGCTCTAATGAGGCAGCCCTGACAAAGGCTGGGGGGAGGGAGCCTTGGTGCCCTGCCACCCACCGGGGTGGGCTGGGGACAGCCCTGTCCCCTGGGGCCCCTCACTGCCACCGACTTGAAAAGATGGGGACCAGGAGTGTGCCTGGGGTGCTGCGGGGGGTGAAATGCTGCATCCCTCTCCCTGCCCTGTCCCTATTCCCCTATTCCCCTATTCCCCTTGTCCCCCTCCCTGCCCTGTCCCTATTCCCCTATTCCCCTTGTCCCTCTCCCTGTCCCTATTCCCCTATTCCCCTTGTCCCCTTCCCTGTCCCTATTCCCCTATTCCCCGTGTCCCCGTCCCTGCCCCCGGGCTGCCCCCCAGACTCTACACGCCCCGCTGCTGCTGTCACTTTTATTTTCCACATCAATTTACATTTTGGGGGTGCAAAGTCGCTTCACAGCGCCTGACCCCGCCGAGGGGGGTGCCTGCCCCCTCCTTCCTTCGCGGGGGATTCTCTGATTTCAGGGACTGGTTCTCTGTCGTGGGTGGGGGGTGGGTTCGCCCCCAAGTCCAGCCGTTCCCGGGGTGCTCCATCCGGGGGGGACATGACGGGGACATCGGTGTGGCCTCGGTGGCTCAGTCCCTGGGACCGATCTGCAGAGGAGGGATGAGGGATGGGGATGAGGGTCCCTTCCCCCCCCATGGCCAGCCCGGGGCTCTGGGGCCGGGGTTCCGTCACCCACAGGGGTGGGGAGGGGGCCGGGGGTCCCACACCCCCCGGGACCCCCCCTGGGCCGGAGATGGGGCAGGGGTGGGGGTCCCGCCAGGCCAGCCCCGGGGTGGGGAGGGGGCACGGGGTGGGAGCCCCTCACCCCCAGGGATGTCCGGATGGGGGACAGCTTGAAGAGGACCCTCCGCCACTCCTCGGGACAGACTCCGCGCAGCTCGGCCGGGCTCATCTGCAGCAGCTCGTGGCCCCGCAGCACCCCCAGGGTCCGCACCGTGCTGCGGGCGGGCCGGGGTCAGCCGGTGAGCCCCCAGCCCCAAACCGACCCAGGCGGGTTCTGCGGGGAGGGGCTCAAGGGACCACCTACATCCGCGAGAAGCCCTTGTCCGTCAGCCAGGCCGTCACCTCTGCCGGCGAGGAGCCGGGTTGCAGGCTGGGGGGACTGTCCTGGAGCGGGGGACAAAGGGAGGGGACATCGCGGTGGCCGCCCCGTGCTGGTGGGGGGCGCGGGGAGGGGAGCGGAGAGATGCCGCCCACCTGCCGGG
The DNA here is from genome assembly GCF_048771995.1 of Taeniopygia guttata. Taxonomy (NCBI): domain Eukaryota; kingdom Metazoa; phylum Chordata; class Aves; order Passeriformes; family Estrildidae; genus Taeniopygia; species Taeniopygia guttata. Next base: position 5,117,758 of record NC_133051.1, read on the forward strand.
CGCTGTGCCCCGGCTCCGGGAGGGGCTCCAGGATGTTACCGGGGACGTGCCCCCTGTCCCCCCGCTCGTCCCGCACCAGCCACCACTTCCTCTGCTGGTCCAAGACCTGCGGGCGGTGACAAGGTGACAAGGGAGAGCCACGGCCCCGGGGTCCGCACTGCCCCCTCCCCACGAGCGGCCGTGGGGCCGCCCCGGCTGTACCTGCAGCGTGTCCCCCCTCCTGACGCTCAGCTCCTGCGAGTTCCGAGCCTGGAAGTCGTACAGGGCTCGGACCAGCCCCTGGGCGGGCAGGGGGGATCTGGGGGCGGGAGGGGCTGGATCAGTGCCCAGCCGGGGGTTAATCTTGCCCCGACCCCCGGCACGCGTGGGGAAAGGGGGAGACTCACTCTCGGCTGGGATTGTCCCTCCAGGCGGGCGCCGGTGCCCGTGCGGGGGACAGGGACGGGGAAAGGTGTCCCAAGGGGGTTGGGGAAACTGAGGCAGGCGGTGGGGTGTCCTGGAGGTCCCCGCGGCGCTCCTGCTCCATCACGGGGGGCAGCCACCCGTCCGAAAACACGGGGGTGTAGGCGGGCACCAGGGCGCTGCCGGGGTACTCAGCCCTGCGACAGCGGGGAGGGCACCGCGGTGGGCGCTGCGACCCCCCTGAAATCCAGACCGCCTTTCTCGCTGTCGGGGGGCTGGAGCCCACCTGGATTTGTTCCAGGCGGTGCCCAGGCTCTTCCAGACGCCGTAGTCATCCTCGCCCAGGCTCTCCTCGAGGAGCTGCAGCGCCTCGGGCAGCAGCAGCGGGCTCCGCACCGCTGGGGCCAGGCCGGGGCTGGGGCAGTGTGCCAGCGCCTGGGGGCACGGCCATGGGGCGGGGGGGGTGAGCCCCAGCCGTGTCACACATTCTGGGGGGTGGGACCCGCTCAGGGGGCACTCACGAAGGACAGGGCTGAGAAGATGAGGCGCAGCAGCTCGAGGGGGTCGGGCTCCGTCACGTAGTGGTGGCTCCGTCCCTGTCGGGGGGGGGAAGGGTGTCCCCACGGAGCCCCCCCTGTCCTCACATAGCCCCACGGAGCCCCCCAGCCCACCCACAGCTCTCATCCCTACACAGACCGTTGTCCCCATATGGCCCCTCCACCCCACACATCCCCTCCGTCCCCCCAGAGCCCCTCAGCTCACCCTCATCTCGCTCACCCCGTGCAGCCCCTCCACCCCACAGAGCGTCCCCATTCCTAACCCCATGGCCCCCCGTCCCCACACAGCCCCACTCCCCACGTTCTCATGGAATCCCCATCCCCACACCCCCCTGCTCCCACAGGGCCCCATCCCCACAGCCCCCCACCCTCACAGCCCCCCTTTTCCCACACAATTCCCCCCATCCCCACAGCCCCCCACCCTCACAGCCCCCCTTTTCCCACACAATTCCCCCCATCCCCACAGCCCCCAACCCCCACCCAGCCCCCCCAATTCCCACTTAGCCCCTCCCCACATCCCCCCCACCCTCAGCTGCCCCTCCAGACCTACCAAGAGGTTGAGGGCGTATTTCACCTTCTGGAAGAAATCCGTGTACTCATCCCTTGGGGGCAGCGCTGGAGGGGCAGAACCGGGGGTCGGCACCGGGACAACCCCGAGCAGCCCCCCAAGGACCCCCCTCCCTTCCTACATGGCTTCTTCGGCTTCTTCTTCGCGCTGGCCGAGCTCAGGGCCGCCTTCAGCCGGTCCATGAAGCGCTCCAGGTCACGCAGGACGTGGTTGAGGATCTCCTGTGGGTGCGGGGTGGGGTGGGTGTGCTGGGTGGGAGCTGCGGTGTCCCACCCGTGAGGAGTTGGCCGGCCCGGGACTTACCACATCTCGCTCCGCCTCGGGCACGGCGTGGCCGGGGACTCGGGGCCGCGGGGTCTGGGGGGTGTCCGGGGTACCTGGTGGCACCAGAGTCACCTCTGCTCCTGGGGAAACTGAGGCACGCTGCGGTCCCTCCCACCCCGGCCGGGACTCACCGTAGTCCGAGGCGAGCAGCCCACGCTGGGGGGGCGCCCCACGCCGCGGGGACAGGCGGGGGTCGGGCTCGGGGGGCTCTGCCCAGCGCTCCGGGGCCGGGCTGGGGGGCGAGTCCGGGCTGCTCCGGGGCCAGCGGGATGGGGAGGAGAGGGTGAGCGTTTGTGCGTGGGTATGGGGTGGGAGCGGGGCTGGTGCCGGGAGTGGCTGTGGGGTCTGTGGGGTCAGAGGGAGGAGGAGCGCAGTGATGGGAAATAGGGCGGGGGGCGCGCCGGGCCCGTGGGGGTGAGGGGACACCGAGCTCACGGCTGCCGTGGGGGCTCGGTGCCCACGGGCATGAGGAACAGGGGGTGGGATGGGGGGGAGTGAGGCTGTGGATGGGGTGAGGGGGTGGGATGGGGGGGAGTGAGGCTGTGGATGGGGTGAGGGGTTGGGCCCGTGGGGATGGAGTTGGGGGGGGAAGGAAGCTGAGCCCGTGGGTGGGTGGCTGGGTGGGGGGTTGTACTCATGGCGTGGGGCAGGATGGGGGGGCTGAGCCGGGAGCTGGGGCACTGCCCTCCCTCCCCCCTCAGCTGGGGGGTTTTGGGCCCACGAGGAGACCCCATGGCCAGACTCACCGTGACCTCGGGCAGCGACATTTGGGGGCCCAGCCGAGCTGTGTCCAGGCAGGGGCCGCAGGGCCACTTACCCGCCGTACCTGTGCCCGTAGTGATGGCTCTGCTCCTCCTTCCTCTGCCTCAGCACCTTCTCCAGGCTGCTCCGCAGAGTCTCTGCCTGGCACGGACCCGCTGCTGTCAGAGCCCATCCCGGGGGTCTGTACCCCCTTTTTCCCCGCGCAGGGCTCACCCCCAGCCGCTGGCACTGGAAGAGCAGCACGCTGCTCCTCGGCGGGCTCCGCTCCTGGACGCGCACCGCCAGCACCGCGTTCTCCGGGCCGGCCCAGCAGCCCTGCACGCTTCCCAGCGGGAACGCCTCCAGCTCCTCCTGCCAGCGGAAACGGGGGGCTCAGTCCCCCAATGGCCACGAAAGGGTTAAAGGGGGGCAGGCGGGCTTGTGGGGTCGGGCTTGTGGGGTGAGAGGTTTAATGGGGGTGGTGGGGTGGTATAGGAGGGGGATAGCACAGTCTGGGGGTGGGCAAGGGGTGTGGTGCCAGACTGGGGGGTGCCAGGGCTATAGGAGCTGCCAGGGTGGGGGGCACTGGGGTGTACTGGGGTTTGGGGATACCTGGACAGGAGGCGTTTGGGATTTGGGGGTTCTCATAGCCAGGGAGTGCCAGAATTCAGGGAATGCCCTGGCCATGGAGTACCGGGGTTTGGGGTTCCCATAGCCAGGGGGTACCGGGGTTTGGGGGTTCCCATAGCCAGGGGTGCCAGGATTCAGGGAATGTCGTGGCCAGGGGGTACCGGGGTTTGGGGGGTCCTCATAGCCACGGGGTGCCAGGGTTTGGGGTTTCCATAGCCAGGGGTGCCAGAATTCAGGGAATGTCCTGGCCATGGAGTACCGGGGTTTGGGGTTCCCATAGCCAGGCGGTACCGGGGTTTGGGGGTTCCCATAACCGGGGGGTGCCGGGATTTGGGGGTTCCCATAGCCAGGGGGTACCGGGGTTTGGGGTTCCCATAGCCAGGGGGTACCGGGGTTTGGGGGTTCCCATAGCCAGGGGGTACCGGGGTTTGGGGGTTCCCATAGCCAGAGGGTACCGGGATTTGGGGTTCCCATAGCCAGGGGTGCCAGAATTCAGGGAATGCCCTGGCCAGGGGGTACCGGGGTTTGGGGGTTCCCATAGCCAGGGGGTACCGGGGTTTGGGATTCCCATAGCCAGGGGGTACCAGAATTCAGGGAATGTCCTGGCCAGGGGGTACCGGGGTTTGGGGTTCCCATAGCCAGGGAGTACCAGAATTCAGGGAATGTCCTGGCCACGGGGTACCGGGGTTTGGGATTCCCATAGCCAGGGGGTACCAGAATTCAGGGAATGTCCTGGCCAGGGGGTACCGGGGTTTGGGGTTCCCATAGGCAGGGGGTGCCGGGGTTTGGGGGTTCCCATAGCCAGGTGGTACCGGGGTTTGGGGGTTCCCATAGCCAGGGGGTACCGGGTTTGGGGTTCCCATAGCCAGGGAGTGCCAGAATTCAGGGAATGTCCTGGCCAGGGGGTACCGGGGTTTGGGGTTCCCATAGCCACGGGGTACTGGGGTTTGGGGGTTCCCATAGCCACGGGGTACTGGGGTTTGGGGGTTCCCATAGCCGGGGGTACTGGGGTTTGGGGTTCCCATAGCCAGGGGTGCCAGAATTCAGGGAATGTCCTGGCCAGGCGGTACCAGGGTTTGGGGTTCCCATAGCCGGGGGGTACCGGGGTTTGGGGGTTCCCATTGCCAGGGGGGTACCGCGGTTTGGGGGTTCCCACAGCCAGGGGGTACCGCGGTTTGGGGGTTCCCATTGCCAGGGGGTACCAGGGTTTGGGGGTTCCCATAGCCGGGGGGTCCCGGGGTTTGGGGGTTCCCATAGCCAGGGGTGCCAGGATTCAGGGGATGCCCTGGCCAAGGGGTACTGGGGTTTGGGGTTCCCATAACCAGGCGGTACCGGGGTTTGGGGGTTCCCATAGCCGGGGGGTACCGAGATTCAAGGGGTGCCCTGGTTGAGAAGTGCTGCGCTTTGGGGGTGCCCTGCCCGGGGATTCCAGGGTTCAGGGAGTACCAGCCTTTTGGGGGCACTCCGGCCGGGGTGTACCTTGCTCTCCACGTCGCTCAGCACCAGCTCCTGCTCCCTGACTTCCAGGATGACATCCTGTCCCCAGAGCCGGCCCTGCTCCTCCAGCTCCCTCAGGCGCCCCAGGCAATCCTCGACGCTGCGGAGCTCCCGCTCCAGGTGCATCGTCAGCAGGTGCTGGGGGGACACGGTGCCACACGGTGCCACACGGTGCCACACGGTGCCACACGGTGCCACACGGTGCCACACGGTGCCACACGGTGCCACACGGGCCCCTGGCAAGGCTGGGGGGCGCGAGGCAGTTTGGGGGGGGCTTCTACCTCAACGTGGTGCTGGAAATCGTTCTGGAGCTTGAGCAGGGTCTGCCCGTAGTCCTTGCGCTGGTCTGAGGGCACACGCAGGGTGAGGTGACGGGGACAAGCTGGGGGCGGTAGCGGGGGGCACTAAAGGGGTTTTTGGGGTGCAGCCCTCACTCACTGTAGATGGTTTTCCCGGTGAGGCGGACGAAGCTGTTGGAATGTCGGAGCGGGGTCCTGTCGTCATATTCACTCCTGGACGGACAGAGGGACATTTACACCCCTGTCCCCCTGTCCCTCCCACCCCTCGGGGGTCCCCGGGGCCGCTCACCGGGACGGGCTGCTGCTCCAGCGGCCGAAGGGGTCCCCCATCCTGCCGGGAGCAGCCAGAGCGTCTCGATCCTGCTGTGGGATGCCGGGCATGGTCCTTGTGTCACCCCAATGTGTCCCCAACCCCCCATCCCGGGCGGTGCCGTCGCCCTGGTGGCCACCGGGACCGCCCTGACCCCCCCCGCTCCATCCCCCCGCTCCATCCCAGCCCCGGGGGGGTCGCCGGCGAAGCCGAACCCCCAAGTGCGGAGATGGGGTCGCTGCCCCGGGGTGTCCCCCCGCTCACCTCTCTGTCTGCTCCGCCGCTCGGGCGGTGGCTGCGGAGGGTGACAGGGGCAGGGGACAGCGCTTGTCGGCACCGCACCCAGCCGCTCTTTGCCCTCTCGTTCAGCAGGGGAGGGACTGCGGCGACACGAGCACCTGGCACAGCCACCACCCCGCAATCAGCCCGGCCCCGGGGCACCCGGCCAAGGTCCCCCGCCCCGGGGATGGGTGTCAGTGACGTCCCGCCCGGCACCACCCAGCCCTGGCACCCACAGGACTCTGTCCCTGCCCGCGGGGCAATCCCGGGCTCACCAAGCTGGCACTGCCCGGGGCGGTTGTACCGAGGAAGGGGCCGGATCCGGGCTGAGAGTCCAGGATCGGGTGAAGGGTGGCTGCAGGGAGTCATCGTCCCCAGATCCGCGGGGTCAGCCTGGCTGGGGGGACACGGGGTGCCCGGGGGTCGTGTCTGTGGGGTTGGAGTGACCCCCTGAACCACCTCTCCCGGCACGGGGTTGTGGGGTTTGGGGACGTTTTAAGCCCTTTGGCTTCTCCGGTGCAACTGAGGAGGTGACGGACCAGCTGGGCCGTGTCCCCTGTGTCCCCGAGGGTCCCGTCTGTGCTCCCCAGTCCCTCAGGCTGTCACATCCCTGCTCAGCTTCTCTCTTTTTATTTTTCCCAGGTTTGCGGACAAACCCGAGCCCACCCCGGAGGGACCCTGGCGTCCCCCAGGCGTTACAGGGACAGGCGACCCCCTTGGGGAGCGCTCGGGCGACACGCGCGGGCAGGACCGGGGGGAGCAGGTCCCGGGGAGCGGCGGATCCCCCCCGGGGGGGCGGGAGGGGCGCGGGTCGTGCCTCAGTTTCCCCGAAGGGAGGGACGGGGTGCGATCCCCACTGCGGCCACCGGGGGGCAGCACTGCCCCGCGCCGCCCCCGTCCCCCGCTGCCCCCCAGATGTGTCACCCCCCCCCAGGTGTGTCACCCCCTCCAGATGTGTCACCCCCCAGATGTGTCGCCCCCCAGGTGTGTCACCCCCGAGGTGTGTCACCCCCCAGATGTGTCACCCCCTAGATGTGTCATCCCCCAGATGTGTCACCCTCCAGGTGTGTCACCCTCCAGATGGGTCACCCCCGAGGTGTGTCACCCCCGAGATGTGTCACCCCCCAGATGTGTCACCCCCAGATGTTTCACCTCCCAGATGTGTCACCACCCATATGTGCCACCCCCAGATGTGTCACCCCCCCCAGATGTGTCACCCCCAGATGTGTCACCCCCCCAGATGTGTCACCCCCAGATGTGTCACCCCCCCACTGTGTCACCCCCGAGGTGTGTCACCCCCAGGTGTGTCACCCCCCAGATGTGTCACCCCCAGATGTGTCACCCCCCCCAGATGTGTCACCCCCCCCAGATGGTTCACCCCCCAGATGTGTCACCCCCCCAGATGTGTCACCCCCAGATGTGTCACCCCCCAGATGTGTCATCCTCCAGGTGTGTCATCCCCCGAGGTGTGTCTCCCTCCAGATGTGTCATCCCCCAGATGTTTCACCTCCCAGATGTGTCACCCCCCCAGATGTGTCACCCCCCCAGATGTGCCACTCCCAGGTGTGTCACCCTCCCAGATGTGTCATCCCCCAGATGTGTCACCCCCGAGGTGTCTCACCCCCCACATGTGTCACCCCCCAGATGTGTCACCCCCCAGATGTGTCACCCCCAGATGTGTCACCCCCCCCAGATGTGTCACCCCCCAGGTGTGTCACGCCCGAGGTGTGTCACCCTCCAGATGTGTCACCTCCCAGATGTGTCACCCCCAGATGTGTCAGCCCCCAGGTGTGTCAGCCCCCAGATGTGTCATCCCCAGGTGTGTCACCCCCCAGGTGTGTCAGCCCCCAGATGTGTCACCCCCAAGGTGTGTCACCCTCCAGATGTGTCATCCCCCAGGTGTGTCACCCCCAGATGTGTCACCCCCCCAGATGTGTCACCCCCCGCTATGTCATCCCCAAGATGTGTCACCCCAGGTGTGTCACCCCCAGATGTGTCACCCCCCACTGTGTCACCACCAGATGTGTCACCCCCAGATGTGTCTCCCCCCAGATGTGTCTCCCCCCAGATGTGTCTCCCCCCAGATGTGTCTCCCCCCAGATGTGTCACCCCCAGATGTGTCACCCCCAGATGTGTCTCCCCCCAGATGTGGCACCCCCAGATGTGTCACCCCCAGGTGTGTCACCCCCAGATGTGTCACCCCCCCAGATGTGCAGCCCCCTCAGAGGTGCAGCCGCCATCCCCGGATGGGGAGCCCCAGGTGTGTGGCACTCCCCAGATGTGTGATCGATCCCCCGGGGTGTGCAACCCCCCCATATGTGCGATGCCCCCAGGTGTGTCACCCCCAGGTGTGTCACCCCCAGATGTGGCACCCCCAGATGTGGCGGGTCCGGATCCTGCCGGCGCTTCTGCCACCACCGGCGTCCGTGGCGCTGGGGACATTTGGGTGGCACTTTTCGGGGCAGGGTGGCACAAGGGGCCGATTTGGGGCTGATCCCCTCAAAAGCCAAGCCCCCCACCCCGATTTGGGGCTCCCACCCCCCCGGGCAGGACAGAGCGCCCTCCCCGCCCCGCCCCCGCTCCTCCCAGTCACCCCACTGGGCGAGCTGGGACCGGCACCGCCCGCAGATTCTCCGCAAATCCCATTTTTGTTGTTTTTCTCCTCAGTTCCCAGCCAGAGGAACAATTCCCTGCGCAGCCCCGGCCCGGCTGGGTCCCCCTCGCCCTTCCCAGGCTCGGGAGGTGCCCAGGGGACACCAGGGGACCCACTGGGAAGGGCCAGGGAGGGACTCGGAGCCTTCTGGAGACGCAGAAATCTTGAAATCTTTCCCCATTTCAGGGTTTGACACCCCCAGCATCAAAATGTGCAAAATCTGTGAATTGACCCCAAAGCTCAGCTGCTCTGGGCAGGGAAACGGCCTCGAGCTGCACCCCCGACAGCCGTGGGGACATCACCCCGCTCCCACGGGGGACACCCGCTCACACCCCACCCCAGAGACAAGCGGGGCATTTTGGGGGGTCAGCGGGCAGGGGGGGGCACAGCGGCGGCAGGGCTGGAATTCCCGGTGACACATGGCCCAGGGAAGTGCTGTGGCTCCGGGCACTGGGTGCCCGCCAGGGACAAACCGCCAGCCAGCCCGGATCCGTCCTCACGTCACCGCCCGGGCTGCGGTGTACCCGGAGCTGGCACTTAATTGCTGGGGACCAGCGTCTGTCCGTCACTGGGGATGGCTGGGGACATTTAACCCCTCATGGGTGGGAAACTGTGCGATCCTCTCCCTGGGTCACAGCAGTGGCGTGGCATGACACGGATGGCCCGGCACCAAGGCCAGCCCAGGGCTGTGCCGCTCAGAGATGCTCAAATCCACCAGTGCTGCCCTCCGCGGGGACTCCTGGGTGGTGGCAGTGAGGAGCCAATGTCCCCACTGTCACAGCTTTGGGGTGATGCAGGAAAAGATAGAGGATGCTTGGTGACACTGCGGTGTCATCCTGCACCCACATCTTGCTTGGTCTGCCCCTGGTCCATGGTCACCCTGGCATGGTCACCCTGGCATGGTCACCCTGGTCTGTGGTCACCTGGCATGGTCACCCTGGCATGGTCACCCTGGCATGGTCACCCTGGTCTGTGGTCACCTGGCATGGTCACCCTGGCTCAATCCCCTGAGGGTCCCTGTCACCCTGCAGGTCCTATGTCGCTCTACTGGTGCCCATAACCGCGCCAGCCTCTGTCACCCTGCGGGTCCCTGTCACCCCGATGGTCCCTTTCTGGTGGCTGTCACTGGGTGCTGCATCTCCCATTCCTGCAGGTGCCACCTCAGTGGTGCCACCAAACCCCTCAATCCCCGGGAACACCCTTGGAGCCACCCCAGGAGAATCCCTTGGGGTCTCAGCCCTGATCCTGATCCTGGCCCACCAGGCTCTGCCTTATCCTGATTTTCCCATCGTGCTGCTGATCCCATCTCTTCAGAGCACCAGGACCAACTCCCTGGGGCTTTTTTAACCCTTTGGCTTCCCCAACTCCCCCCAGCGGTGACATCCTTGGAGGCTGATTTGTTTCCCCTCTCCCCTTTCCAAAGGGGGAGTGGGTGACATCTGGGGTGTCCCCGGCTGGTGGCTCCTGGCTGGAGCCCTGTGACCTTCACACCATTGGTTTTTTGCTTTGAGGAGGTTGAAAAAGGAACTTTTTGGATTTCAGTGAGGGAGCTGCACGTGCTGCAGAGCGCTGGGGACCCTCACTTGGGTGATCTTGGGCTGTGATCCCAGGCCAGGGACAGCCCAGGAGCCCTGTGGCCACAAAAGGAGCTGGTTTTCCTCCACAGCCCCCTGGCTCTGGCCACAAACCTGCAAAAACCTTCTTATTTTTAGCATGAAGAGGGAAAACACAACGTGCCCGTGGCCACTCCTGTGTGTGGGACTCATCCTGTTTCCTTCCCACCATCCCCAGCAGCACAGCCCGGGGATTTCCAGGGGTAGGGGGGGCTGAAGGGACTGTGGCGCCACAGAGATTTAATTAGAGGTGTTGAGGGCATGCAAATGAGCAGGTTAAATCCTGCCTGGGGGTGGCCAAGTCCCTGAGGATGCTCAGAGGGTTTGGAGGGATTTCCCACGCTCCAGGTGCCAGGGCAAGGCTGGTGATGGGGTGAGCAAGGTCTGGAGCCAGGGCTGGGTGGGAGAGGGCAAGGAGGGGGTCAGGGAGGGCACAGCTCCTCAGTTTATTCCCTGTTCCTCTCTGATGTGCTGGCACCCCAGTGAGCCCAGGGAAAGCTGGAAATTGGCCTTTTCTCCTCCAATTTTGGCATTTGGGATGAATTCCCTCATGGAAGAGGTGGTGTCTCCTTTACCCCTCCTGTGGGAATCCAGAGCTTCCCTCTGGCTGCCCTGGCAGGTCTGGGACCCTGGCAGGGGTCAGGAACCCCCCTGGACAGAGCCCCCAGAGACACTGGCTGTGATCTCTGCCCATGGAAAAGAGTTTTCAATCTTACAGGATGAATTACCAGCTCTGAGTGTTTGATATCAGTAATAATTAAGTGTGGCACGGGTGCAAAAGTAAAATTTTAGGATTCTAGATTAGGGGTTCAAAGGGGACAAGATGGAGGAAATTGGGTGTGCCTTGTCCTTTTTCTCCTTCTTCATGCCCTCCATGTTTCACTGTGGTGTTGGCATTTTTCTGCTGGTTCAGGCTGGGGACACACTGTCCAATGTAGGTGACAGATATTGGCACGTTATTGTAAATCCAGCACAGGTAGTTTGTGGTATTTAATGTTTGTACCATCCCACTGAGGGCAGAGCCCCACACGCTGCCCTGCAGGACAGAGCTGCGGCAGGGCAGCAGAACATGTTAGAGATAAACAGAATAAACAACCTTGAAACCAGCACAGACCAATTATGGCTTCTGCTTTGGCAGTGGGGCTGACAGACAGAGACTTTCTACAACCTCGGGATCATCAATACCCCACACTCTGACACCCTCCATCTGCTTCCCAGCCCTTCCCTCCTCCTCATCGCTTCCAAACGTGGGGGCAAACCTAATCCAAAAGATTCCTGACATGAGCAGCACCTCTCTAGTAGTGGGATCTGGGCCTTGGAATGTTCCCCCAACTCTAAATCCCCCCAAATTTAGGGATAAGCCCCAAATCCTCCATCCTGGGATCTGAGTGACCCGGTGGGGTCTTGGAATGGCAGCAAAAGGTGCTCAGCAAAGCTCAGGAACCCCAACTCTTCCCTGGAAGAAACCAAGGTGAGTTCCTTGGCTGGATGGAGCACCTGGAGCTGCTCAGAGACCCAAACCCACTGTCCCCATGGACAAACCCGGGGACACTCAGCTTGTGGCCATGATGGGGAGCAGAACGGGATCAAGGGTGCAAGAGGTAGTTTATCCAGGGGAAAAAAAACCCCAAACATTTCCACAGCACCTTCCCAGGGAGGAGGATGAAGGTGGTGGCTGAGCCTCGTGGCCCTGAGCGGGTCGGGCTGTGGAGGCACAGCCAGGAGAGCGATGCCGTGCTGAGGTGGAATTTTGGGTTCCCTTCCCATGGGAATGTGCTGCTGAGTCAGCATTGCTGGAGACCCCGTGGATGATGGGATTGGGTTGGGAACCTGCGGAATCTTTGCTCCTTTTCTGCCAGGGTCGGGATTAAATGTGTGAGATGGGGTTTCTTGTTGGGACTCAGATGTTTATTAGTTCTCATCTATGTCACAGTCTCACAAACCCTGAGTTCTGCAGCACTTCACTCCAACAAACTAAAAATGGAGCCCCGTCTCTCTCTCTACACGGCCTTTTAAGGATAAACTGTCCAATTAAGAAATGACACCTAAATTATTTTTAGTTTTAACCCAATAACCAACCACCTGTGCCTGCAATGTGAGCTTTTTTATCCAATTACACAAAACCACCCAAACCCATGGAGAAGAAGGTGAAGAAGGACCAGACACCACCCTAAAACCTCCGTCTTGCTTTATAGATATTACTGTATTCTAAAGCTTTAAACTCTGAGTTTTCCACCCTGTGATGTTACACACTTCTATTCAAACTCCACACCCACAATCCCAGTTCTGCCATTCCATTTTGGAAGCTTCTCCACAGCCTCAGGTCAGTGCAGTGTTCTCTTGGGGGTCAGTGCCTGCCAGCACAGAAAGTCTCAAATTCTCACAGCCAGGTTCCACCAGGAGCCCACAGGAGGTCCCTGGGAGGGGATGGGTGCAGAACGTGACACCCAGCACGGGTCAGGGGTGTTGCACCCGAGGGAGAAGCTCTGCAGGAAGTTGTGAAAGGGGGAGCAGATGCCTCAGTGGGGTGTGGGGCGGGGAGAACCCACGGAGGAGCTTCCCAGGGAGTCGGGCAGGAGGTTCCTCCTGCCAGGTCCTTCCTCCCTCGGGCTGTGAGCTGGGCAGGAAGGGGCTGCAGAAAGGCACAGAGCTCCCGGGAGGGGTTTGGTGCCTGTTTGGACAGGGTGAGGAGCGCTGTGCCTGGTGGAACCTGGCTGTGAGAATTTGAGATTTTCTGAGCTGCCAGGCACTGACCCCCAAGAGAACACTGCACTGACCTGAGGATGTGGAGAAGCTTCCAAAATGGAATGACAGAACTGGGATTGTGGGTGTGGAGTTTGAATAGAAGTGTGTAACATCACAGGGTGGAAAACTCAGAGTTTAAAGCTTTAGAATACAGTAATATCTATACAGCAAGATGGAGGTTTTAGGGTGGTGTCTGGTCCTTCTTCTTCACCTTCTTCTCCATGGGTTTGGGTGGTTTTGTGTAATTGGATTAAAAAGCTCACATTGCAGGCACAGGTGGTTGGTTATTGGGTTAATAGTAAAAATAATTTAGGTGTCATTTCTTAATTGCACAGTTTATCCTTAAAAGGCCTTGGAGAGAGAGACAGGGCTCCATTTTTAGTTTGTGAGTGAAGTGCTGTAGAACTCAGGGTTTGTGAGACTGTGACATGGATGAGAACTAATAAACATCTGAGTCCCAACAAGAAACCCCATCTCACACATTTAATCCCGACCCTGGCAGAAAAGAAGCAAAAGAATCTGCATGTGACATGTTTTAGCAAAGCTCCAACTGCTGCTCCTGCCTCAGGTGCCGTCTCTCACACTTGGACACCCAATGAAGTCACAGGATGGGAGTCCAGGTGTCCCAGGCCCCCCAGAATTGCTTCCAACATGGTCCAAGCTCACTGGGATACAAACAGCTGTTTCCCCTCCCCCCAAAAAAGCAGCTGTGTCCTGCCAAAAAGCATAATTCCATTGATAAATATTAGGAATAGAAAATTTTGACCTTCCCTATTGTTTGGCTCCTGTGGGAAGCTGAGCTGGAGGAGGAACCCATCCTGTTCCAGGCAGTGCAGCTTCTGCTGGACATCAGGAGGGTTGTGCATGGGATGATGAGGGATGGTGTGAATATCCAGGACCATTTTCTGTCCAGGAACAGGTTGATCAGGTCCTAAAATTGGTCCAAAAAGTGAATTTTTTGAAGAAGAGTATCCAACCTCTGGAGTAATGGACACTCACTCTGGCTTTGTCCATGGTTTGCCAGCCCCAGGCAGCATCTCCAGCCTGAATCCAACACAAATGCTGTGACTTTCACCCTGCTTTGGAAGATGCTGGATGATTCATGGATGGTTTGAGATGCAGCTCATCCCTGGGAGTGCCCATTCCCTGGTCAGGAGGGGCAGAGGAATCTGCATCCCTGGGGGGAATTTGTCACCTGGACACCCCCCGGCCCTGGCTCAGTCTCAAAGTGGCTGTTGAGGGACAGGGAAGGTGGAAGACCAAGGACCATGGAGCTGGGATGTGGCTGATGCCTCCTGAGACGCTCCCAGCAGCTTCCCAGGGGGATCCTTGTCCTTCTGCAGGGTGTGGGTGGTCCTGGGGGAACACGGCACCCGAGCTGGTGCCTCCTTTTCCTCAACCCTCCAGCAGCTCTGGTTGGAGACACCTTGGCCAAGGCTGGGCCAGCGGCCAGGAGAGAGCTGAGGGTCCCTGTCTTGGGTTGAACAGCCAGGTGTCTGCTAAGGAAGGCAGGAGCCTCCTTTGAAATGCAAAAGGCAAACCCCCTGCCTCAGAATTATTATAATTTTGAAATTAAGGGGCTCTCAGGCAAAGATATGGGAATGGGAATAACAGGTCTTTACTAGGAATATTAAAATACAAATGCAAAAGTACAAAAAATAAAACAAACCACTTCCAGAGTCAAAGCAGGCCCTGTGGGTCAGGGAGGTGGCAGCAGCCCCATCCCAGGGTGGCTCAGCCCTCCTGCAGTGCCAGCTGTGCTTCTGCTGGAGCAGGATCCTGCACAAGGGGGGAGTTTTCCTCTGGAGCTCCAGGGCTGGGGGAGATGGGCCTGGGCTCCTCTGGGAATGCAGTGGGAAGAAAGCTGCTCCTCTGGGAATGCAGTGGGAAGAAAGCTGCTCCTCTGGGAATGCAGTGGGGAAGAAAGCTGCTCCTCTGGGAATGCAGGGGGCAAAGGCTGCTGTGCTGTTCCCAGGTCAGATTGGATCCAGGTAGGAATTCTGGGCTCCTCCCCTGGGCGGAGCAGCTCCCCATGGGATGATGGAATTTTCTCAGCCATGCAGGGACACTCAGTGGCCATGAACAGGAGATAATTAATAATTAATGGCCCATGAACAGCAGAGATCTCATGGAGGGAGGATTGGCTGTAGGGGGGATAAAGAAAAGTGCCCAAAGAACATCAGAGAGCTGCCCCAGCTCTGACAGATGGGGATAGAACACCCCCAAACCACATTTTACAACCCAGGACAGTCCCTGAGCCGTGCCAGGGTCTGGCACTGGAGGTGGGATCGGAATCAGGATTCAGCCCCTGCAGGTGCAGGATTCACGTGGGGCCTTTCAATGAAGGGCTGAGGGCAGCAGCAGGGACAGCCTGGACTGGAGACACCCCAGCCCTTAAAAAAGGAGTTTCTGGGTCTAGATACTGAAACTGAGCAATTGCTGCCAATAAAATAAATGAAATGAAATGAAATAATGAAATGAAATGAAATGAAATGAAATGAAATGAAATGAAATGAAATGAAATGAAATGAAATGAAATGAAAAAAGATAAAATTAAGCACACTAAATAAAAAAGAAATTAGATAAATAAAATAAAATGAAATAAATAACATAACATAAAATAAATTTCATAAAAAATAAATTAAATTAAAAACTTAGAGTGAAATGAATAGACTAGAATAGACTAGACTAGAATAGAATAGACTAGACTAGACTAGAATAGAATAGAATAGACTAGAATAGAATAGAATAGAATAGAATAGAATAGAATAGAAAAAACTTAGAGTGAAATAGAATAAAATAAAATAAAATAAAATAAAATAAAATAAAATAAAATAAAATAAAATAAAATAAAATAAAATAAAATAAAATAAAATAAAATAAAATAAAATAAAATAAAATAAAATAAAATAAAATAAAATAAAATAAAATAAAATAAAAAAATGCATCTCGTTTCTAGCTTCCAGGGTGGTGGAAGTACAAGGACCCAGGTCCATGGGGCAGAGGGAGAGGAGATCCTTTCCCCACGGCATCCCGGACCCCCTCCCCTATGGATGCTCCGTATGGCACCGTCCCTGCCGTCACCCTTAGAGCCGTTTCCTTTTGTTATTTTGCTGATTTTTTCCCCTCTGTTGCATTTAATTCTCCAGCAGCATCGCATTGCTCCAGGGAGGAGCGGGATCCACGCGGCTGCAGCAGCGGGATGGGGGATCACAGGTGCCCAGCAGCACCCACGGGGCAGCCACGGGAGGGAGGAGGCCCCGGGAAGGTGGATTTGAAACGGGGCTGGGGATTTGGGATGGAGGGATGGATCTGAGCTGGGACTATGGATCTGAGCTGGGACTATGGATCTGAGCTGGGACTATGGATCTGAGCCTAGAGTGTGGATCTGAGCTGGGACTATGGATCTGAGCCTAGACTATGGATCTGAGCTGGGACTATGGATCTGAGCCTAGACTATGGATCTGAGCCTAGACTATGGATTTGAGCTGGGGTGATGGATTTGAGCCACTGCTGTGGATTTGAGCTGGAGCAATGGATCTGAGCTGGGACTCTGGATCTGAGCTGGGGCAGTGATTTGAGCCAGGGTGATTGATTTGAGCTGGGGCTGTGGATTTGAGCTGGGGCGATGGATTTGAGCTGGAGTGATGGATCTGAGCCGGTGCTATGGATCTCAGCCTAGACTATGGATCTGAGCTTGGACTAAGGATTTGGGCCGGGGTGATGGATCTGAGCCAGGGCTATGGATCTGAGTCGGATTGATGGATTTGAGCCGGGGCTATGGATTTGAGCTGGGCCTATGGATCTGAGCCGGATTGATGGATTTGAGCCGGGGCAATGGATTTGAGCTGGGCCTATGGATCTGAGCCGAACTGATGGATTTGAGCCGGGGCTATGGATTTGAGCCGGGGCTATGGATCTGAGCTGGGGCTATGGATCTGAGCTTGGACTAAGGATTTGGGCCAGGGTGATGGATCTGAGCCAGGGCAATGGATTTGAGCCAGGGCAATGGATTTGAGCTGGGCCTATGGATCTGAGCTGGATTGATGGATTTGAGCCGGGGCAATGGATTTGGGCCAGGGTGATGGATCTGAGCCAGGGCAATGGATTTGAGCCAGGGCAATGGGTTTGAGCTGGGGCTATGGATCTGAGCTGGATTGATGGATTTGAGCCAGGGCAATGGATTTGAGCTGGGGCTATGGATCTGAGTCAGATTGATGGATTTGAGCTGGAGCAATGAATTTGAGCCGGGCCTATGGATCTAAGCCGGAGCCCGGCCGGCCGGCGGGGCGAGGGCTCTGCCCCGGGAAGAGCCGGCTCATTTCCAGCCTGAGTAAGCGGCTGCTCCTGCCAAAACCCAGCGCCGACGGCCGTGCTGCGAATTTTGGGGCTGCAAAGAGCGTCACTGGAGGTGCCACACGCCCCCCGCGCCGCCACCACCCCGGCCGGGAAGTGTTTTAATGAATTCCTTAATTAGGAAACTGGGAGAGGCGCTGCCCAGATGTTGGCTGGGGATCCAGCGGTGGAGGCGGCCCCGGGTCACTCGGCAGAGTCCCCGCGGGGACTGCGGGGTTTGTGGCGGGGGTGAGGATGAGGAGCAGCGCCGGGCAGTGTGTCTGGCCAAACCATGCTGGCTGTTCCCAAATCCCTGCCGGGACCACCCTCCCAGGGCCTTCCTGGGCCGTGGAAGTGTCCGGTGGCGTTGGAGCGAGCGGGGATGTTGAGTGGCAGCCCGGGAGGCGGTCACGGAGGGGTTAAATCCCGCCGAATCGCGGGAAGGGCCGGCTCCTTTCCAGCCCCAGCAAACCCGGCACCCTGCCAGGCTCCTGCTCCGGGCTCCAAACTCCTGGATCGTGACCCGCCGTCCGGGCAGGGAATTGCCCCGAGCTCCGAGCATCCCCCGGGAGCGGCGGGGACAGCACCCGGCTCTCGGCTCCTGCTCTGCCTCCGGCCTCCGCAGCTCCATCCAGCAGCTCCGGCTTTTCTTTACAAGCGGGATGGGAGTTGTGCCTATGGTTCCCTTTATTTTTAAACTTATTTATCTGTATTTTGGATTTCTGACTCATCTCCACCCGTTGCCGGGAGGAAACCAGAATCAAAAAAGCCCCAGATATCGTTTGTATCAGCTGAATAAAATCTTCCCCCAGGGAGGAAAGTCCAGCAACAGCTCCAGGACCCAGAGCTGTTCTCCTGCCCCCAGTTTCATTCTTACAGAGGAGGAAAACTCAATTTTTCCTCCTTTTTTTTTTTTTTTTTTTTTAATTTTTTTCCAAACCACAGCTGGTTTTTGGGTCTGCAAGCACAGAGCCGGGCCTGGAGCTCACAGAATGGGGGGCAGAGAGGTGATGGGTGCCCCCCACCCCTTGCATGGCTCTGTCTGCCTTTGGGATGCCCAGCCCCATTGCTCTGTGGGGATGCAGCACTTGTGGGGCTGCCAAAACAGGGGGGGACGCCAAGGGATGGGTGGGTGTCCTGGAAGGTGTCCCACAATCGGGCTGCCCTATTAATTAGGGTGCCTGGTTAATAGGGGTGCCCAGAGATGGGGGTGCCCCATTAATGGGGTGTTTTGGAGACAAGGGGGCACCCCAGAAGTGAGGATCCACAATTAACGTGGCTGCCCCACTAATGAGGGCGCCCCATTAATAAGGACACCTTGGAAACCAGAGTACCCCGAAGGAAAGCACCAATTAATGGCGCTGTCTCATTAATGAGGGTGCCCTCTTAATGAGGGTGGCATGGAGGTGGGATGCCCCTAAAAACAAGGGTCCCCCTTTAGTGTAAGGGCCTTAAAGATGAGGGCACCCCAAGGGAGAGGTGCCTTTATAATGTGGATGCCCCATTGTCAGATTAAGCCCTTTTCTGACCCCGAGATGGGCAACTGAGAGGCATTTTAAAAACTTCTGTTCCATTTTTACTCTCATGTGAAGGGTGAGGCGATACAGATGTTATAACTCATGCCATTACAATTAGAAGCCAACTATTTCTTAATTACAATACATTGTAAGCGTTTCTTGGCATTTCTAAGTCAGCATTTCTTATCTCTAGGTTTCCATACAGATACACACTGTGTGAGCATTCTGTCAAGCTGTGAGAATTCTCTGCAAATCCATTTCCCACACCCCATTCATGAGGACGCCCTAAGATTGGGGAGTCCCATTAATGAGGATGCCCTAAGATTGGGGAGTCCCATTAATGAGGACGTCCTAAGATTGGGGTGTCCCATTAATGAGGACGTCCTAAGATTGGGGTGTCCCATTAATGAGGACCCCCTAAGATTGGGGTGTCCCATTAATGAGGATGCCCTAAGATTGGGGTGTCCCATTAATGAGGATGCCCTAAGATTGGGGTGTCCCATTAATGAGGACGCCCTAAGATTGGGATGTCCCATTAATGAGGACCCCCTAAGATTGGGATGTCCCATTAATGAAGATGCCCCATTAACGAAGGTGTTTTGGGATTGGGGTCCCCAGTGCTGCTCCTCCCTGGGGAGGTTCCGTGGGTCTCCCCTCGTGGTGGGGACAGGAGGCCAGAAGGTCCTGAGACCCCTGGCAGGTCCCACGTCCCTCCTTCAGCCAAGCATTCCCAGCCCAGCTGGAATGTGTCAGGATTGGGGGAAACAACCCAAAAGCAGCATCCAGGGGCTCTGAGGGTGGGCTGTGATGCTGCACAGACACACCTGACTGGACTCCTCCAAATCCAGCCCCTTCCCCTTCCTGGGGAAGGCCAAATTCATCCCCCTGGACCTGCCTTGCCTTTCCAAGGGGGAAGTGCTGTGGTGGTGCCCGGCTGCTCCTGCCCTGCTGATCCCCCAGAGATGAGAGGATCCAGGGCCAAGGGTGGGTCTGTCGGAGTTCTGGCTGTGAGAATTTTAAATTTTCTGTGCTGGCAGGCACTGACCCCCAAGAGAACGCTGCACTGACCTGAGGCTGTGGAGAAGTTTCCAAAATGGAATGACAGAACTGGGATTGTGGGTGTGGAGTTTGACTAGAAGTGTGTAACATCACAGGGTGGAAAACTCAGAGTTTAAGGTTTTTGAATTTAATAATGTATATAAAGCAAGATGGAAGTTTTAGGGTGGTGGCTGGTCCTCTTCTTCACCTTCTCCATGGGTTTAAGTGGTATTTTGTAGTTGGACAGAAAAGTCCGCATTGCTGACTTTGAGTGATTAGTTATTGGGTTAAAAGTGAAAATAATTTAGGTGTAATTTCTTAATTAGAGAGTTTACCTTAAAAGATCTTGTACCAAGAGATAGTTGGCCATTTTGTGCCTGGTTAATGAAAGATTGCAGACCTGCTGTGAGACTGTAACATAGATAAAAAACAACAAACACCTGAGTCTGAACACCAAATATTGTCTCAAGTGCCTTCAATCCCAGCCTCAACAGAGGTAGGAAAAAGCAGCCAAAAATTGGCATTAGTCCTGATACCAAGGAGGCCAAAACTGCCCCCCTGGCTCAGCAGAAAGGTGTTGAAGGCGTGAAGGGAGTCTTTTGTATTTTTATCCCAATCCTAATCCCAATCCTAATCCATCTCTCTGTTGCACTGAGCTCAGGTCCTGCTCATTCCCTGCACATGGAGGAGCCATCGGCCCATTTTCACGCTCCTGGGTATGGATTGAATGCGTTCTTTTTTCAGTCTGTATCCTGGGGGTGATCCTGCTGCCAGTGTCCCCTGCTTTCCTGGGATTTGGCTTGGTTTCCCTCATGCCAAAGCGAAGGTGCTGCTTTGGGATCAGGTACCTCAGTGGCACGGAGGGGCTGCCAGGGAAGGGCTGACCTGAAGCCAAACCAGCCTGGGCTGTCCTGGCTGGCAGAGCTGGCACTGGGCAGCAGGAGCCAGCAGCTCTGGTGGTTTGGGCTTTTCCCAGGGAGTGGATCCCAGCTCATGTCCTGCTTTTTCACAGCTATTCCAGCTGCTTGGGATAACCAGGGAGTCTCTGCTCCAAACCCCATCCTGCTCTCTGCTGCAGCCAGGTGGAAATTTTGCATCCTGGGGTGGGAGGAGGGATCCAGCCCTGAGGGTGGAGGTGGAGTCCAGCCCTAGAGTTGGAGCTGGGCTGCACCCCTGGGGTGGGCTCCATTCCAGGCCTGTGCCCTTCTAAATATTTTCATTATTTTTAACTCCCATTTCCCTTCCTGCATCCTGGTGGCTCCAGCCCCGGGGAAGGATGGGGATTCAACCAGTGGCTCTGACCCCTGGGGATGCCACGCAGGATTGGCACAAGGAGGATGAGACCCATTGGAAACCACAGATGGTTTCGATGTGATTATGAGCCTGGGCACAACTTCCCCTGCCCGAGTTTCCCCTCAAAGGACTCAAGTTCTCCACAGGCAGCCAGGATGTGCAGTGGGTGGGGGTGCAGCACCCATGGGTGACAGCCCCGAGCGTGACAAAGGGGGCTGCGCTGCTGGGACGAGGCCGAGGGGCATTTGGGGAGGTGGATTGTGTTTGTTTGTTTGCAGCTCTTGGTGTCCATCCTGGGATGTGTGTGGGCTGGCAGGCTCGGCCCTCACCCTAGAGCGATGCTCTCGTGGAAAAGGTGAGTGGCGCTGGCCACGGGTCACACTCTCATCCCTGGGAAAAGCTCAGGCAAAAGTTACTCTTGAAAAAAAAATAGAGTTTCCTCTTTTCCTTCCTGGTGGCAGCACGTGGTGGTGAGCTCATGGAGCGCTGGGCTGCCGCAGGACATGCCTCGGGCCCGGCGTCATCGCGTCCCCAGGGCCGCGGCCGGTTCTGGCCAGTGCCGGGGGCAGCTTCGGGCCCCCGCTGCCCCTCCAGCGCCACTTTCCCCCGCTCAAGCCGCCACATCCTGAGGCAGCCCCGGGGCTGCTGCTGCCGCCTCTCCCGGCGCGGTTTCAGCCTCGCAGCGGCGGCTCCGCGCTCCAAACCAGCGCCAGATGTGGCCCAGCGCCAGATGTGGCCCAGCAGCTGCCGCTCCGTCCGCGGGGCTGGCCGGGCTCGGCGACACGGGGACAGCAGAGGGGACCTGCTGGTGGCCGGGCCCGGGAGCTCCTGGGGGTTTTGTGGGATGCTCCCAAGGAAGGGGTGACAGGGACACCTCGGGGAGAGGCTGTGGAGCCTCAGCCCTGGTGCGTGGCACAGCCTCAGAGGGCACGGGGCCATTCCCTCTGCCCACTGCCACCCTGGGGCTGTTTTTTGGGAAGCAGGATCGTTTGCTGACAGGATCCAGGTCCCCATTGCTGTGCCACCACCCTCCAGCGGGAGCTGAGATGTCCCCAGGGGGTGGCACAGCCCAGCCACGGGGACATCACGAATTTTAATAGCCCCGGATTGCCTGGGGACCTGTCAGGCCCGAGGTCCCCTGCTGAGTGTGGGGCTGCTGGCCCTGCTTGGAGCTCTGGGGCGGGAACCACACGCTAATGAAAAGAGGATGGAAAACTCCTGTGGTTCCTTGGAAAAACCACACAGCTACGAGCAGCCCACACCGCCTTCCAGATCCGACAGCAGCAGCCATGGGATGAGATCCTGCTGGGTTATCCTGAATTATGAGCGCTGAAGTGGGGTGGCAGGAGCAGCCTGAGGCTGCAGCAGTGCTGGGCAGCGCTGTGCAGCCCCTTCCCCCTGGCTGGAAATAGGTTTGGGGGGGCATGGCTCTGCCTCACGCTCTCCTTGTTCAGCTGGGACTTGTCTGGCTCATTTCAGGCCCTAAACTTGAACCTTTCCAAGACCCTTGGGGATCCTTGATTCATTACATTCCTCTGGGTGTGAGGAATAGTTGTGGGAGCTGCTGACTCTCCATGGCTTGGATGCCCTCAGCAGCCCAGCCCCAATCCTGCATCCTCCTCCTGCCAGCACACGGAAGATGCCCCATGCTCAAGGTCCAGCTCAGTTCCCCTGAGCACTGCCCACTCTCTGGGGCCACAAGAGCCCAGGCAGGATTTTTATCATGTTTTTGTGCTCTTCAGCCTCTCTGGGCACCATTTCCCCCCGCTGGGATGGCAGGTTGCTCCAAGGGTTCCTGAGGAGCCGGCGATCCCGGGGGCCGCCGGGCTGCCGGGCGGGATGATGGGCGGAGGCGCAGCAGCACATGCCAAGATCCATCAGCCTCTGTTTTTCTGGTGGTGGCTGAAGGTTGTTTGTGCTGTCCCAGGGATGATCCAATGCTCTTGGCGTAGGTGCAAGAGCGGCCTCCGGGCACACTGACTGCTATCGGCTGGGAGCAGAGTGATCCTGGTTACCCCGATGTGGGAACCCAGGGCATCCCTCTGGCTGCCCTGGCAGGTCTGGGACCCTGGCAGGGGTCAGGAACCCCCCTGGACAGAGCCCCCAGAGACACTGTCTGTGATCTCTGTCCATGGAAAAGAGTTTTCAATCTTACAGGATGAATTACAAGCTCTGAGTGTTTGATATGAGTAATAATTAAGTGTGGCACGGGTGCAAAAGTAAAATTTTAGGATCCTAGATGAGGGGTCCAAAGGAGACAAGATGGAGGAAATTGGGTGTGCCTTGTCCTTTTCCTCCTTCTTCATGCCCTCCATGTTTCACTGTGGTGTTGGCATTTTTCTGTTGGTTTAGGCTGGGGACACACTGTCCAACGTAGGTGACAGATATTGGCACGTTATTGTAAATCCAGCACAGGTAGTTTGTGGTATTTAATGTTTGTACCATCCCACTGAGGGCAGAGCCCCACACGCTGCCCTGCAGGACAGAGCTGCGGCAGGGCAGCAGAACATGTTAGAGATAAACAGAATAAACAACCTTGAAACCAGCACAGACCAATTATGGCTTCTGCTTTGGCAGCGGGGCTGACAGACAGAGACTTTCTACATTTCGGGATCATCAATAGCACAAATTCCGACACCCCAAGATATCTCCTGCCCTAAACATGACTGCAGCCCCCTCCAAACTGCTGTGGGACCCTATTTCTTACCAGTTTTGCATCAGCAGAACTTTTCAGCCATTCTCAAACCACCCCTTTGCATCCACAGCACCGATACCACCCAGAGCCGGACGGATCCTTGGATGAGCAGGGAAGCAGCTCACCTGCTGGAAGAACCATTTGTGCTCCTGGAGAAAGCAGCGAGAACACCAAAATTGGAGTCTCCAATCACGCACAAGCAGCTGGAGCCATTTCACCCCATTCCTGGGAGCCGCTCAGCTCCATTCTGGCATGGGGACGGAATTGTGATGAGCAGGGGGAAGAGAATGGGGAATGTCCCCTGGGAGTGAAGATGAGGCCACTGAGATGGGGACGGGAGCTGCTTGTCCAGCTGCGAGGGAGCTGGGAAAGGCCGGATTTAGCAGCGGCGCTGGCCGGGAGCGTGGGAGCGGCAGGAGCTGCTGGATCTGCACCGGGAGACGCCGGCGCAGCTCTGTCCCTGCTCCATCCTGGCGTGTCCCTTCCCATGGCACCTGGCTGCCTGCGAGCAGGGCGTTGGAGTCCACGTTTGTATCACGTTTATCTGGCTTTTCAGAGCTGCAAAGGGGCTTTTAATAAACCTGAGTGGTTCCAGCCCCTTCCCAAGGGCAGCATTGAGCTGGAGAAGTGCAAGGTGGAGAGGGCTTTGTGAGGCCCCAAACACCTCTTCACCGCCTTATCGCCACCTTCCCCCTACCAGCCTTTGCAAATTCAAAATCTCCTGGTTTCAGCCCAAAATGAACCACTTGGCCCCAGCCAGGGCTGCCAGCATAGCTGAGGGGGCAGCATGTGTGTCCTGGCAGCTCCCCCAGGAGCTCCAGCTCTTCAAAAACCAGTTTGAAGAGTTTCAATCCTGTAAGATTGAAAACGCTTTTCCTTTCCCTGTGTTGGGAAAGGGATGGATCCAGGTGTGAAGCCACTGGCGGCTTCCCTACGAGTTCCATTCAAAAAACAACCTTAAATTCATCCCTCTCATGGGAAAGGGATGAATCCAGGTGTGGAGCCACAAGCAGCTTCCTCAGAACCTCCAAAACCCTCCTGAACTTCATCCCTGCCGTGGGAAAGGGATGAATCCAGGCGAGCTCCCATGGCCAAGGCTCATCAGGGATGAACCAGCCCTGGCATCCCTGACCTGCCATCGCATCCCACCTGCCAGGCAGCGCTCTGGCTCCCTGAGGCCATCCTGGAGCTGTTGGCAGCAGGGAGGAGGCAGCTCTACGGTGCTAAAATCACTGCTGCTAATGAAAAACAGGCTCCAAGCAGCCAAACAGCTGATCTATGGCCGCTAGCTGAGTAATGCCTCGAATTCCTGGCAGGAGCTGCTTCCTTTTGGGAGGCGAGGGCTCCTTCTCCAGCGAGCAAGGCACTGCTGTCCCCCCTGTCCCCACTAACCCCCAGCTGCCCTTCAGGGATCAGGGGGTGCAGTGATGGAGATCACACACTGCTGAGGGTCTGTCCTATCCTCTGTCTGTCCATCTTTGTCCCCCTCCATCCACAGTGAGGAAGATGATGGGCACAAGCCCCACCATGCCCTGTGAGCACAGCCCTTACCCCCAGGGTGTCCCTCTGACTGCCAAGGGTGTCCCTTAGGGCTGGGGGTGCTCCAGATTTCAGGGATGGGGGCAAGCAGGGAAAGGAGCTCAGCAGCTCCCGGGGCCTGATCCTGGTGTGGGGTGTGGAGCAAGATAAGGCCGTGACTCAGCCTCATCCCTCATCCTCATCCCTCATCCCTCATCCCTCATCCCTCATCCCTCATCCCTCATCCCTCATCCCTCATCCCTCATCCCTCATCCCTCATCCCTGTTTCTCCTCCTTCCCAGCAAAGCCCCGGTGGCACCAGGGGACCACGGGGTGCAGCCGGGGCCGGCCCCACGTCTGGGTGTCGGTGGTGGAGCTCGGGGCCAGTGGCTGATGTAAACAGCTCCGGCTGCCGATAAACGATAAACAAGCGGCCGGGCGGGAGCACAAACAGCTCCTCTGTTCTGGCTCCCGGCTCTGCCTGCGACGCCCCGGCAGCAGCTCCGTGGCCCCAAACAGCCACTCCAGCCCCGTGCCCGGGGGTGGCACAGCGCTGTCACCCCAGCAGCCTGCAGCCAGATGTGTGGGGATCACATCTGGGGAGTTCAAGTGGGATTTGGTCCCTCAGACTGTGTCTGAGGGCATCCCAGGGAGGGTGTGGCACGGTTGGATGTCACCTTGCTCCTGGCCACGGTGACAGACAGGACTCACCGAGGCCTGGCTGCCCTGGGGCATTCCCAAGCTGTTTCCCAGGCTGCCCCCACTTGTGCCCAGCTGCTCCTGGCACAGCCCCTGGACCCCCAGCCATGGGTCAGGACTGTCCTGCTGAGCCGGGGGGTGCCAGGGCTGCCCCCACCCTGCCCCGTGCCATGAGTTCTGGCGATGCCCAGCAGGGAATGGGGCACACTGGGTGCTGTGGCCCTGCAGCAGCCTCCTTCAGGGGGTGCTGGGGATGCTGTGGTGTCCCCTAGAGCATGAGCACACGGCCATTGCCCCAGGGTGGGCATCGTCTTCTTGCCACCCTGAAACCACAGCTGGTGACACCTCCTGCCCTGTGCCTCCCCAGACTCTGTGGGTGCCCGTCAGCAGCTGCCTGGGAAGGGTTTTGGCTCTGGCCCTGCCACATTCCTTGGTGGAGGGAGGAGCGGAGCTGGAGCCTGACTCAGCCACAGCCACCAGGACTGGGGACACACCGGTGACCCACGCGGGGCTGTCACCTGCCTTTTGTCACCTGGCATCCCCCCTGGCATGGACACCCCTCCCTGACCCCAGGGCTGGGTTTATCTGTGCCCAAGGAGCCCCGAGCACGTGCTGGGGTGGCGGGAGGTCTCTGGGACCTCTGTGGTGGGGAGCCGGGGTTATGATAACTCTGGGCAGGGACATTCCCACAGCGCCAGACACAGCCTGACCCTGCGGCTCCCTCCCCCCGTCCCAGCCCGGCCGAGCTCCCCGGGCAGGGCTCTGCTCCCATGGGTGCTGCCCCTGTGGCCAGGGGGCTGCTGCTGGGGCAGCCCTGAGATCCCCCCCGCTGCTGGGAGCTGATGTCCCAGTGTCCCTTAGGGTGTTCCTGTGTCCCTTAGGGTGTTTCTGTGTCCCATAGGCTGTTCCTGTGTCCCCTAGGATGTCCCAGTGTCCCTTAGGGTGTTCCTGTGTCCCCTAGGATGTCCCAGTGTCCCTTAGGGTGTTCCTGTGTCCCCTAGGATGTCCCAGTGTCCCCTAAGATGTCCCAGTGTCCCTTAGGGTGTTCCTGTGTCCCTTTGGGTGTTCCTGTGCCCCTTGGGGTGTTCCTGTGTCCCCTAGGATGTCCCAGTGTCCCTTAGGGTGTTCCTGTGTCCCCTAGGATGTCCCAGTGTCCCCTAAGATGTCCCAGTGTCCCTTAGGGTGTTCCTGTGTCCCTTTGGGTGTTCCTGTGCCCCTTGGGGTGTTCCTGTGTCCCCCAGGATGTCCCTGTGTCCCCTAAGATGTTCCAGTGTCCCTTAGGGTGTTCCTGTGTCCCTTAGGATGTTCCTGTGCCCCTTAGGGTGTTCCTGTGTCCCTTAGGATGTCCCTGTGCTCCTTAGGGTGTTCCTGTGTCTCCTAGGATGTCCCAGTGTCCCTTAGGGTGTTTCTGTGTCCCTTAGGGTGTTCCTGTGCCCCTTAGGGTGTTTCTGTGTCCCCTAGGATGTTCCTGTGTCCCCTAGGATGTTTCTGTGTCCCTTAGGGTGTTCCTGTGTCCCCTAGGATGTTCCTGTGCCCCTTAGGGTGTTCCTGTGTCCCTTAGGATGTCCCAGTGTCCCTTAGGATGTCCCAGTGCCCCTTAGGGTGTTCCTGTGCCCCTTAGGGTGTCCCAGTGTCCCTTAGGGTGTTCCTGTGTCCCTTAGGGTGTCCCTGTGTCCCTTAGGGTGTTCCTGTGCCCCTTAGGATGTTTCTGTGTCCCTTAGGGCGTTCCTGTGCCCCTAGGATGTTCCTGTGTCCCCCAGGATGTCCCAGTGTCCCCGTGTGGAGGGATGGAGGAGGGGAAGTGGGGGATTTGCTGTGGGATGAAGGCTCCAGCCTCATCAGGACATCCTGAGTCCCCCCTGCTGGCAGCGGGCTGGGGGGAAGTGCCTTCCAAGCCACATTCCTCCACTCCTGAAGGAACCGTCTGGGGACCTTCCCACGGGGATTTCCAGCCTGGGCACACAGCGCTGCTGCTTGGATTGTGCTGGTGGGATCCTGGCTCAGCTGCAGCACCAGGAGACTGCGGGACAGCATCCCGGCCTGGCCCTGCAGTGAATCACAGGGAAGGAACTGATTAAGACCTTGCAACACTTTCGTGCTGGAAATAACTTTCTCCAGAGAGGCAGCCCGAGGCTGGCTCTAGGATGCAGCTGGAGGGATTGGACATGCCACAGGTTTTAGCCCTGTTTTGGGGCTTGTTGGCTGGAAAAAGCTTCCCGAAATGAGGGGTTGGTTGGGATGTGCTCTCACTCCCATGGGGGGTGGGAAGAGAGGGAATTGAGGTTGGGGGATGCTCCAGCCTTGGCCACGGTGGAGATGTGGCTGCATGGGGGTGGTGCTGGTGTGTGCTCCAGACCCTGTGGAACAGGGACCATCCAGCCCTGCATCCTTCTGTGCTGGGGCCAGCAGACATGGGCACCCTGGGGTGCCCAGGGAGCCCCACAGCCTCCTGCCACCTTTCCCCCTTGGCTGACAGTGCCTCTGGGGGGAGAGAGGCAACTCCTGCACAGCACCAGCGTGGTGACAGTGCCATTGGTCCCAGTTTGCAACTGGGAGAGGCACAGCCAGCCTAAGTTTTGCCTCCCCAGTTTTTCTGGCTACGGTGTGCACACGGAGCTGCTGCCACCTCTGCCACCTCTGCCACCAGCCCCATTTCTGCCCCGTGACTCAGGGATTTCGGCAGGTTTGGGAAGGGAGGAGGGGCAAAAGCCACTTCCCTGCCAAAAAAAAAGAGGCGGACGCTGCTCTCGCCCTCTGTCAGGCATGAGGCAGATTAATATTAACCCGTCCCTCCATCCTGCTGTCCCTCTGTCCTGCTCTCCTTCTGCCCCTGTCCTGCTGCCCCACAGCTTGTCCCATGACCCAGCATATGACACTTTTCCTGTCCCTTAAAGCAGAGGGCAATGAGTGTGCGGGACATGAGCAGCCCATGGTGTGAAAGGGCCTCATGTGCTGCCACGGGGTCCCCGTGAGTCACCCCTGGTGCTGGCGTCACCCACTGTCCCCTGGTGTGCACCCCGGTGTCCTCCCACCGCGGGGGCTGCGAGGCTCCCAGAATAGCTTCTGATGAAGATGTGGGTAATGGCTCAGTGTTTTGGGGAGAAAAGGGTTATTTTGGGAGGACGGCTGATTTCTAAACCTGATTTCTACTCCTTCCCCAGCCTGTCACCCTCAGCACCCTCAGATGTTTATCTGCTGCTGTTGCTAAGGGACACCGAGGGTGACAAGACCTGTGGCACCCATGTGCTGGTGCAAATCTGACACTGTCTTGGGGCTGTCACTGCTGTCCCCAACTCCAGCTGCTTCCCAGCTCTTCCCCATCCCCTCCACCAGATCACTGAGCTCAGCCCTCCACTGCTGGGATCAGCTCTCAGCTCCAAGAAAACCCCTCAGCAGCTTCTGCAAGCCCAGCAGGGTTTCCGGCCCTGGGGAGCAGATCCCGCTGGCCCCTCGGAAGCTCGGATGTGGTGGCTGTCACCCACATTTGGCCCCATTGTCACCATCCCCTCTTGCAGCCACATGCCAGTGTTTGTGGAGCAGTTTGCTTTCGGTTTCCTGTCAGAATGCCGAGTGCTTGGCACTGCCATGGATCACCTCATGGCCACTAATCACTTCCAGTCCTCTGGAGAACAAACAGGCAGAGAAGAGGAAAATCCCACGTTGCATGGCTCTGCTGGCCCCGGATCCAGCCCCTCACAGACCCCTGTGCATGGATCTACCTGCACCTGTGCTAATGCATCTGCTTGTGCACATGGGGACCCATCTGGGCACAAATGGACCATCCATGCACACGTGGATCCATCCATGTACACGTGGATCCATCCATGTACACCTGGATCCATCCATGCACATGTGGATCCATCCATGCACATGTGGATCCATCCATGTACACAGGGATCCATCCATGCACATGTGGATCCATCCATGCACACGTGGATCCATCCATGTACACAGGGATCCATCCATGCACATGTGGATCCATCCATGCACATGTGGATCCCTACATGTACACGAGGATCCATTCATGCACATGTGGATCCATCCATGTACACGAGGATCCATCCATGCACATGTGGATCCATCCATGCACACGTGGATCCATCCATGCACACGTGGATCCATCCATGCACATGTGGATCTATCCATGTACATGTGGATATGTCCATGCAAACATGGATCTGTCCATGCAAACATGGATCTGTCCATGCAAACATGGATCTCTCCATGCATGTGTGGACCCATCCATGCCACCTTATGTGTCTATGCTCATGTGGACCCGTCCATGCACATGGGTTTGTCCATGCCCATGCAGATCTATCATGCACACGTATGCAGTCATCTGTCCATGCGTGTCCCTACAAATGCATCTGCCCATGCACACATGGGCTGATCAATGCTCACGGATCTGTCCATGCACACCTGTGCTGATGCAGCCATCCCTGCATGCCCTGATGGGTGTCCATCATACGTGTGTGTGTGTGTGTGTGTGTGTGTGTGTGTGTGTGCGCACTCAGGGATGAACAAGCACACACGTGCAAGGCCCACAGCTCTGTGTGTGCTCTGAGGGGTGTCCCTGCACATCCAGGGGGGTTGTGTTTATGTTCACACGGATAAAAGTGCCCAGGGGTGACCCTACACACACACAGGGGGTGTGTATGGTCACCCCTGCTCACATGTGTGAGCACATGTGCACGTTCCGAGGGGTGCCCGGTGTGCGCAGCTGTGTGTGTGCATACACACATGTGCCAGGCTCAGGGCTGTGCGTGTGCCCGTGGTTACCGGTGCCCGGGGTGCCCGTGGCCAGGCAGGGCTGGTGTCTGTGCGTGGCGCATCCATGCAGAGCTGTGTGCGCACCCAGGTGAGCGCTCACGCGTGTGTTTGTGATAACGGGGGCCGTTATCGCAATAACGATAACCGAGCCGTGCCGAGCCGGTCCAATTCCGGGAAAGCCGAGCCGAGCGGCTCCAGCCCGACCCGAACGGCGCCGATTCGAGCCCAGCGGCGGCGAGCCCAGCGGGCTGAAGGGCCCGAGCGGTTCCGCCGGGAGCTGAGCGGTTCTGCTCGGTGCCCACGGGAGCCGGCAGTGCCGCCGGTGCCCTGCCGGTGCTGGCCCGGGCCGGGCCCCGCGGGGCTGGCTGCCCGCCAGGGCTTTCTCATAAACCACATGCTGCCGCGGCGCTATAAAGGGGAGCGCGGCCGCGGCGGCGGCTCAGCCCGGCCCCGCTCGGCCCCGCCGCCGCTGCCGCCTCGCCCGCTCCGCCCGGCCCCGGTCCCACGGCAGCCCCCATGCCCCGCCTCGGAGCCAAGGTACGGCGGCCCCTCCCGCTCCCCGCGGCCGCGGAGACCCTCCCCAGCCCGGCACACGCCGCCACCTGTGCGGAGCCCCCGCGGGAGCGGCGGCCCCGCGTGTCCCCGTGCCCCGCGTGTCCCCGTGCCCCGCGGTGGGTCCCCTCCTCCGGGGGTCCCGGCTCCCGGCGGGCGATGCTCCAGCCCCGCCTCGCTTGGCGGGGGCAGCCCCGCACCCGCGGGGTGAAGCCGCGGCTCCGGTCCCGGGTCCCGGTTCCCGGTTCCCGCCTCCAGCCCCGTCAGGATTCCCGAACCGAGCGTGGGGAGGCCCCGGCCGGTCCCCGGCCCCAGCCCCGTCCCCGGCGGGGCGATGCTGCAGCCCCGGCTCCATTCCCGGACCTGCGCGATGAGGCTCCAGCCCCCAGCGCGGTTCCAGCCCCGGAGCCGCGGGTGAAGCCCCGTCCCGGTCACCGACTCCAGCCCCGTTCCCGGCTCCAGCCCCGTCCCCATCCCGTTCCCGGCGGGGCGAGGCTCCGTTCAGCCGTGACCACATCTCGGCGGTGGCCCGGGCGGCATCTTGGAGTTTCACAAGAGGGGAGGATTCCTGGATATCATCCAAGGGAAATTCCCCCCCACTCATCACCCCGGCACCCTCTCCCTGCCGGTGCCCCGGGAGACGGGGGTGCACACCCACCCGAGGGTCCCCTCCACCCCCACCTCGGGACTCTTGGCTCTGGGACAAGCCCCGTTTCTCACCGGGGTCCCGCCACGGATCGGGGCCTCCCCGCTTCTTTGCAGGGGGATTGGGAGGGAAATTTGGGACGAGGCCAGAGCTGCTGCATGGAAAGAGCCCGGCGGGTGCAGCTGGGGGGGTCTGGAGGGTGGGAAGAGGATTTTTGGGGATGGGTGGGTCAGTGTGTCAGACGGGCTCTGGAGAGCCAGGGCGGAGGAGGAGATTTGCAGGAGAGACGGAGAAATGGTGCGGGAGAGGGGAGAGGGGCTGGATGGGGAATGTGGAGGTGGCCAAGAGCCACATCCAGGCGTGTGTCACCGGGCCTTGGGAAATTCCCTGCTGACCTGGAGCTCCTAAAAATAGCAGGATGGGGATAGGCACGGGGTTGGAGGACCACAGTGGGATTATCCTGCTGGACCGTGGCCAAGCGCCGGCTCCCACAGAGGTGGTCATGCCGGGGGGTGGTGGAGATTGGCAGGGGGCTTGGCATGTGTGTGGGTTATCCCTGCTTCAAACTCTTCCTGTGTCGTGCTCAGGTGTGCCTGCTCCGCTGCTCCCTGCTCTCGTCCCTCCTCCTCCTGCTGCTCCGCATCCATGAGACGGAGCAGAACAGCTACTGCCAGCAGATCATCACAGAGAGGCACCTGGCCGAGCTGGAGGAGCTGGTGAGTGCCCTCCCGGGGCTGTGCCGGGGGATGGGGGCTCATGTGGGGCCAGGTGGGCACAAAGCAGCTCTGCTTTAGTGCTGAAATAAGGAAATGGGGCGATCTTCAGCTCCCCTAGTGAAGCGATGGCACCCAGGAGCTGAGCATCCACGGGCACAAGGGACAAGCGGGCACCGGGGAGTGACAGATGTCGTGCCTTTACCGAGGGTGGCTGTGGAAAAGTGAGGACAGGAGGAGCGAGAGAAGAGGGAGGCAGGAGCGAGGCCGGGAAGGGGACAGGAGCCAGGCTGGATGGGCGCAGGGGCGCTGGGGAAGCAGCGGAGGGGCCGCTCTGCGGGCTGTGCTGCTTTCCGGGCGGCTGCGCAGGGGTTAAGCAGAGGAATCCGGCTGCATTCCTGAGTCCAGCTGCTTGCCTGGAAGCTGGGCTGGCAACGGGGCTGTGGGTGGGTGGCAGGCGGCGAGGGGGGCCCGGCCGGCCGATGGACCGGGCGATGGGGCCGTCATCCCGCGTGGCCCGTGGGCAGCTCCGGGCGCTGGCAGCCAGCACGGCCAGCCCGGCCCCAGCGGACACGGCTGCCGGGGCCGTGTCTGTCCCTCCGTGGCCCTTGGCTCACCTCCGAGCGGGGAATCACGCGGATGTTCAGGGGAGAAGCGGGAATCGGGGGCACGCAGGGATTTGCAGGGTTGTCGCAGATTAAATTCTGCAGCAAGAGGGGTGTGCGGGCGAGAGGGAGCGGCGCCGAGTCCCCGAGAGCTCCGCTGGGTGCGAACCGCCGTGCCCGGGCTCGCTGCGCCTCTTCCTCCTCAACCACCGAGCTGCTCTGGGCGAGCTCGGCTTCCTCTGCCCGAGCCCTCTCTGCATCCCCGGGGGATTCCAACTGGGAGCGCGGCTGTGGGAGAGAGGGAACGCAGCAGGTTTGAATGGGAGATGGGGTTTTCCTGCTGGGGATTGCAGCCCTCTCCTCGCTGATGGAGGACTGGCCCTCGCTCCAGCGCCTGCTGGATAATGGAGCAATTGTTTCCGGGACGGCATCCCAGGCTAGGAGGAGAAATGCCGGCCGGCAATTCCGCCAGCCCTCGGCCTCTCGGTTTGGGATGCCAGCCCGGAGGGAGAGTTTGCTTAGGGTGGGTTTTTCTCCCACTGGGGACGGTGGTGGCGTGGGCGGCCGGCAGCGCTGCGGGTGGGACCCCGGCGTTGTGTGACCCCGGAGAAGTGTGACCCCGGTGTCACGGCCACCCCTGCACGGCAGGATGCTCGTTTGCAGCCTGGATTTAGAGGAGAGAGTGATGCGGGGGGAGAATTCAGCAGGGCTGGGCTCCGCTGTGGCGCTGGCAGGAAGAGGAGGAGGAGGAGGAGGAGGAAGAGAGGCGGGGTGGGAGCAGGCAGGGAAAGGCAGGAGAAGGTCTGTGAAGTGGGGAGTGCAACATCCTGATGGGAGCAGGAATCCTGAGCTCACTCCTGCCACTGCATCAATGTTAGGGATGTGCCTGTGTGAGGAGGAGGAATAAGGTGAAGCAGGAATGGGAGCAAAGCCCTCCCAGCCCTGTGGATTTGGGGGTCTCAGGCACCCCGTGCCCAAAGCGTGGCATATCTGGGGCTGCTCAGCCCCAGCGCTGGCCCTGGGGATGTGGGGTGACATCCTGCTTTGTCCTTCCAGGCTGACACCCAGATGCAGCACCCGGGCAGGGTCTCCTTCAAGTTCATTGACAAGATGCAGTTGGTGAGTGGTTTCTTGCTGGGGAAACTGGGGACAGGAGGGAGGGCTGGCTGGTGGCAGGTCCCCAGCTCCCCAGCCTCCCTTTGCAGGAGACAGCCCAGGAGGGACCCATCCTGCTTGGTCTGGTGGCTTCCAGTCCCACTTTGGGAACCCCGTGGCATTGTAGAAAGGCATTTTGTGCCTCTGTGCTTCAGCTTCCCCCAGGCAGAGCGGGATGCCCACCCGGTAACCGCTGTCACTTTTTGTCACTGTATCCTTGCAGAACGACTCCATCTGCTATGTGAAAGCTGCTTTTCCCCTGATGGGCAAGATCCTGGAGAGAACGGAGTTCAAGGAGAACTCGTCCAACGCCCGGAAGATGCAGATGGTGCGCAGGATGTACAACAGCATCGATGAGAATGTGGACCCCTGCATCAGGGATGAGGATGATGAGGAGAGAATGGTACAGTGACCTCAGCCTCGTGGGGGTTTGGGCCTGGGTCCTCATCCTGGGGTGAAGTGGGGTGTGCAGAGCATCCTGGGGTAAAATGGGATATGCAAAGTGCCCTAGGGTGAAATGGGATGTGCAGAATGTCCTGGGGTGAGATGGGGTGTCCAGAGCAGCCTGGGGTGAAATGGGATGTGCAGAGCATCTCAGGGTGAAATGGGATGTGCAGAGTGTCCTGGGGTGAAATGGGGTGTCCAGAGCATCCTGGGGTGAAATGGGGTGTCCAGAGCATCCCAGAGTGAAATGGGGTGTGCAGAGCAGCCTGGGGTGAAATGGGATGTGCAGAGCAACCTGGAGTGAGATGGGATGTGCAGAGTGTCCTGGGGTGAAATGGGGTGTGCAGAATGTCCTGGGGTGAAATGGGATGTGCAGAGCATCCCAGGGTGAAATGGGGTGTGCAGAATGTCCTGGGGTGAAATGGGGTGTGCAGAATGTTCTGGGGTGAAATGGGATGTGCAGAATGTTCTGGGGTGGGGTGTGGGCAGGGCTGTGGAGCAGAGCAGAGGTGGGGTGTGCATGGAGCCAGCAATTCCTGCCTTGGGAGCACTGTGGTATCTGTGGGGGTGACCCTGGGTGGTCATGGAGCTGATGCTGACCCTGCTGCTTCCTCCAGCTCTCACAGATGTGCTTCAAGGAGTTCACCACGTCCCCCTACGAGATGCTGGTGCTGGTGAAGGATTTCTTCCAGGACATCAAGCGACTGCTGCAGAACCAGGAGACTTTTGAGAAGGATTGCAGCCGAGTCTACCGCAGGGTGTGCCCGGGACCCAGGAAAGCTGGATCCTCACCAGGTGAGATGCCAAGGCTTGGCCTCTGCCCAGTAAACCTGTGCCAGTCTGGGGAGCTTGGGCTCGCCTGCATGGAGCACCTTAAGAGTCGTGTGTCTGTGGGTGTGGCACGTGTCCACGTTGGCTCCTTTCCCTGTGTCGGCGAGCTCTGCATCAGTGTCAGGGGAGAAGGGGCTGGCTGCCATGTGAAGGTGGGATTTGAAATCCTGCTGGAAGCAAGATGAGGGAGAGATGCTGAGGGGGAGCGAGGAAGCATCAGGCTCAGCTCTGTCTCAAAGCCCCGATGCCGGGTGGAGCATAACTGAGAAATGGAGGGACTGCTGTGCCACCAACACGCTGCATGACCTTGGCTGTGTCACTTCAGCTGCCTCGTGCCTCAGTGTCCCCTGGCCAAGCCTCTGGGGAGAGTGTTGCTGCCGGGGTGGAAGAGCCCCGCGTTGCTGTCTGCGCTTCCACGAGCGCCCGTGCCGTGTTTGCATGGAGGAGATGTCATACTGTCACCCTCGTGTCGGAGCTGTGCCATGTCCTTGTGCCGTGGGGACGTTAAATGTGGCTCTCTGGCTCCTGCAAGTTGTGAATAACCCACTGCCATCGGCTCAGGGGACCCGGTGACTCGGGTTTGCTTCATCCCACCCGCTGCTTGTCACCCCCTCACGCTGCCCTGCCTGCTCCTTGCCTCTCCCTTGCTCTCCCATTTTTTGAGGGGCTGTTTGACCCGCTTGCCCGGGGCTGCGGGGAGGGACGGGGACAGTGCCCCTGACCTCAGATCTGCTGGCTATGCCCCTCTTGGAGGCTGGTGACCCCACGGCTGTCTCTTCTCTCTCCTTCTTTCAGGTGTGGGGACAGATCCTGACTGCAATTGCCTGTCCCCTGCCCTCCCTCCTGCCACCCAGCCCTCCCTCTCTGCTGCCACTGGCAGGGACACGGCACCCGCTAGCACCCGGCTCCCTTCCAGCCTCCTCCATGCCACCCTCGCTGACTTAGAGGCCCCATCTCAGCCCCCCAGTAGCACGGACGGGGGCTCAGGGACCGAGGAGGTCCTGGGTGCCGGGCTAGGTGACCCAGCACTGGCCTTGGCCCCCGGGATGAAGCAGACAGCTCCAGCCAGCAGTGCCGAAGCTCTCCAGGATCCGGCTGGGACACTGAGCCTGGCCCGGGGCGACATCCCCGTCCTCCGTGGCGATGGCGAGCTGGTGGAGTGGGACACCGGCCACCTGCCGCAGGATCCAGGCCAGCAGTGGGGAGGCTCCCTCCTCCCGGAGCAGCCCGGCGGGCTCAGGACCAGCCCTCCGACAGCATCGCCCAGCGCCGGCCCGACGGGCAGAGGCAGAATCCGCGCCCAGCCCGAGCCTGGCACGCAGCTCCGCTTCTCCAGGATGGCCCCGGAGCTGCCAGCCCCGGGCAGCCCCAGCCACAGGGCGAGGGCGTGGGGCTGGGGGCCCGAGGATGGCGGTGGGGCCGGGCCCAGCTTTGACTCTGGCTTTGTTCTGGGCGCAGAGCAGCGCAGGAAGGAGCCGCCCGCCAGCGAGGGCCGCCAGGAGCCCCTCATCTACATTACGGTGGCCAGCGTGGTGGCCGTCCTGCTGGCCACGGGAGGGCTGCTCTTCTACAAGTATAAATCCAGGGTAAGATCCCCTCCTCGTCTCCTCCCCGGCCACCACGATTGTCTCCTGCCTCAGTTTCCCCATTTGTCTCTTGGCCAGTGTGGGTTGAGCCCCATTTTCCCCATAATTTTGAGACTGGGGCGCAATTATTTGGTGGTGCTGAGAGGATGTTATTTGGGAGATTTGCCACCCTGCAGGCTGCTCCCCTTGCCCAGGGCTCATCTCCCCCTTTCCCTCCATCCACACAGGTCCTGGAGCGGTCACTGGAGGATGGAGGCTGTGACCCCGACGAGCCAGAGAGGAGGTGAGTGTGACAGCATCCTGCATGGGGGGGTTTGGGGACCCCCACCCTGGGCAGCCCTGCTCTAACACCCCCATCTTTCTGTCACAGGGCGCTGCAGGGAGCAAGGGAATGTTCAGAGCTGGAGACTCAGGATCTCTGAGGTGATCAGGGGCTGGCTGGGACCTTGAAGGGCTGCGGTCCAAGCTGTGAGGACAATATGGTGTCCCTGGTTGGTGCCGACCTTGGCCATGGGCAGGGAAACTCTGGGTGGGAGGACACGGACAGGAGCAGGTCTGCGCCCCAGCGCTGCCAGCATGTGGTTTCGCAGCTCGTTAATCCATTACTGGCACTTTCTTAATATACATAGTATTTTTTCCTGTGGTTTTCGTGTGTTTCACCCCACGCTGCCCTCCCTGGCAGAGCCCCAGCTCCTGCTCATCTCTCTCCTCCTTTTCCCAGGGCCCCAGGCAGGATGTGAAGCTGCTCGGGGGACGGATCCGGATGGAAGGAGGGGTGGCACGCGCCAGCCTTGCCGCGATCCCACCGTGATGCTGACACTCCCTCTTCCCTTGCCCCGTGCCCACGGCCAGAGACTGCAAAAAACCTCCCTGGCAGGGACAAAAGGATGGGGGGATGTGCCCTGAGTGGGACCCCCGGCACCGGGAAGTGAAGGGCTGGAAGGAGTCGGGACCATGAGCGCAGCTCTGCGGGACGGCAGCGGGGGCCGGTGCGACGCTGCGGTGCTGAGCAGGACCGTGGAGGTGCTGGATGTGGGATGATGGAAGCAGATCCCACTTGGACACGGCCAGAGCTGGATGAAGATAGATGGGATCGGCTCCCCAAATCCTCTGGCTTTTCTCCCATCCCAGCAGACTGGCTTTGGAGCAGCACCCATCGCATCCTTCACCCTGCCTTTCCTGAGGCTTCAACTGGAGCATCCTGAATTCCAGGGGGGCCCGTCCTGAGACCCCCAGCCCTGATTTGCAACTCAAACCCTCACACTGTGAATATTTAAAGCCCACCCGTGCCCATGTCCCTGCACGGGGCTGGGTTTGGGGTGACCCTTGGCGCCATCCCAGTCCCTCCCCATCCTCCTGTTGTTAGGGCTCATTTTTATTTTTTTTTTTTGTAGAGTGAGAGTGGATGAAAGTCTTTATCCTGCACAAGTGTTCTGGGGGGCCGTGTGCCCCTCACAGGGTCCTCACCGCGAGCTGGCCTCGCTGGGATTCCATTTCTTTGGTGGCTGCGCTTTGGAGAAGGGAATGGGGCTGGGAAGGATGGGATCCACGTGGGTGTAAGAGCTGGAACTGCCCCCGCCGGGCACCCTGGGGCTTCGTGGCACTGCCCCACTCCCGGGCTTTGGGAAGAGCCTGGCTTGGGATGCACCAGCCCTGGATGAAGCGTGGCCTGCGCTGCTCTGGGAGTTTCAAGCATTATTTTTATATGAAGGATGAAAATATGGACAAACCCAACTGTTTTTAAAGAAAGCATCACTATTAATTTGGGGTTTTACTGTGTGTATTTATGACTGGCAGAAGGAGGGGGTTCCTGGGCGAGGGACTGGTGTAAATCAGGATAAAAGCCCTGATGCAGCAGGAAGTCTGGGGCCAAACTCCTGGTGGTGTAAGTCACCAGTTTACACTGTGGAGGAGCTGCTCCTGGGGGAGAAAACTTGCCTTTACCCATGTTGGATTTATTTTGCCTTTTTTTTGTTGTTGTTGTTGTTTGGTTGGGGCTTTTTGTTGGTTTTGGGATGTCTTTTTTTTTTTTATACAATGAAATCCTGAAATATTTTATACAAAGGCATTTAAAAGTCTATTTAAAGAAAATAATGGAAAACAACTTGTATATTTAATATTATTAATAAACAGAGAGGTGTAGCTTGGTGTAAGTCTGGGATGCAAGGGGGGACTGGAGATTGTGGCTCCCCTGTCACATCCCTGGGGTCCCTGAGGGGGTGACTGGGGCTGAGTGCTGGTGGTGTTACCCTGACCTGCTTCCCTGGGGATGCGTGTGGGAGTTTGTGGCCACTGGAATGAGGGCAGAGGGATTCATCTGCCCTTCCTGCCCCAGTTCTGCCGGCACTGAGAGCTCCAGGCACCGGCTCTGGTGCTGTGGCCCCCCCAAAATCTGTGTGAATGGTTGGGAAGCAGCTGCTTAAAGCAAACACACTTGAGGCAAAGTTTCCTGGAGCACTTTGCTTAGAGTGACAG
The DNA here is from genome assembly GCF_048771995.1 of Taeniopygia guttata. Taxonomy (NCBI): domain Eukaryota; kingdom Metazoa; phylum Chordata; class Aves; order Passeriformes; family Estrildidae; genus Taeniopygia; species Taeniopygia guttata. The sequence continues at coordinate 5,157,248 of NC_133051.1, forward strand.
CACTGGAAGAGGCATTTCCTCCCCCCCCCACCGCTCTCCCTGCTTTCCTTCCTTCTTTCCAGGAGCAGGGGAGCCCCATACCTGCTCTCCCTGCACAGATCCAGCATCTCCAGGGGGATGCCAGGGGGCTCCCCATCCCCCTGGGTCCCTACCAGCCCATGGGGTGTGCAGGGTGAACAGCCCCACTGCCCATCCAAGGGGGTGGCAAGGGCAGGAGGGGGTCTGGGAGCTTTCTGTGAGTGCCAGGGCTGAGCTGCTGCCTTGTTTGCTGACAAACAGGATTCCTCGAGGGGAGCTGACTCAGCCCAGCCCTTCCTCTCCCCAGCAGCAGCCGGGGGTTTCCCAGGTCCACATCCCCTTCCCAGGGAAGTGGGACCTATATATATCCTGCTGGATCCGTGCCACGGTCATTATGGTCAGATTTGGGGGGTGTTTGAGGCTGGAGGCTGCTCTTAGGGGTGGGCACCGTGCCCGGGTTTGGGGGTGCTGAGGGCAGCGAGTCCCTGGCCTGCTCCAGGATGCTCCAGGGTGCACCAGGCAGCTCCACAGCTGCACGGGAGAGGGTGGCTGGAGCTGGATGAAGGCAGCCTGAAGCTAAGGCAGAGCTGGGGGGCAGAGCTGGGGGGCAGAGCTGGGAGCATCCCAGGCTGCTGGGTGGTGTGGGGAGCACCAGTCCCCACCCCTCTGTACTTACACCCCGCACTCGCTCATCCCTGACTTTTTCTGGCTGCTCTGTGTGCTGTAAAAGCATCTGGAAAATGCAGGGAAAAAGCCAAACTGCCTCCCTGCCCTCAGGTTCGGGCCAGGAGTGTCCCTGTGCTCCTCGTGTTGCCGGCTGGTGCCTTTTCCCCACCCTGTGTGGGAGCAGGGATGTGATTCCCTGCCCTGGGCACCTTCCACCCCCAGCCCCTGCAATCTGGGGGGCAAAACCTGCTCTCAGCCCCCCACTCAGGAACCCCATGGAGCTGCATCCCCGTCCCTCAGCGCTCGAAGGGGAGGGGAGAAAAGAACCCCCCATCCCTCCTGGGGTCCCAAATGGGTGTTTGTACTGCCAAAAGGTGCTTTGATGGGACGAGAACAGGGAGTTTGGGGGAAAAGACGGATGGTGGGAGGGGAAAGCATTGACAAGAGGCTCAGGGGACCTGAAGCACGGGCTGGCATGGAGTGGCACAGACTATGGTCACCAGCACCCACCTCGGGGGTCCTGGGGGTCCCCACAGCCCTGCTGCTTGTGGCATTGGCAGGGCTGGGACATCTCAGGCTCATCCCATTGTCCTAAAACCTCCCAAGCACTCGGAGACCCCCCAGCTGCCCTGAGACCCCTCCCGAGAGCCCCCGGAGAGCTCTGCCCACCCTGGGAGCCTCCCCAGAGCCGCCGCAGAGCTGCTGACGGGGCAGAAGCAGCGGAAAGGCCCCGGGGCTGCGGTTCCCGGGGCACGGCGGCTCCGGGACACGGTTTTGGCCGAGGAACTGCTGCAGGATTTAGGTGGCCAGAGGCCGTTTTGTGGCCAGACAAAGTGATTTTGGTTAAAAACCGTTATCTGCTCTTTCCCCTGGGGATTTTAACCCACAGGCTGATTTTTTTTTTCCCAGCTTGTATTTTAAGGGAGCAGCTCCGGGGAAGTGAAGGCGGGCAGGGCTCACACCCCTCCCTGCTGCCTGGGGGTGTTTGGGGATGGGGGGCCCGAAACCAGAGCCTCCAGAGCCCCCAGAGCCCCCCCCAGAGCACCCCGCCTGTCTGCCTGTCCTGGAACGGTCCCTAGAGCCCCTGTGGGGACTCTGTGCAGCCGGGGACCCAAAAAGTGCTGGATGGACACCCACAGCTCCGGGACCTGGGGATGGACACCCACAGCTCCGGGACCTGGAGAGGGACACCCACAGCTCCGGGACCTGGGGAGGGACACCCACACCTCCGGGAACTGGGGATGGACACCTCTGGGACCTGGGGATGGACACCCACACCTCTGGGACCTGGGGATGGACACCCACAGCTCCGGGACCTGGGGATGGACACCCACAGCTTTGGGACCTGGGGATGGACACCCACAGCTCCGGGACCTGGGGATGGACACCCACAGCTCCGGGACCTGGGGATGGACACCCACAGCTCTGGGACACCCACACCTCTGGGACCTGGGGATGGACACCCACAGCTTTGGGACCTGGGGAGGGACACCCACAGCTCCAGGAACTGGGGATGGACATCTCTGGGACCTGGGGAGGGACACCCACAGCTCCGGGACACCCACACCTCCAGGACCTGGGGATGGATACCCACACCTCTGGGACCTGGGGATGGACACCCACAGCTCCGGGACCTGGGGATGGACACCTCTGGGACCTGGGGATGGACACCCACACCTCTGGGACCTGGGGATGGACACCCACAGCTCCGGGACCTGGGGATGGACACCCACAGCTCTGGGACCTGGGGATGGACACCCACACCTCTGGGACCTGGGGATGGACACCCACACCTCTGGGACCTGGGGAGGGACACCCACACCTCTGGGACCTGGGGAGGGACACCCACACCTCTGGGACCTGGGGAGGGACACCCACACCTCTGGGACCTGGGGATGGACACCCACAGCTCCGGGACACCCACACCTCCAGGACTTGGGGATGGACACCCACAGCTCCAGGACCAGACACACTCCTTGATATTCTTATTTTTACCCCTGTTTTATTCAAGCTATTTTCCTGATTCATCGTGTTTCTTTTTCTGCTTTATGTCTTCCCTCTGAACAAATATAAATTTTTTTGCCCTGAAAACCCTCATTCTTTAGTTTCAGCTTTTATCTTTCAAATTAATTAATAAATTAATTTATGTAACTTATTTAGTTTCTATACTTATTTAGAAAAATTGTATATAAATTAATATAATTTATGTAATACATTTATATAATTATGTTATTTAATATAAATTCATGCACGCCATATGTATATGCACAAAATTAATCTATATAAATTTTATAGCTTTATAATCACTTATAAATGTAAATCTATATAGCTTATAAATATAAATAAATTAACGTGTTTTACACATTTATATATAATTAATATTTAATTTGTGTGGTTGCTATTTAATGTATAAAATTAATAACTTTTTTATTTAGTCTAAGTAAGGAATTCAATTAGATTTCATTTAAAAACGAATTAAAAACTATTCTAACTAAACAACTAATTAATATGTATATATAATTAGTTATTAATTAGATGAATGAATTAATGACGAGTTAATTATACATTAATTATATGAATTATATATTAATTACATATTAATTATATGATTATATATTACACAATATTACGTATTATATGATATTATATATTATCGAAATTTATATGCAATTTTATTTAAGTTATATGATTATTGTAGTTAATTGGGATTTGGCCGTGCCGAGGTTCCTGGCCACGCCCCTCACTGTGACCACGCCCATCATTAGGACCACGCCCCTCACAGTGACCACGCCCCCTCGCGGTGACCACGCCCCCGTCTGCCCCCGCCCCCGTTCCCGCCCCTCAGCGCCCTCCCCTCCGTGTCCGCCAGGGGGCGCCCCGCCCCTCGCCCGCTCCCCCGGCGGCAGCCCGACTGATGACGTCACTGCGGTGTGACGTCACGAGGCCCCGCCCCTGGCGCGCCGGCCGCAGACCCGCCGCAGGCAGCGAGAGAGCGGGACCGGCCGGGCCGAACCGAACCGAACCGGGCCGGGACAGGACAGAGCCAGAGCCGGGCCGAGCCGAGCCGAGCCAAACCACACCGAGCTGGGCCGGGCCAGAGCCGGAGCCGAGCCAAACCAAACCGGGCCGAGCCGAGCCAGAGCCGGGCCGAGCCGAGCCAGACTGAACTGAACCAAACCACACGGAGCTGGGCCGGGCCAGAGCCAGAGCCGAGCCAAACTAAACCAAACCAAACCGGGCCGAGCCGAGCCGAGCCGAGCCGAGCCAGAGCCAGGCCGAGCCGAGCCAGAGCCGGGCCGAGCCGAGCCAGAGCCGGGCCGAGCCGAGCCAGAGCCGGGCCGAGCCTAGCCGCAGTAGTGCTCCCGGCCCCCCCGCCGGCCCGTGCCCCGTCTGGTCCCGCCGGCGGCCGCGGCCCGCCCCCGTTCCCGCCGCAGCAGGATGTCGGTGCCGGAGCCCGCCGGCGGCGAGGAGAAGCAGGCCAAGGAGGTGGAGGACGCCGAGAAGTATTCCTTCATGGCCACCGTCACCAAGGCCCCCAAGAAGGTAGCGGGGCCGGGATCACGGGCTGTGGGGGGCGCAGGGAGCAGCCGTGTCCCGGTGGGGCGAGCAGCCCGTGCCTCACGGGGAGCGGCTCCCGGTAGCGGGGAGAGCGCCCCGGTGTGCGGCGGGACTGGCCTGGCGGGGAATGCAGCCTTTGGTTGTGGGGAGTAGCAGCCTTTGGTTGTGGGGAGTAGCAGCCTTTGGTTGTGGGGAGCAGCAGCCTTTGGTTGTGGGGAGCACCCCTCGATTGTGGGCGGGAGCACCCCTCGATTGTGGGGAGCAGCAGCCTCCAGTTGTGGGGAGCAGCAGCCTCCAGTTGTGGGGAGCAGCAGCCTCCAGTTGTGGGGAGCAGCAGCCCCCAGTTGTGGGGAGCAGCAGCCCCCAGTTGTGGGGAGCAGCAGCCCCCAGTTGTGGGGAGCAGCAGCCTTTGATTGTGGGGAGCAGCAGCCTTTGGTTGTGGGGAGCACCCCTCGATTGTGGGGAGCAGCAGCCTTTGGTTGTGGGGAGCACCCCTCGATTGTGGGGAGCAGCAGCCCCCGGTTGTGGGGAGCAGCCCTCGATTGTGGGGGGACACGGCCGTGCCCCGGCTCTGGGAGGAGCGGCCCCACAGGTGTGGGGCTGTGCTGGAAGGCTGGAACTGACCCACTTTGACGGTAACTGGGAAGTGGGGCTTGTCCCCATTCAGTGGCAGAGAGGGACACTGGTGAGGGGGCTGGGGGGTGGCAGGTATGGCCCAGGGGGCTGCTGGCCCAGTTTGGGGTGGGAGGGAAGGACCAGTACCTGCAGGGCCGGTTCCAAGGGGCTGGGGCCAGCTCGGGTCAAGCTCTGGGGGCAAGAGCAGGGCTGTGGCATAGGGGGTGCAAGGTGACCCCAGGAAGGGGACAGGCAGCGTGGGCCCCTGGTGTGGGACTGTGCAGTGACAGGGCTTTGTGGTGGGGACAAAGCAGAGGGACCTGTTATATGGGAAGAGCCAGATGCAGCAACCTGGAATCCAGCTGTGGGTCGCTCAGAAAGGTGACAGATTTCAGAGTGTTGAGTTTTTTTGGGGGCAGGGTCTGTTGGAGGTGTGGGTGGGAGCACCTTTGGGCTCAGGAAGAGGCTGCCGAGTCTCCTCAGTGCCGCTCCATCCCTGAAGGCCTCACAGGAGCTCTGAGATCTCCCAGAGCTGCTCCCACACCCCTGTGGGGTGCTCAGATGGCACTGAGGGTGGGCGAGCACTGGTTTTACCCCCGAAGCAGGGTGCAGGACCCCTGTGACCTGGGGAACTGGCCCTGAGCTCCGGGCTCAGTGCTGAAGTTTCAGCACTGTCAGGGAGGCAGGTCCATGTTCGAGCACTGCACAGATCTGTGCAGATGAACATTGTGTTCCCCTCGGGGCTGCAGCCGCCTGCAAGCGGTGCATGCAAAGGCGGAGCAGTCACAGAGAATGGGAACATCCTCCTCCTTCGGGGGAACCTCTCCTGCCTGCTCGGCTGGGATCGGGAGTGTCTGGCCCTTGGGGAAGGTCAGCTGGATTTGAGGTATCTTCTCTCCCAGGGAGCAGGGCTTGGAGACTGGGCCCTGTTTGTCTGGGCTGTGGACATGGCCTGGAGGAACGAGCAGAGGAATGTGGGGCTGGGATCTGCCTCTTCCAGCTCAGGAATTGTTTTTACCTTTTCATAACCATCATCTCTGTCAGAGCGAACAGCACGAGGCTGCTCCAAGGGGACAGCAGGCTGCTAATCCTGGAGCATCCCGTGGGACCAAAATACCTGTGGTAAAAGAGAGTCCATTGAGCATCCTCAGAGGCAAGTTTGCCATCCTCTCAGGGGGGTGAGGTGTATCCCCAGAATTTTCTGCTGCAGACTTGGCTGTGCAGCATGAGGAGCCTTGGGTGGCCTCAGTGGCTGCTGCAGCTTTTGCTGGCTGGGTGAGGATATTGAAGGTGCCCAGAGCGACACACGACATTTGAGGCTGATAACATCAGAGATGGGGAGCGAGCTGAGCTGAGCTGAGCTCAGGGAACGAATCGCTCCGGGCTCCTGTTTTCCTTGCCTGGCTAGTTCCTGCAAATAGTGCTGGGGAACAGCAGAGGCCTTTGGCAGGAGGATGAAAGACCAAGGAAGGGAGAATTGCTCTCCTGAGATAAGCTGTTGAGTGCCCCCAGCTCTGATGCCTCAGAACATGATCGCAATTAAGCCATTAAAACGCCCTTCTGATTCCCTGCAAGTCAAAGTGTTTTTTGTGCCAGCTGCCCTGGACCTCCTGGCATGGTCAGAGGTCAGTGGAGATGGTGGAGAGAGATGATTTACCAGCACAGAGGTGGGTAATACAGTGCTGTGGTGCTGATGCACGTCCCCCCTGGGTTTTTTGGGCTCCTGGAACTTTGCTGATGCAGTTTGTGTGAGGCGTTTGGAGATGGGGAGGGTGGGAATGTGGCCAAGCTCAGCGCAGGCTCCATCTCTCTCTGTGAATGGCTTTTCAGAGAAGCCTTAACTTGTTCTGGAGCTTGGGGAAAGTGCCAGTGTGAGCCCACAGCATCCAGCCCAGGACCTGCAGGAGCATCCTGGATGCAGCTGGAAGCACATTGGGCCCACGGGTGCTGTGGAAAGGTTGGTGTCTCGTTGTTGGGGTCACCTGGAGCTGGGAATCAGCCCCTGGCATTGCTGTTTTCTCCTGTCAGGGACTCGTTTAAGGTGAAAAAGTGAAACAAGCAGGAGGCAAGAGATTAAAATATTAAATACGATCAGCTCCAGGCTGAAGTAGGAGCTGACTCGGTGGAGGTGAAAAGAGGAATAGGGACATTTTCCCCCAAGAGCTGTGATTTCCTGGCTCTGCCAGAGCTCCATTTTCACTGCAATTCGTGGGGATTTGTCTGTCAGCATAATGACCCCAGTTTGGTCTGAGCAAGGTGGTTCTTTGGCCAGGAGTGCTTTGCAGGCAGAGGTGAGCGAAGCTGTTTTGCACCTTCTCCAGCCACTGCTGTGGTGTTGCTGGGGAAGGTTTGGAATGCTGAGGCTGGTGGCTTGCCCAGGTTTAGTGAACATGGATGTGGAGATGATGATGGCAGAGCTCAAGGGCGGGTTGTGCTCCTCCAGATCGCTGTGTGCCATCACTGCTGCGTCTGGGCATCTGCTCCCCTGCCTCCCCGGAGACTGCAGGTGCCCTTGGCAGCCGCCGCTTTCCCAATCCACGTCAGCCGCTCGGCGGAGCCTTAAACTCCCAGCGAGCCAAGCTGGGGGTGCCTGGAGTGGGAAGGACACGGCGGCAGGGCAGGGGGCTTGGCAGTGCTGTCCCCTGGCTGTCGCCTCACCTGCCGTGTCCTTGTCCCGCTGGCATCGCTGCCTGCTGGGCTGCTCCACGCCTGGCTGCAGGCAGATCTTCCTGCTGCGGCATTGCTGGGCTCTGAGATGGGCTGAAGGCTCGGCTGTGGTTCTGGGGAGGTGAGTTGGGTGCCCGTGCGGCGGTGCTGTGCCTGTGCTGTGCCCGTGGGGCGATGCTGTGCCCGTGCTGTGCCCGTGGGGTGATGCTGTGCCCACGCTGTGCCCCTGCTGTGCCCGTGGGGCGATGCTGTGCCCGTGCTGTGCCCGTGCTGTGCCCGTGCTGTGCCCGTGCTGTGCCCGTGCTGTGCCCGTGGGGTGATGCTGTGCCCCTGCTGTGCCCCTGCTGTGCCCCTGCTGTGCCCCTGCTGTGCCCGTGGGGTGATGCTGTGCCCGTGCTGTGCCCCTGCGGCTGCGGGATCCCGCAGGCTGTGGCAGGGAATGCTGATGCACAGCGCTGCAGCTCTGCGGTGGCAGCGGGCTGGCTGCTGTGGGGGTGGCAGAGATGGAGCAGGGAAAAGCTGGGGAAGGGGGATGGGGCCTGTGGGGAGCTGCTGGCCCCTGGGGAGGGTGGGTGTCCTCTCCAGAGCACCGTTCCCGCTGCTGCTGTCTGCAGTGCCCTGCGCACCGCTGACCTTGCTGCAGCCAGCTGCATCCCTGCCCAGCTCCTTCCCAAAGACCTGTCCCTGCCCCACTTTGCTCTGTCGTGACTTATCCCAGGTCCCTGCAGCTCTGCCAGGCCGGGGGATACCTTCCCCTTGGGGCTGTCAGGGGGATGAGACTGCCCTTGTTTGTCCTGACAGAGCTCCTGTAGCCATTCGTTTTTCCTGTCCCTTTAATTTAATTCCTTAGAGTGGCTGCTCATAAATCCTCTGTGCCTTTGTCAGCCTGTCTGGGGCCATGGCTACCACCTCCTGTCCTGCTGTTCTGCAGGCACGTTCACCTGAATCTCCTCATTCCTCTGCCTAGATCTCCATTTCTTTGGTTCCTTGCTCTGAGTTTTTCCCTCTCATAATGAGGTGCCTGGGCTGGGATGAGTTGAACAGCTCATTGTCCTCTGTATGGATGTCCTGAGATGAGTCTGGCTTTCCCTGGGGTTCAGGAAAACCCTAATAAGTGGGAAAAAAAAAGCACAGGTGTGTTTGGAGTAGAGATGAATTACCAGGGATTGGGGCAGCCAGGTCACTCCTGGTGCTGTGTTAAATGATAGAATCCTAATTTCTTTCTCAGTTGCTCTTGGGACCTTCCCATTGTTTTGGTGTTTTGGAGGGTCTCCCTGATGTCCAGAGGGGTCTTGTGCCAGTGCCCCAGCACTGGGCAAGGCCAGAAGACACTTAATTGAATTGTTGAACCAGAGAGGGGAAAGAAAGGAGGTTTTGGGGGTTTGATGGGCATAAACTGTCTTCAAAATGATGTGTCAGAGCCTGTGGCTTTTGCTTCCCTCTTTTCCTCCTTCATCCCTGAAGGAGGCTGAGTTCCCACTCTTCTGTCAGTCCTTTGGAGATGGGAGAAGAGTTGGATATTCATTCTTCCCAGTCTTCAGAAGCATCTCTGCCATCTTTTAATATTGTGGGGGTGGAGACCACCCATCCTGGGAACCCCCTTCCCACATGAGCAGCCAGGTCTGGGGTATGGGAAGAGTGCTGGAGCAGGAGCACAGGGTTTTGTTTTGGCCTTCTGAGATGCCAGGTTATCTTCTGCTGCTGGGGACTGGCCTACCACAATACTTTCTCTGGGAACAGTTCTCTCTGTGCTTTCCAGCCTGTGCAAATGTTGGAATGGGCTTCTGTGCTCCCTCCTGGATGCTGAGGCTGGGGTATCTCACTCTGGAAATCAGGATTTCAAGGTCAGGTTGGAGTTAATCCTTTGCAAGTGAGGATCCCATCTGTGTTACTCTTCTGAGAAGTTGGTGGGTGCCTCATCCCAGATTTTGGAGCAGGAAATGTGTGGAACCTCAGCACTCAGCCTGAGGGATTTGCTTGTGCCTGGCTGTGTTTTTATCACCAGGAGTTTCCTGGGGGTGACAGTGGCTCGTTATGCTTCCTGCTGAGCCCTTTGATCAGAGCTGCTTATCTGGGGCCTCTGGCTCACCTTCACTCAGCACACAGTGGTGACGTTCCAGGTGACTGTCCTGGGACCTGCTGGTGGCCCCAAGGGCCCACAGTGCCAAGGACTTTGTGCCAGAACTTGTCCCAGAGTGGGACTGGGTGAAACCAAGCGTTGAATCTGTAAGGGGCTGGGGGAAGAGTCAGGGAGCCCCACCAAGGAGGAGCATTGTGGTGACACCTCAGCAGCTGGAGCCCCTTCCCAGGGTGCTGGACAATTCCAGGGGCTTGGGCACCCTGAGCAGAGCTGGAATCTCCTCTGCACCATGCCCCTCTGCCCACATCATCCCTGCAGGCTTCCCTGGAACCCTTGGGATGGGTGCTCTGGGACATCTTGGTTGATGGCCCAAAGGTCCAAAGAGGAAGCTGCTAGTTTGGAAATGGTTTGGTTGGAAGGGACCTTAAAGATCCCCCAGTTCCACGCCCTGTCCTGGGAAGGGACACCTTCCACTATCCCAGGTGGCTCCAAGCCCTGTCCAACCTGGCCTTGGACACTTCCAGGGAAGGGGCAGCCACAGCTGCTCTGTTCCAGATCCTCCCCACTCTGAGAGGGAAGAGTTTGGGCTGGTTTTTTGGCAGCTGCTCTCCCCCCGTGGGTTCTGTGCCTCTGGGACAGCAGGATGCGGAAGCTGAGGCCAGTCCTGCCTTGTGGAGCTGCCCTCATTGCCCTGTTGACTTGGGCTGCTTGAACTGTGAATTTTAATTACACTTTGGGATCAATACGGTGGCCTTGGTAACGAGCTTATTGCTGCTGCAGAATCTGTTTACTTCAGGTTGGTGACAGCCAAAGGACTGAGGTGGCCGAGGACATGATGTTCCAGCTCCTTGAACAGGCTCCATTGTAATTCAGGGAGGCTCCTGCAGCCCTCAGAGCTGGGTGCAGCCTCCCCTTGGCTGCCCCACAGACCTGGAGCTGCCTGGCAGCACCCGTTCCTGCCTGGCTGAGGAGCTGCCTGCGTTCAGGAGCCAGGGTTGGGTGGGAGCTGCTGGAGCCTGGTTTATCTGTCAGGTGTGGGTGGGAGGGATCACTCCTTCTGGCCTTTTTCAGGGAGAAGAAGTGGGCAGCCTGGAAAAGGAGGCTCCTTGGGGCTTTGCCTTCCTGCAGTTCATGTTTTAGTGTCCTCCTTCCAGATGAGGGTGAGGTTCAGCCTGTGTCTGCTGTTTTCTGCCTCTCCTCCTTTCACCTCCCAACAGGGAGCTCCGGATTTCACACATTCCTGCACTGTGGGGAGGGTTCTGCATCCAACCTGGGCATGTTTTGGAGCGAGAACATCTGGCTGATCCCTGTTGACCTTGGAGCTGTCAGCATCTTGCAGGCAGCACAGTGTCTCCTACATTAACTAATCCTTTCTCCAAATACTCTGTGAGCTTGCCATCTCCACAAAGAAATCACTTCCATCCCTCCTGCCTCCTTTACAAGAAAGGGGCTTCATGACATCAGCCCTGTCTGCAGGACAAGGTTGGCTTTGCTCTGACACAGGTCTGATGTTTGTCCATCCTGGTGGTGATTCCTCAGGCTCCTGAGCAGGGAGGAGCCCGTGCTGAAGCCTGAGGTTTCTCCTGCTTTGCCTCTCACCTGATGCATCAAAATCCAGGTGATTTCCAGGGCTGAAAACAGTCTATTGGTAAATGAAGAATGGGCAGCTCCAGTGGAAATAACATTGTGAGAGGCTTTGGGAGTCAGGGCAGGGGGAGGATGGATTTCCAGTTTCCAGAACAGGGTGCTCCTGTTTCCATGCTGATCCTGTGGGGTGTTTTCCCTTAAACCTGTGACACAGGGATGGAGGATCAGCTAAGGGTACCTGAGAATAGCTGGAACCTCTCCTGAGTGGAATTTGCTGTTTTTGGAAAGACCAGTAGAAGTCTTGGAATGCTGAGATTCTCCAAGGCAGTGTGGGGGGAGAAGAGGAAGCAGGTGGGGTGCCAGGGAGAGTGATTCCTCTCCCAAAACACAGGGACTGCTTTAGGATTACGGAACAGAAGTTTGGTTTCTCCTTTTTTTTTTTTTTTGTGGCGAACCCTCCCTTCAGACCATGAGGTGTTGCTGAACAAACTGATTGACAGTGTTTCCAAGTGTTCCCTTGGTCTCATATAACTGTGCTTGGAGAGGCATTTTCTAATTAGTTTAAAAATTGATGCTAATTAAAGCTAATTCTCTCTCAGCTCTGACACACAAACACATTTCCATGGGCTTCCAGCTCTGCCAGCTGGCCTGGTGGAGGCCAGCAGTCCTCAGATTGCCCCATAAGCTGCTGGGAGTGATTTAACCCACAGTCATGGAATATGGGAATGGTTTGGGTTGGAGGGGTCCTTAAAGCTCATCCAGTTCCTCCTTCTGCCCTGGCTCCCAAGCCCCAGCCTGGCCTTGGACAGTCCCAGGGATCCAGGGACAGCCACAGCTGCTCTGGGCACCTGTGCCAGGGCCTCCCCACCCTCACAGGGAGGAATTCCTTCCCAATATCCCACCCATCCCTGCCCTCTGGCAGTGGGAATCCATCCCCTTGTCCTTGCAAGGACATGAGCTGGCATTGCTTGTGCAGTTCTTGCAGTGTGGTAACTCCAGTTAATGCTGACCTTCCTGCTGCCCAAGCACGTGCTGTGCCATGGGCTGGGCGGGCACGGGGTGAGTCCTGAGGTGAACAACCTGGGGTGGCTTTAGACCAGGTGCTGTTTGCCCATTCATGGAGATTATGGGGTGAACCTGTGAGACGTGCCCAGAGTTCACTCAGGGGTCCCAGACATTGGACTTGTGCTGTTCCTGGCAGGAAGGAGCTATCTCGCTGTGGTTCAGGAGATATCCTCCTGCTCCATCAAAGCCAGCCCCGAGCCTTTGCCTCCATTCCTGCACTCCAAGGGCTAGATGCCTCCTTATCTGCTGCTGGGGAGCGTTCCCTCTGCTCCTGCTGGAGCACACCTTTGACCTCCAGGTGTTTATGAGGCAGATTTATCCCCAGTTACTATTTAACACTCAAAATCACATTTCTTTTATTGAATTCCTCCTGTTTATTTTTCCTTTAACTGGCATTTACAGTGATTCCCATCATGACTGAAATCTTGAGGTGATTTCCAGCCTAGTAACCTTTGGAATGGGTCTCTCTCTTTCCTGGTGTTTCTGTATCTCTGCTGAGTTTTGAGATTCATGTGGAAGTCCTTAATTCTCCTCTTGGACTCACAGAAACTTTTTTTTTTTTTTTTTTTCACTCAGTACTCAACCCAACCAGCCTTTCCCTGACAGTGCAGGATGGATGTTGGGATCAGGGCTTGGCTGGTTTGTTTTGCCAGAACCTCAGTGCCCTTTTATTTCTTCACTGGGAGCAGTGTAAAGGTTTCCAGGTGGAGATTTGGCTGGAATTCCTGTTCAGGGAGTTGGAGGGGAGCGTGCCAGGCAGGTCTGTGCCTCTAGGGAGAACAACCTGCCCTGTGGACCCTTTGGGAGTGAGAGGTACAGATCCAGGAGCACCAAATTCCACATGGCTGTGCTTCCATGCACAGAGCAGCACCCTCAGGAAGCTCATCCAGCTGTGATGTCTGAATGGAGCACTTGGGTTTCTTCTAAAAAAACCAGGAGAAAGTTCTCCTCTTGCAAAGGCCACACCTGGAGCAGAAGCCAGGTCCTTTTTCTTGAGGGTTGTTTCACTTCCAGCTCTCACAGAGCCCTCGGTGCTCAGGCTGGGAGGACCAGGAGATCTTGCTGAGAGCACTTCCACCATCCCTGTGAATGGTGGGGTGAAGCAGTGGGCACTGCTGGGGACAATCCTTCACCTGGCCGTGGGCTCTGCCCGGGGTTTTCTTGGCTGCTGGGAGGATTTGAACTGGGAATCTGGTGGTTCTTCCATGGGCTGGCCATAGCCTCATGTGAATTTGTGCAGCCCTTTGCCATCCAAGTTTGCACTGGCATGGGTGACCAGAGCTTGCAGGTGGGAAAATGGGATGGTTTGAGTCACAGAGCCAAATCCACCTCCAAACCCTCCCCTCCCCAGTGCTTTGGGGATGAGGATGGTGAGTTGTCAAGGTGAGAGTATTGCTGGTCCTGATCCCCAGTCCCTCTTCTCCAAGTACCTTGTTTTTCCTTTCCTTCCAGCCTTAAGGAGTGCTGTGATCCAGAAATACCTTTCCAGCCTGGATAACCTCCCAGGAAAGAACCCTAAAACCATCCCTGTCTGCCTTGCTGATTCCCACCCCAAAAACCCCCTGTCCTGTTGGACTGTGGAGCAGGAGCTGTGTCCCCCTGTGTCCCTGTTTCCAGCCTCATGGCTGGACACTGTCCTGTGGGAACAGGGGCTGGCTCTTCCAGCCTGGAAGCGGAGCAGAAGGGGGCTGAGGACAGGGCAGCCAAGTCCCCTAAACAAACCCAGCACCCTGGCATGGCCCCACTGGGAATGGGGCCAGCTCCAGGGGCCAGCACAGGGACACTGGGAGCACTGGGAACCTGCAGCTGGCGGGTTGGGGATGGCCTCAGGGAAGCAAACGTGGCAATAGCTCGGGGTCCCCTCCAGGATCTGAGTGGTTGTGAAAACAGCATAGAAGGGTTCTGTCCCTCCCCTGAGGAGGTGGCTCAAGCAAAGCTGCTGCTCTCTCCTCTTTCTGCCCTGGAATGAAGGAGAACACTGGTTATCTGACTTTTCTCCCCTCTGCTGATGAGGCTGAAGGGCCTCATTCCCTGCCATGCCTCTGCCCTCCCTGGGCGCTGTCATGAGTTGCTTCTGCAAATCACTGGATTAAAACAAGTTGTCCTTTAGAAATGCCTCACCCAGCTCCTTCTCAGGAAAAGCCAACATATCTCTGTCCTGCAGACAAGGAATCCTTGGAGACTGAAACCTGAAGGTGCCCATCTCCAGGTGGGCAAAATCCAGCCCTGCTCCGAGCTGCTGCTCCTGTCTCATGTGGGAGCAGGGCTAGTGAGGAGGAGGAGGAGGAGGAGGATGCTTGTTTGAGCTGTAAAACATTCCTTGTCTGGCTGAGTTTCCAGGAATGACAAAAAAATGATGAACTTAAAAGACAGGTCACGTCAGGGCTGCCTTGGCAGCGTGGGCATCCAGCAGTGCCCTCCCAGCCTCTGCCAGGGGGTTTTTGTTTGGGAGAACATACTAAATAAAGGGAAGTGGCTGCACTGAATAGTCCTGATCCCTGCTGCTGGTTTTCTGCAGCCAAAGGAAAGGTCCCAGGACTCTGGATCCTTCCTGGGAGGACAGAAGTGGGTTGCAGAGACTCTTCTGCTTTAGAGGTGGTTGTGTGGCTGTAGGAACGTGCTCTGCTCCCATTTTGCTGTTCCTCTCTGGGCAACTGTGCTGTGTCCTCACATCCATGGATGTCAGGCTCAGAAGTCTGGAGGATTTTTAGATGGTTCATTGCTTCCTGCTTATCTTGAGTGATGTGTGGAGCCTGCTCCTGTCCCTGCTCCACTTATCCAGGACAGAAGTGGCTGGGAGGACACTTTGCCTGTGGCTGAGTTTGTGCCGATGCTCACGTTTTCCCTAATAATAAATAATAATAATAAAAAAAGAATTGCTGAAGCAAACTTGGGGGTGCTAGGAATAGAACCTGGAGCTGCTTCCCAGCCTGTGTCCTTTCCCCTGTGGGGCCTGTGCATTGATGAGCCGTGTCAGCTGTGAGTTGGTGGATGCTTTCCAAAATCTCTGTTCCTTCCACAATCTGCTCCCGCTCTCCCCCAAGGCTGCATGGGATGCAGTCAGGGATGTGTAGCACAACAAAGGATCTTAAACGACCTCTCTGGAGCTGTTCTGGGAATGGAAGAAGTGTTCAAGTGAAAAGTGGGATTGTCCTGTGTGAGAGGGACATGCTGGGCTCGTGTGCCTGGGGTAAATCCAGCTGCATGTACAACTCCCTCTCCCTGGAGTCAGGGAGTGGAATGTTCTTCCTCTGTCAGCTCCAAAAACTGCTCTCCTGGCTGGCCACTGGGAAAGTGCTTGGGATCAGCCATGGAGGATGGCACACCCTGCAGTCAGGAGCTGCCAGTTTGGTGGGGTGGTACCAATCCAGACCTGCAATCTGTTTGTCCTCCCTGTGTTGTAATAATTAAACAAATGAGGCTGTGCGTGCTGGGGACACTTGAGCTGCTGGGTTTGGTGCTGCCCCACCAATGTTCTCCGTGGATTTATCCTTATGCCCTAGAGAGAAGCTTGTTCAGGCTGGTTTTCAGCTTCCTGGAGGTTTGGGATGCTCTGGACAGCGTGGCCAAACAGGGTGGACAGTGCTCCCTCAGCTCCAGCCCTGGAAAGGGAGGTTTGAGCTGAACATGAGCAGCTGTTGTTGGGAAATGTCAGACCTGCCTGGGAATGGGTGCAGTGGCACTGGATTCCCAAAGGGAGAAAATGTCCTTCTGGCTTGGCTGGTTTGACTGGGAGCAGGAGTGCCCAGCGATGCTCTGGAAGAACTTGGCAGGAGATGGTGGATCCTGCTGTTTTCCTGCAGAACATATCCCAAAATCCCTGCTGTTCCAAGTGAGGAACTGCTCATTTGGCCCCTTAGATCTCCAGCCCCATCTTCTCCTTTTCCAGGCAGCGATGCTGAAAACCCCTGGCTTCATTCCTGCGCAGGGAAATGGGTGCTGTCTTGTTTTCCCTACTTGACCACGAGAATTTCTGGGATGAAAAAATATTTTCCTTGCACTTAAACCCTCGTGCTCCACCCGGTTGGAAAAGCTGCTTCCAGCAGGATGAAGTTTGGGATGCAAAGAGGGAGAGCTGGACAGCCCCGATCCCGCTGAGCCGCAGCCCCGGCTGGCCGGGAACGCCGCTCATTCCGGTTCCCATGATGGGCAGAGGGATTAGGAGATTTTCTCTGGCTCCTTAATGCAGCTCGAGCTGCTGGCACGTGGAGGGCACTGCTCACACACTCTGCCCCAGCGCCGTGCCCACCTCCCCACGCTGCCGACACAGCGGTAATTCCCCGGCTCGGAGGGGTGGGATGTTCGGGTGGTTCCTTGGGTTTGGGTGCTGTTCGTGCTGTTTGATGATAATTTTAGCCAGGGCAGATTTTGCTAAGCTGGGGAGTTCAGCTGAGCCCTGGTAAAGCCACAGCAGGGATTACTGGGGGTAATTCAGCACTTGGTTTGCTTAGCACTTGCTTTTTCTCTCCCCTTGGATTCAATCCCCTCATTCCCATGTTTCTAAACCTGCTGTTTCTCTTGCAGGGTGGGGTTGTGCCTCAGAGCTGGCTCAGAGGCCTGAAGGGGAGGTGGATTGTGCTGTGGGATGTTGTGGGACTGGGCAGCGCAGCATCCCTCTATCCCATCCTCCCTTTTCCACTGCATCCCAAAGGAACTTTGCTCCATGAGACCATCCAGGCAGCAATTCCCTGAAGGGAACTGCCCTGTCCTGGAGCACACACATCCTGGATGCTGCAGGCCAGGACAGACCTGCACCCTGGGCTGAAGCACTGTGCTTTATGTTTTTTCCCTCCTGGGTCACCTCTTCCCTGGAAACCTTTCCCTGAGATACAGACAATTCCTCAGCTAACACTTTAAGCTGTTTTAATGCCAGCAGCTGTTTTATGGGGAATGGTTTTTATGCCCTCTGGTTTGATGAGCTGCCAGAGGAAGAGCTTGATGTGAAGGCATGGAAATATCTTGTATCCTGAAATTGCTGATGCTTTTTCCTCCTTGGAAGTGCCCATGAGCAGTACACTGGCATGGAAGTGGCACAAGCCTATCCCAGGCTGTGTGGGGAAGATTGATCTGAGGAATAGACCTTGAACAAATTCCAGCAACATCATTCCTTGTTGGGAATCCTGCCAGCTCCTGCCACACAGGAGCACAGCTCCTGCCCTGAGCACAGTATTGGTACTGCCTGGAACTGCTTCTGCCTGTCTTGTTCCTCCTGGAACCAGCTTCCCTGTGGGGATGGGGGTTGTGGTGACCTCCAGGTCCTCCCTCTGCTCTCCCATGGGGGTGGAGGTTTCAGTGCCCTCCAGGTCCTCCCTCTGATTTCCCTCAGGGATGAGGGTTGTGGTCTCCTCTGCACCCTCCCTCTGCTCTCCTGTGGGGATAGGATTGGAATGCCCTCTGGATCCTGCTCTCTGCACCCTCCCTCTGCCTCCCTGTGGGAATGGAGGTTGTGGCGCCCTCCAAATCCTCCCTCTGCACCAAGTGACACCAACAATTGCAAAACCAAACCTTCTATCTCCATTTATCCTTCCTATTCCTTCCACAAATACAAACTAAAGCAGTTTGCATTAGAATCCAGCTGGAGTCTGCTGGGAAGTGTAGTCAGGGAAGCTGTGATGTGTCCAGGATGGAGGAGCTGGCTGGAAACCTGCAGCAGCAGCACCCATAGGATTGTCTGGGATGTTTGGCTGGGTGTGGTGATGGATCTGATCTGTGCCAGTCAGTTCCTGGAAGGGATGCTGGAGTCCCACATCAATCCCTCCTGCCCTCCCTTGGAGTAAGCTGTGGGTTTCATGCCCCTTTGTTCCTTCCCAAGTGGAATCCCATGCTGGATTTGGCCCATCTGCTGGGATTCTGTAGGATTGTGGCAGCGTTTTCCAGCCCAAAAAGCTGTACTGGTGCTGCAGCCACTCCAGCTCCAGCCTGTGCAGATTCCTCCTTTCTGGAATGGATCATTTAAACTAAATCATTTCATCCTTCTCCCCTCCAAAGGCTGTTTCCTGCATCAAAGCTTTCAGGGCGTTTTTGGGATGGCTGTGGCACTGAAAGCCACTCCTTGTGACTGCTCTGGGCTGTCTCTTTCCATCATCTTCATTTCTCTAGGTCTCCTCTCAAGGTCTCCTGGGTCTTGGGGACGCTTTGTTAATCCCACTCCCTGCCATGACGTCTCATCCCTGTTAAATGGCAAAATTAAATCCTGCAGCGACGTGATCTGAGTGAAGGGGCCGTGCTGGGGTTCTTTGTCAGGGTCCCTGCATGGCAGCAGGGAGGGGGCTGCAGGCTGGGATTGCTGCTGCTTTCCCTGATTCCCTTTCATTCCTGTTGCCTTTCACTGGCAGGAGCAGCAGTAGGGCCCTTTGCTGGCTGCTCACTTGGGGTGAGTGCAGCAGCTGAGCAGCTTTGGGTTATTTTTCCTCTCTTTTTGGCCCAACACAGTTAAGTTTGATGATCTGGTGGAAGGTGCTGGAGCCTTGAGTTGCCTCTGGCTGAGAGAGGTGGCTGTTTTGGGGGTTCTCTTCCAATGGAAACATCTTGTCCTGCAGAGGAGGCTGAAAGCCAATGCAATGTCAACTTCTTTTTGTTGAAATGTTCTCTCTTGCTGAGGTTTTTTCCTGTGCTTTTAGTGTCAGTTTTGGAAGGATGTGTGGTGTTTTTAACCTGCGGGTGCTCTGCTCCTGGGAAGAGCCTGGAAGCACCAGGGATCTGTTGGGACCACCCCAGCTTTCTTGCTGCTACATTTTTGGGCAGAAATCTGCTGAGATTGGTTGGGGCAGGGGCTGTGGGAGCAGGGGCTGTGTTTCCACATGGGATGTGGGTTGTACAAGGAGTGTAATTCCTGAAGGAGCCTTAGGGAGCTGGGAAGGGATTAAAGGAAATGTTTCAGGGTGCTCTTTTTATCTTCAGCTGTTGTGTCAAATTCGCAGGGTGACAAAAACCTGGTGGCAGCTGTTTCGGGCAGAGGAAAGGATTTAATTTTTGGCATCTGTGGCCTTTTATTTGATGATGTTAATTTTTGTGGACTGAAGGGATCTATGGGTCACTGTAGTTTGGGACGTGTCATGCCCTAAAGATCACCTCCTGATTTAGCACTTCTTTCCTTTGCTCCCAGCAAATCCAATTTGCAGATGACATGCAGGAGTTCACCAAATTCCCGACCAAGACGGGCCGTCGGTCCCTGTCCCGCTCCATCTCCCAGTCTTCCACTGACAGCTACAGCTCTGGTAGGTGCCAGGTCCTTGTCCTCACGTGTTGCTCTAAAAACCCAGCGTGGGTGCTGCAGTGAATGTGCTGCTCACAGCCTGTGGCAGGATTTGTGCTGCCGTTTGTACTTGGATGCTGAGGGAATGATTCCAGGCATCCCCAAAGCTCAGGCATTGATTGCCAGTTGATAATTGTTACCTCTGGGCTGTTTCAGAGAAAAAGAGTGCAGAATTCCTTCAGGGTGTTGGCTTTCCCTAGGAAATTGGTAGTTTGAGCCATGAGTGAAAGCTGGGAAGGGAAATGCCGGACCTCACCCTAGGTTGGGGGTGGCTCCATGTGCTGGAAAAATCTCCCCTCCAACCTGTGCTTCCAAAGAAAGGCTCAGCAGTCTCTGCTGTTCGGTCTCAAGGCAGTTTATTGCAAGTTATCTAAAAGATTTTCTTCTTGGGCTGCTGTGGTTTGCTCAGAGCTCAGGCAGAGGCACACACACACCCTGACATCCTCTCTGACTCCCGACTGCTTCTTCTCTCCCCCTCTGCCCAGGGCTGTGCTGTCTTTTATATGGTACATTACGTGTTACATGGGTACAGTTTTTCCCCAATGCCTATTACCTATATTAAATGGTGCTTTTCTACTCTAACCCAATCTGTAAGTGCCAACATCACCAAGAACATGGAGGGAAGGAAGAAGAAAGAGGGAGGACAGGACAGGCCCAGATCCCTCCACCTTAAACCCTCTGACCCCCATGTACAAAACCAAACCCCCCCTGTACAGCACTCAAAAATCCTTCCCTTTACTTTGTGACTACTTCTACTATAACATCTAAACTTTTGTGACTTCTTGTTCTTCCTGCAAGGTTGGTAACTCATTCCATGGCTCAAACCCAAAATCACAGCTGTTTCCAGCTGCCTGCCAGGGTCTCAAATGCTTCTGACCTGGTCCTAGAACATCCAAAAATGTCTGAGGGACATTTTGAGTTCCGACAGGGAAACAGAGCAGAAAGCTGAAGGGTAGGAGGTTCCTGGATTCGTAAGGCCTGGCATAACACTCATTCATTCCTCTTTTGGTTTAGCTGCCTCGTACACAGACAGCTCTGATGACGAGGTGTCCCCCCGAGAGAAGCAGCAAACCAACTCCAAGGGCAGCAGCAATTTCTGCGTGAAGAACATCAAACAGGCCGAGTTCGGGCGCCGGGAGATTGAGATCGCCGAGCAGGGTACAGAGTGCAGCGTGGGGCACTGGGGCTTGGGGCAGGTTCTGGAGACCAGCAGCTGAGGAGTGGCAATTCCCACTCCTGCTGCAGCCTTGGATACCGTGTTTTCCTCCCCCAAAATCAGTTAGGGAAGAGTGAGATGCGCCAGCAAACATTGATGCTGTGTCCCATCCCTTTTCTAGCAGGAGCAGAGCTCTTGCAGGGTTTAATGTTTTGTTGGCTTTGGATGGGCAAGGATTTTGTAACACCTTCAGAGATATGAAAGCTGAAATCCCACCCCTTCCTGTGGGGGTGGTAGGAAGCTGAATTACCATTTCCAGGGGGGTGATTGGGTAACTCTCCTTTTAGAAGGGGGGGATAACCCAGACACATGTAGAACAGCTCTTCTGGATGCAGCAGCTCTGTTTTCAAGTTCAGGTGCTTCACCTGCTGTCACAGGGCTGGCGAATGTCCTTAGGAGCCTTGTTAGTCCAGACCTCTCCTTGCCTCTCTCCTTGTCCTTTGGTCAAGTGACAAATGACACTGGTGTTTTGGTCCTGTTTTGCCAGGCCAGGGATGAGGAGCTTTCTCCCTGCCTGTGTACAGGAATTTTGGGGCTTGGAGGTATCCTGGGAGGCCCTGAAAGGGAGGAGCTGTGGCAGAGGGGACGCTGCAGATTGAGCCAGCATTAAAACCTCTCTTCCTTTTGCAGACATGTCTGCTCTGATTTCGCTCAGGAAACGAGCACAGGGGGAGAAGCCTTTGGCTGGAGCTAAAATTGTGGGCTGTACCCACATCACAGCACAGACTGCGGTGAGTGGCTGCTGTGGGGGCCTGGGCCGGGACATCAGCTTTCCATGGGGAAGAAAGTTCTGTATCTCTTCGGGATGGAAGAAGAGATAAAGAACCCCGGCACATTCTGTCGAGTTTGGATGTGTTTTGGAAAGGTTGTGCTGGTGATATTTCCCCAGGGCAGCATTTGGTTTCTGTGCACATCACTGCTGCCCCAGGCCTGCTCTTGTGCCAGGGGCACCCCTGATCTCTGGGTTATCCCTGACCCCCACGGCACCCCTGACCCCTGGGTTATCCCTGATCTCTGGGTTATCCCTGACCCCCGTGTTACTCCTGTCCCATGGGGCAACCCTGACCCCTGGGTTATGCCTGACTCCTGGGGCACCCCTGGGGCACCCCTGATCCCCAGGACATCTGTGATCTCCAGGTTATCCCTGACTCCCAGGGCACTCCTGTCCCCTGCGTCACTCCTGTCCCCTGGGGCACCCTTGACCCCTGGGGCACCCCTGACCCCTGGGTTATGCCTGACTCCCAGGGCACCCCTGAGCCCTGGGTTATTCCTGAACCCTGGGACATCACTGGTGCCTGGGGCACCCCTGATTTCCAGGTTATCCCTGACCCCCAGGGCACCCCTGGCCCTCTGGACAGCTCTGACCTCCAGGGCACCCCTGGCACCTGGGGCACCCCTGATTCCCAGGACATCCATGATCTCCAAGTTATCCTTGACCCCCAGGGCACCCCTGGGGCACCCCTGGCCCTCTGGACAGCTCTGATCCCCGGGGCACTCCTGGCACCTGAGGCATCCCTGACCCCTGGGTTATCCCTGGCCCCCGGGACACCCCTGGCCCCCGGGGCATCACTGGCACCTGCCCACCTGGGCATCACCTTGACCGCTGGGTTATCCCTGACCCCCAGAACACCCCTGACCCCCGGGGCACCCCTGAGCCTGCCCACCTGTCCCGCAGGTGCTGATCGAGACGCTGTGTGCCCTGGGGGCGCAGTGCCGCTGGTCTGCCTGCAACATCTACTCCACCCAGAACGAGGTGGCAGCGGCCTTGGCAGAGGCTGGTGAGTGCAGCCCCTCCTGCCTCACCCAGGGGAAATCTTCCAGGGAACTTCATATTTCATTTGTATATATTTTGGTTTATATTTGTGTATGTTTTCATCTATATTTATGTAAATTTCATATTTACTGTAATACATAACAATAGAAAAATGTTATATTAAAAATTATAAAATTATAATTTACATTTAGAAATATTTTATACTAGGCATATATATAAATAAAAACAAATATTTAAATAATATATATTATAAATATATATACATTGATATAAAAGATACAACATAAATATCTGAATACACATTTAGATATTTATTAAATGCTTATAGATACATTTTGTATCGGATAAAATAGATATAAAATAGAAAAAACAGAAATAAATATAAAAGGATAAAAACATAAAATATATTTAAATTGTATATTTAACCATATTTTAATTCTGTTTTATATATTTTTATACTGTTTAAAATTAAACAGTTAATATTACTACATTAATTACTACTAATAGTATTACTACAATAATAACTACTACAATGTATTGATAGTAGTATTGTTGTCTTATTATTTATTTATTATAATTTCTTTGGTTTTTATTATCTATTTTATTTTTTTTAATGTTGTATTTCTGTTTTAGGGAATTAATATTTTTGGGGAATATCTTCTAGGGAGGGATGGGCAGGTGTGATGCTGCTGTGAGCAGTGATGTGATCTCTGCATGGCCCCTTGGCTGGCTCTTGTGTCCGTGTATTTCTGGAGCTGGCCAAGCAGGAGAGAGCTCTGCCGTGCCCAGCAAACCCCAGGGACGCTCCTGTTCTTGCAGGTGTTGCTGTGTTTGCCTGGAAAGGGGAGTCAGAGGATGATTTCTGGTGGTGCATTGACCGCTGTGTTAACGTAGATGGCTGGCAGGCCAACATGGTGAGGAGTCTTCTCCAGCCCTTCCTCTTCCTCCCTTCCACCCTGGGGCTGTTCCTGGGAGCCTGCTGACCTCGAAAGGCCCCATTAATGGGGGCTCTTGGGGAGCAGCAGCTGGAGATGAGCTGGGAACAGCCATGGGAATGTCAGGAGCTGCAGACATGGTGTCCTGAGGTGGCACATCCCAATGGCAATGGGAAATGGGAAATGGGTCCTGTTTCCCCTGCAGGAGCTGCCCCAGCTGCTCCTCTCACAGCCCAGGTGCCATCTGCCCTTGCCCTCCCAAAGCTGGGATCACAGTGGGGACCCATCCCTTGTCAAAACCGATGTCCCCCTTGGTTCATGGTCTGTGTCACCAGTGCTGTGTCTGTGGGCCGTGACACCTCCCACAGCCCATCCTGTCCCCTGTGCTTTCTGGGCATCAATGCTGTGGTGTGCTGAGCTCAGCCTGGTTAGTCAGTGCTGCCTGTGGTCACCTTCCAGAGCAATAGCAGGGGCAGGAAATCCTGTTAGCATCCAGCAGCTCCACTCAGGGGGAAGGCATCTCGGGGTTTTAGAGGAGACCCAGAGTTGCAGGCACCTAGGGAACCAGGAGTCATGGCCCCCAAGCCTCTGCCCAAACAGCCCCTCCAGCAGTGCCTGAAGATGCTTCTCCAAATCATTTTCCCATCCTGTCCTCAGCCAGCGCATTTCCCAGTGGGAGGCCTGACTGCTCCCTGTTCTTCCTTGCCTGTTGTAGATCCTGGATGATGGGGGGGACCTGACCCATTGGGTTTATAAGAAATACCCCAGCGTGTTCAAGAAGATCCGAGGGATTGTGGAGGAGAGCGTGACAGGCGTGCACAGGTGGGAGCTTTGGGAAGGCGGATCCAGAGATCTCAGGGAGTTGCTGCTGTCTGCTCTGACCTGCCTCTGCCCTCTCCCAGGCTGTACCAGCTCTCCAAGGCTGGGAAGCTCTGTGTCCCAGCCATGAACGTGAATGACTCTGTCACCAAGCAGAAGTTTGATAACCTGTACTGCTGCCGGGAATCCATCCTGGATGGGTGAGTCCAGCTCTTTTCCCCATGGCACTTCCACACGGGTGGGTTTGGCTCCAGCTGCTTCTTAAGCAGAGATCAGGCTCTGCTGCTTTGACCTGGTTTTGGGCTTGACTGATCCCAACACAGGTCTCTCTCTGTCCCCCAGCCTGAAGAGGACCACGGATGTGATGTTTGGAGGGAAGCAAGTGGTGGTTTGTGGTTATGGGGAGGTGAGTTCTGTGAGTTGTGCTGGCCTCCCCCAAGCTCAGCATCCTGCAATTCCCTGTGCAAAGGCCACTTGCCCTTGCTATAAGGAGTAGATCCAACCTGGTGATAACCAGGGAAATCTTGCTGGAATCTGCTGGGAGGATGGAGATCAGGGATCAGATTTCCCAGTTTGCTGCAGATGAACTGGGCTGCACAGCCGACGGTTGCTGGGAGCACTGGCCTGAATTATAAGTACCCACGGGTACTCCCATCTGCTGTCCCTGGCCCAGGTTCAGCTTCCAGCCTGGCTGTCACTGAGCAGGGCAGGCAGCTTCTCCCTGGGAATAATACTCTGGCAGAGGGAAATTGTATAATGAACTTGTAACTGATTCTACCCTGGAAGAGCTGGAGCTGGGAGCTGCCACCTTCCCTCCATCTGTGCACATCCACGTGGGTGTTTATCTTCCAGCCCTGTGCAGGGACTGGCAGGAGCTCCAAATGCTCTTCCCAGCAGGAATTTGCACCCTAGTTCATTTAGGCACTGGTGGAACCCGGGTTTGCTTGACCAAGAGACTGTGCTGGCTCTCACTGAGTGCTCTGGGCTGGTGCCTGATTCTCCAGGCATGAATTGTGCTGGGCATTGTTGTCTCCAGGGTCTGTCCTAAGCTTTACTGGACTTCTTCACAACAGGGGAGTCAGAGCATCCCAGACTTCCAACCCATATTTGGGAAGGGAACTTCAAGCTCATCCAGTTCCACCCCCTGCCATGGACAGGGATGCCTTCCACTAGACCAGGTTGCTCCAAGCCCCACCCAAGCTGGAACACTTGCTGGGATGGGGAGCCACAGCTTTTCTGAGAAGTAAATTCCAGTGCCTCACCACCCTCACAGCCAAGAATTTCTTCCCACTATCCCATCTAATCCTGTCCTCTGGCAGTGGGAAGCCATTCCTCCTTGTCCTGACACTCTGTCCCTTCTCCAAAGTCCCTTTTTTGCTCTCCAGAAGCCCCTTTAGGCACTGAAGGGGCTCTGAGGTCTTGCTGTAGCCTGTTTTCCTCCAGGCTGAGCACCCTTGGCCCTCCCAGCCTGTTCACCCTGAATGGTTTCCCCTTTGGATGTGAGCTGAGCCCCAGCTGGCCCTGCCTGAGTGTGTTCAGTAGGCCCAAGGCTGGAGCTGGATGATAAGTGAGGGTTGCTCTGGAAATGTTTTTGGTTCAGCACCTTGCTGGTCACAAAACAGGGCTGAGTAGAGTCTGTGCAGCAGAGCCAGGTGTTGGTGTGGGTTGGTGATGTGGAGAGCTGGACTTTGTTTTAATTTTCCACTGAGGGGAGGGAGCAAGTCCGAGATGCTGTTGCAGGAACCCTGTGCTCCCTGTGATGTGGGCAGCATGGGATGGAGGATCTGTCCCCTGAGGAGTGCAGGATAGCTCTGAAATCCTGTAGCTTAAAGGCAAGGGGGGCAGTGTGTGCTTTTCGGGGCTGTCTTTAATTCCTGCTTGGAGAAAGGCTCCTGCAGTGCTGGGGCTGCACAAGCTGTGAGAGCATTGGGTTGGGAAAGCTCCTGTCATGGATATTTCCAGATGGGGCAGCCACAGCTTCTCTGGACAGCCTATGTCAGGGCTTCACCTCTCCCACAGGGGAGAATTCCTTCCCAATATCCTGTCTAATCCTGCCCTCTGGCAGTGGGAAGCTGGTGGCCTTGCAGGGGGAGCTGGGCTTGTGGCAGTTGTGCCACTCACCAGGTACATCCTGAGCTGCTCCTGACATTGAGCAAGTGGCTGGAAGGAGGATCTTCCAGCCTGGGATGGGCCTGGGCTGTTTAGGGCAGGGACTGTGGCACTGGTGTGTCTGTGTCCTGCCTCACTGGCCCTTCTGCCTTGGCAGGTTGGGAAGGGATGCTGTGCTGCCCTGAAAGCCCTGGGAGCCATTGTGTACGTCACCGAGATCGACCCCATCTGTGCTCTCCAAGCCTGGTAAGGTGTTCCCATCTGCTCTTCCAAACCTTGCAGCAGGGCGGGGGTGAAGCCAGGGGGATCTGTGGCTCATTTTGGAGAGCATGCACCTTGTTGGGTGTGATGGGCAGCTTTCAGGGATGGGGCACCAGGCAGAAGGTGTTCACTGGCTGATTTGGGGAGGCTGCTCAGGCCTCTATGCCACACATTCCTGGCTCATCCAACATTTCCAAGAGTGGGTTGGACATCCCAACTGTAGCAAAGCTCTCCCTGGTGGCACTGGTGTCCCTTGAGGGGTAGAGGAGAGCCTGGGCTGCTGCCAGCATAGTTTGGAGCTGCTGAGATCCCTCATGGCCTGGGGCAGAGAAGGAACAAGCTTCTCCTCCTCGTGATGGTCCCTATTCCCCTTTTTTTGCCAGCATGGATGGATTTCGGGTGGTGAAGCTGAGCGAAGTAATCCGTCAGGTGGATGTCGTCATCACCTGCACAGGTAGGGATAGCCAAGGCTGAGGAGCATCATTCCCAAGTGGGGGCTCAAGGGAGCTGGGAATGGAGGACATTTCACTGCTCTGTGCTCCTCATTTTCCACAGCAGCTGGGCTCTGCCAGGAGCTTTTTGCCCTGATTTGCTGTATGACCATAGTCCTGGCCCAGAGCAGAGGGAGATACTGGCCACATGTTCTCAGAGTATTTTGGGATCTCCTAGAGCCTGGGAGCAAAGATCAGAGACTTGGGCACTGCCCAGGCTCCCCAGGGAATGGTCACAGTCCCAGTCCTGCCAGAGCTTAAGGGGTGTTTGGACTATGCCCTCAGGCACAGGGTGGGATTGTTGGGAGTGTCCTATGCAGGGTCCAGGAGCTGGGCTTGGTGACCCTTGTGGATCTCTTCCAGCTCAGGATATTCCATGACAGCCCCTGTCCGACACGTTCTCTGCTGTCACAGCCACAAGAGCTCGTGTCCTAGGGAAGTCCCTCTGGTGCTGCCCCAAGCTGAGCTTCTCTGGCTGGAGTTCAGGGAAGGAGAAACCAGAGGCTTTATGTTCCCACTGCCGTGGGATGAGCTGTGCCCTCTGTGCCTGCAGGGAACAAGAACGTGGTGACCAGGGAGCACCTGGACCGGATGAAGAACAGCTGCATCGTGTGCAACATGGGCCACTCCAACACCGAGATCGACGTGGTGAGTGCTGGCACCTCTGGCTGTGCCCCTGGCTGGCTCCTGCCCCCCTGACCCTCTGCTCTTGCAGACCAGCCTGCGGATGCCGGAGCTGACCTGGGAGCGGGTGCGCTCCCAAGTGGACCACGTCATCTGGCCCGACGGGAAGCGCGTGGTGCTGCTGGCCGAGGTGTGTTGGGAGCTGGGCCATGATGCTTTGGGCCTCCCTCAGGAAATCACAGATTTAGCCAGGTGGATAAGTGCTGAAAGAAGTTTCTTGGCTCAAAAAAGGGTTTCTGGATTTATTTTATTTATTTTTTATTTCCTTTTCTTGAGGGCGGGTGTGTCATGTCGCACATGCAGCCACAGGGGTGCCATGTGACTCTGTTCTTCTGAGCTGGGATTCATCCCACTCAGGCAAACCCCATCTGTGCAGGGTTTCCCAGGTGCTGGGTAGCTCCTCTTCCCACAGGAGCTCTTCTGGCAGGAGGAGGGACTGCCTTTTCTAGGGACCACAACATTCCCCTGCCTCGAAATGAAGGGTTAAGGTGGAAACTGGAGCAGACTTGAAATGCTCTGGTTTTCTGTGCCCCTGTTCCCTGGTCCCCTGTGCAGGGAGGGGATGGAAGTGAATCCCATCTGGGAACTCAGTTTGGTTTGGATTTGGTTCTCTGTGCCCCCGTTCCCTGGTCCCCTGTGCAGGGAGGGGATGGAGGTGAATCCCATCTGGGAACTCAGTTTGGTTTGGATCTGGTTCTCTGTGCCCCTGTTCCCTGGTCCCCTGTGCAGGGAGGGGATGGAAGTGAATCCCATCTGGGAACTCAGTTTGGTTTGGATGTGGGAGCATGTCCAGCTCTGTGCTGACTCCTGCTTTCTCCCAGGGCCGTCTGCTCAACCTCAGCTGCTCCACGGTTCCCACCTTCGTTCTCTCCATCACAGCCACCACACAGGTCCGTACATGGGTGGGGCCCTGCACAAGCCTAGGGGTGGGGATGGTTTGGAAGGAGCTGGGAACACGCTGGGATTGGTCCTTGAGATGGCACCACTGCCAGAAATACCATTTTTTCTGGGCTGGAGTTATTGCTGGCATGGACCCAGTGTTTTGGGTACAGCAAGTTTTGGGAAAGCTTTTAAATGAGTGGTTTCATGGCACAGATCCTGCTGGGCTGGAAGGCAGTTTTAAGCTTCCCCCAGACAGATTTGAGCCCTCCTAGGACAGGTTTGAGCTTACCTCAAAGCAAGGCTTTGTTTGGGCTGGGAACATGGAGGGGGCTGGTGGCACTGGGAACATGGGACTGGGATTGATGGGACTGGGAGCACTGAGGGGATTGATGGGGCTGGGATCATGGAGGGTCTGGTGGTACTGGCGCTCGTGGGGAAGGACAGCCAGGCTGACAGTGGGGAATTCCCTTATCCTCACTCCTGTCAGCACAAGGGGACAGGGAACAGGCCTGTGTTTTGGACTTGGTTCCCAACAGTAGAAGCCAGCTCTCAGGGGATGCAGTTTCATCTGTCCTGAAGGAATCTGTCTTGGTTTTTGAATGCTGCCAGTGTCTGAGGAGCAGCCCCTCCATTTCCATGTGCCACAGCAGCTGGGTGGTTTAAGAGGAGAAGAGCTGCTAACCCTAAGCCATCCTCATGTTTTTCCCTGAGGTGTTGAGCCCAGATGCTGCAAACAGGCTGGGTGGCATCTCATCCCTGCCCTCTGATCCCTCCAGTGGGACTGTGGAGCTCCAGACAGGGAGGTACCCGGGGTGGGAGCCTTTCCCTCAAGGCATGTTGGAAATGATTGCACTGTCCCTCCAGCCCCCAGATCCTTCTCTGTCTTTGTGAGCTTTGTGTTGCCCAAGCTGTGGCCATTCCTGACTGTTCCCAGCTTATCCCTGTGCTCTCCACAGGCTCTGGCTCTGATTGAGCTCTACAACGCTCCCGAGGGCCGGTACAAGCAGGACGTTTACCTGCTGCCAAAGAAGATGGGTGAGTGAAGGAACTGACTTTTCCCTGGGGAATCCGTGTGCCAGCAGTGTCAGAAGAACTCAAACCTGGGCTGGGAAACACTTCCAGAGGGACTGTGAGTTCAGGGGAGCAGCCAGAGGCAGTGACCTTAAAATACGTGAGGGTTATTTGATTTATCTTTGTTAGTGTTCTGCAGCGTGGGAGGCATCCCACATCTGCAGCCTCCCTTCTCTGGGATTTTCCATGCCCTCCTTGTGCCTTTAGGGGCACATCCAGCCCCGGCTTGGGTGATGGTGAATTTGGGGTGCTGCCCAGCCAGACCTTCCAGTCATCACCTGCCCACGTTGTGGTGGGGGTGTGGACCCCCTGATCCCGTTTTCCCTGTTCCCATTCCCAGATGAGTACGTGGCCAGTTTGCACCTGCCATCGTTCGACGCCCACCTGACGGAGCTGACGGACGATCAGGCCAAATACCTGGGACTCAACAAAAATGGGCCTTTCAAACCCAACTACTACAGGTGAGAACTGCTGGGGCAGAGCTGGTTTGGAGCTCTGCCTCCAGCTCCAAGGTCTCCAACAGCACAAGGATGTGGAGCTGCTGGAGTGTGTCCAAAGGAGGCCACGGAGATGCTTTGAGGGCTGGAGCCCCTCTGGGAGAGCTGGAAGGCTCCCAAGAGAGCTTAGAGTCCCTTCCAGTGCCTGAAGAGGGCAGGGTTAGATGGGATATTGGGAAGGATTCGTGGCTGTGAGGGTGGGAGGGCCCTGGGTGCCCAGAGCAGCTGTGGCTGCCCCATCCCTGGAAGGCCAGGCTGGACAGGGCTTGGAGCAACCTGGGATAGAGGAAGATGTCCCTGCCTGTGGAATGAAATGAGCTTTAAAGTCCCTGCCAGCCCAAACCAGTCTGGAATCTCATGCCTGGGGGATCCCCTTGCCCTGGCACAGCAGCAAGCATCTCCCATGTCCCTCACTGTCCCTTCCTTCTCTCCTAGATACTGACGGGACCATTTCCATGAAGGACCAGACCACACAAGGCAACATTTGAGAGATTATTTTTAAAAATCATTTTCATTTTGGTTTACCCTTTTTGTTTTTTTTTTCCTTAACCACCACCAGAAGCTGTTTTTACATTTTATCTGTGATTTTAAGGTCAGGTTTTCTTTTCTCCCCCTTTTCCATGATCGCATCCCTGTCTGATCTTGCCAGATCAACCTGGGATTTGCTTCTTGCTTTCATGTGGCTGAAGCTGCTGATTCCCAGCCCTGGCTCCAGGAGGGGCTTTCCCTTTCCTGTGGGGCCGAGGGCACTTCATTCCTGCAGCAGTGGTTTATTTGGCTTTTATTTTGTACTTTTTCCCACCTTTCCAGCCCACGTCGGTCTCAGCCGGGCTCCCTGTGGATCCGGAGATGCTCTTCTACCTTATCTTCTATTTCTTTGTGTGGATTATCTGCAACTTCTAAATTGCCTTAAAGAGCCCAGTTTTAGCTGCTAGATCCCTGCTCCGGGTGCTTCCTGGGAGCAGAGTGGCCTGCAGGACACCTGGCAAAGGGGGTGACTGTGCCCAAGCCCAGCCCAGGTCCCTGCGCTGAGGTGGCCCAGGTTTGGTGGCCACTGGCCTGGGTTTGCTGGCCACCTGAGTCCAGGGGAGTTCAGTGTTTCAGGGTGCTAATCTGAATCTGGATGGGGGTCGCTTTCCCAGCATTATCCTCATCTCTCCAAGGTTTTTTGTTTGTTTGTTTTTGGTTTTTTTTTTTTTTTTAGCCAAACTGCACCTTAATTGAGTTTTAAACATTTTTTCCATTTGTTTATTTGTTTTTTTCTTCCTCTTTTCCTTTTTGATCCTTACAGAGATGTTTTAGAGGGCGGGGATTGTTTTTAGATGTTGTAAGAGGAAGCACTGGGGACGCGGCCGCCTTCCCATTCCCCACTGGGAAGTGCCGGGTGTTGTTGAGGGTGTCTGGGGTGGGTTTTGGGGGTGTTTCACTATTTTTTTTTTGAGCTGGATGCGGAGATGAGCCTTCCCCATATCCCAGCCCAGCCCCTCTGCTCCCTGTGACTGTTTTCCTCACCCTCTCCCTGTGTGTCCCAGCTACTCCCATCGCCTCCTCCATGCCCTCCCTGCCGACATTTCCCTTTCCAGCTTGTGCTGGGGTGTGGGAAGCTCCTTCCAACCCACTGAGGTTCCTCTGGCTCCTGTTCCTTTCCTCACCCAAGGGAGGGAAGGAGCTGCTGGCACCTCCTGGATTGTGGAGCTGCTCCTTTCCCCCTTTGCAGGGATCCATGTGGATGGGTCCTTCCCGGGGAAATGGCAAGTTTTGGGGGGTGCAAAGCTCCTTTTGGGGCCAGGGGATGGGAGAGGTGCTGAGATCATCCCCCCCCATGTCCTCTGACTGTTCCTCTCTCCCACCCTGCGTGGTCTCCTCCTGGATAGATTTTGGGGATCACCTGCCTCGCCCCCCCCGCAGATCCCAGGGATCACCTGGCTCCCTTCCACCATCCCCCAGACCTCCCTGGGGACGGCTTAGCAAGCTGGGATGGGTGTTTGTGGGAAGGATCGGGAGCATCCCCCCTTCCCTGCGAGCCCCCCGTGCCCGGGGGTCCCCATTCCCACCCATCCCGGGTGGAATCTCGGCCAAGGGCTCTGTGTCTGTATAAGCCATGCTGGGGGAGCCCGGGGGTGATGGCGGCGGCAGCGGCGGGCCGGGAGCGAGAGGTTTATTTTGTATAGGAATGATTTTTAATGAATGCAATATTAATCCTTGCAGATGAGCAATAAATCATTAAAGTCTAATTAAACTATTAGGAAAAGTGAAGTGCTTTTGGTTGTGTTCCTCAGGGGGGACCTGGAGTTGTTTCCGAGCCCAAGGGCAGGGCTGGAATCTCCCTTTGGCCATCTCGGGGCGGGCATTGGGTCCCACCAGAATTTTCTGAACGTTGGCTCAACTCTGGATTTTGGGGTCTCACTCTCTTTAAAGCCCCAGGGGGCACCTTAGCTTGGGGTTTAAATCCTGTAGGTTTAACCTCTGAGCCCCATTGGACCACAATTCGGGGTTGGAGCCTCCAGCCCCATCACTGGAGCATTCCTTTCTTCCAGGCCCTTCCACTGGAGCATTCCTTTGTTCCAGACCCTTCCACTGGAGCATTCCTTTCTTCCAGGCCCTTCCACTGGAGCATTCCTTTGTTCCAGACCCTTCCACTGGAGCATTCCTTTGTTCCAGACCCTTCCACTGGGGCATTCCTTTGTTCCAGGCCCTCCCACTGGGGCATTCCTTTGTTCCAGGCCCTTCCACTGGGGCATTCCTTTTTTCCAGGCCCTTCCACTGGGACATTCCTTTGTTCCAGGCCCTTCCACTGGGGCTCCGCTCCTCCCGCCACTCCCAGCATGGCGCCCTTCAGCCCCCGGGCCCGCCCTGGGCGAGGCGGAAGTGCCGCACCCAGCATGGCCGCGCCCGGGGCCGCGCCACGCCCAAGATGGCGGCGCGGGGGCGGAGCCCTCCTCCCGGCCGTGTGCCGCGCCGTCCGTGGCCGCCGGGGGCGGGCGGCGCCGGCCGTGACGCGGCCGCCGCGGCGGAGCGGCGGGGCCGGCGGGCGGAGCTGCACCGCACCCACCGGAGGCACCGGCGCTCCCGCAGGTGCCACTCCCAACATGGCGGCGGCGCTGCCCCGGCTCTCCCTGCCGCTCCCGCGAGAGGAGGGGGTGAGTCCTCGCGAGAGCTCGGCGCGGCGGAGCGGCCGCCATGGAGCCGAGCGGCGGCCCCGGGCCGGGCCCGGTCCCGGTCCCGGGGAACAACAAGGGCCGCGGCGGGGCGGCCGCGCCCGGGAGGGGCCGCGACTTGGCCCGGCCGCCGCGCAAGGACTCCGAGGTCAGCGCCACCGCCGGGAGTGGGGCGGCCTTCCCAGGCGGGGCGGGCCGCGCCGGGCCTCGGCCAGGGCCTGCCCGTGGGTGCCGGTGCCCGGGGGCGGCGCCGGTGCCCGGTGGTGCCGGTGCCCGGTGGTGCCGGTGCTTGTGGATCCCTGGGGGTGCCAGTGTCCGGCTCTTCCAGCCCTGCTTGGAACCGGGCTCCGGTGCCCCAGTGCTGCTCCCAGGGCCGCCCCTCGGTACCGGCTCCCTGGCGCAGTGCCCCGGGCTGTGGAGCTGAGAGGCCCCTCCCTGCCCGGAGCTGCCCGGTGTGGGTCGGTGCCGATTTCCCCTTCATCCATCCCTCCCTTCCCCAGCTCCGGGCCGCCAGGGTGGCTCGGTCCGCTCCCCAACGGGAGTGACAGGGCTGGCCCGGGGGTCTCGCTGCCCACCCGGGGGTTTTCTCGGGGTTACCGGTCGGCAGCAGCCGGGGGGTGCTGCCGGGTCCCGCTGCCGTGCTCGGAGCAGCGATGGATCCAGCAAGAGGTGACCGACCCCCCCAGGGACACCCGGCGGTGCTGGGGTCACCCCGAGCCTTGGGCTCGCAGGGTTGTGTGGAGCTGAGGTATCCCGGGGCTTTTCCAGAGCGTGTCATTCCTGGGATGGCCCCGGAGCCGTTCTCTCCCAAGGCTTCCTCAGAAAAGTCCCTGGAATGCCGGGGAGGGGTGTGAGGGGGGATCTTGGAGAACCTGAGGTGCTGGGGGGCTCCCAGCAGAGCAGAGCCAGCACAAAGGGGTTGGAGCTGCCCCTCTCTGAGCCTGGAATTCAGGGTTGTTCTGATGTGGGTCTGTCCCGCTGTCAGGAGTGGGAGCCCCCAAATTTAGGAGTTCTGCTTGTGGATTCATTCAAGGGTAGGTGCCCCAAAATTTGTGTGGGTTTGGTTCTGGGTGTGCCCCTTCTTCATGAATATGTGCCCCAAAATTTGGGATGGTTCTGCTGTGGTTTGGCTCCTCACTCAGGGCTGGGTGTCCCGAGAAGGTTCTGGTGTGGGTCTGCCCTGTGCTCAGGTGTGTGTGTGTCCCAGAATTCTGCTCAGGGTGTGCCCCTCACTCAGAAGTGGGTGCCCCAAAATTTGGGTGAGTTCTGGTGTGGATCTACCCCTCACTCAGAAGTGGGAGTCCCATAACTCAGGAGAATTCTGCTCTGGGTCTGCCCTTCATTCAGGAATGAGTGCCCCAAAATTTGGGATGGTTCTTGTATGGGTTTGCCCCTCACTCAGGGGTGGGTGAGGATTCTGTTCTGGATCCTCCCAGTGCTCAGGAGTGGGAGCCTCATAATTCTGGAGAGTTCTGGTGTGGATTTGCCCTGTGCTCAGGGTCCTGAAATTTGTGAGAGTCTTGCTGTGCACCTGCCCCACTCAGCGCAGGGTGCCCTGAAATGCTGTGGGTCGGTGGTCTTGGCTTCTGTAAAGGGAGCTGATATTTTGTGCTCTGAAGGTTCTCCTGGCTGTTTTTGCAGCCTCTCCAAAGCTTTTTGGAGTTGTTTCATCCTCACTAATCCCATCTGCTGGGACGGCACAGGGGGATAGCCCAAATTTTCCCAAATTTGTGGGGAAATGGGTGAGCTCTGAGAGCTCCTTGATCCCAGAGAATTCTCTCCCTGTGTCCTGCCGTGTTTGTGGTGCTCTGGGGGCTCCCCCCGTGCTTTGGGGGTGCTGCAGTGGCTCCATGCGGCACAGCCCATGGAGACGCAGGAGGTGGGCTGGAGTTGCCTCGGTAACGTGTGTGCTGCTGCAGGAATGTTTTTGGTCCCTAAACCAGTAAGACCAGCCCTGGATTTGCAGGAGGATGAGGTGAATTGTGAGTGGTTTCAGGGAATTTTGGTTTTCCTGGAATATGCTGTAATGGAACTGATTTTTCCCCCGTGTTTTCAGGGCTATTCGGAGTTGCCAGACCTGGAGTTTGAATATGCAGACACGGATAAATGGACAGCAGAGCTGTCAGGTAAGGAATTGTTCTGTGGTAGATCAATTAATCAACCGGGATTTCCTCTCCTGGTAGGATTAAAGGAACTCTGTCAACTCCAGTATCGCTTTAATATTATATTTAAATGCTGTATTGATGTTAAAAGGATATGTGTGGTTCATATTTTTGGCCTTGCATTGGGTGGGGTTTTATTGCATTTTGATATTTTGGCTAAAACTGCAGTTCCCAGCCGAGTTGCAGCTTGGTGCAGGATCTCGGAGCTTATCCTCTTTTGGCAGAGCTGTACAGCTACACAGAGGGGCCAGAGTTCCTGCTCAACCGAAAATGCTTCGAGGAGGACTTCAGGATCCACGGTAAGAGCCTTTTTCTGGATTCCTCTGCCCCTGGGGAGGGACAGGGACTTCTCTTCCTGGAGAAGAGCCTGGTGTCAGAGCTCACTGGGGTGTGCAGCTGCTCCCGAGGGACAGCTGTGGTCTCTGCTCCCTGTGACAGGGACAGCACCCAGGGAATGGCTGGGGCTGTGCCAGGGCAGCTCAGGCTGGAGATCAGGAAAGGTTCTTCCCCAGAGGTGCTGGCACTGCCCAGGCTGCCCAGGGAATGGGCACGGCCCCGAGGCTGCCAGAGCTGCAGGAGCGCTGGCACAGCGCTCTCAGTGAGATTTTGGGGTGCCGGTGGGGCCGTGCCCAAAGCCCCGCTGTGGTTCGCAGTGCGGGACAAGAAGTGGCCGGAGCTGGAGCGGACGCAGCACCGCACGCACGCCATGCGCCTGCTGGACGGGCTGGAGGTCACCGCGCGCGAGCGGCGGCTGCGCGTGGCCCGCGCCATCCTCTACGTGGCACAAGGTGAGAGCGGGCACTGCCCACGCCTCCCCCTGAGATGGGATATATCGTCACATACTTCATGTGTGTGTGGTACAGGGCAGCTGGGCCGTTAGATACACAGTGGTGTGTGTTGTACTGGGTACGTTAGCTGGTTTATATAGAGTGCGTATTTTAATATTCATATAGAGCTCCTTTGTCTTCATGAAGTTCATATATAAATAGATTTAATAGATCTAATATATAAATAGATCTAAGATATATGAAATTTATATATATATATATAGATATAAGATATATATGAGATATATATAAGATATATATGAGATATATATAAGATATATATGAGATATATATGTGATATATAGATACAAGACATATACAAGATATATATATAAGATATAAGATATGTCTATAAGATAGATCAGATATAAGATAGGTATAAAAGATCTATTTTAGATACATAAAATAGATCTTTTATATCTATTTTATATACATAAAAGATATCTTTTATATATATGGTATTTATCTTTATATATCATCTTTATATATATGTACCTTTTATATATATAATATATATAAGATCTAGATAAGGTTTATAAATGTACCTTTTATATATATAATATATATAAGATCTAGATAAGGTTTATATATATAAGATATATGTTTTTATATCTCTTTATATATCCTTATATATCTTATATATATAAAAGATACATAAAAAAGATATTTATATATCTTATATATATTAAAGATATATAAAAAAGATATTTATATATCTTATATATATTTAATACATTATATATAGTATATGTATTATATAATATACATAGGTAATATAGAGTTTTGTATTACATATAGTATAATGTATATACATTCTACTATAGTAGGTATATACACTATATATAGTATATATAGTATATATATACACTATATATATACACTATTATATATATACTGCAGTATAATGTAATATAATAATGTATATTGTATTATAATGCGTATTGTGGATTATATAGTATTATGTGCTACATATAGAATACATAATTATATGTATATACTATATATGAGGCATAGCACAATATAATCTCATATATAATATATACAAAATTATATGTAATATACATATACACTAGATGTAATTTTATGTATGTACTGTATGAGGCATAGCACAATATAATGCAATATATACATAAAATATATTATTATGTATACTGTATGTAACATTCCTATGTATATACTGTATGTGAGACAGTGCAATATAATCTCATATGTATAGTATATGCATAAAAATATTTAATTATATGTATACTAAATGTAATACATAACACAATATAATCTACAATACATACTATATATAATATACTGTATATTGTATATTATATATTACATGTTATGTCTTACATGTAATACATTATGTATTTAATATATTTACACATTATATATTAAATGCTGTTTGTATTTAATATATAGTATAATATATATTATAATATATATAATATATTATATATTATATATAGTTTATGTTATTCATATTATATATTATGCATTATACACAATAAGTTATATATATTGTATGTAATATATCAATTTATAATCTAATGAATATATAGTATTAATATGATACAATAATTACTAATTATTCTAATATATATAATATTTTGAGGAATTTTCATTCCTTGTGGATTGCATTCCACCTGGGATGTCTGGAAGGAAGCTGAATCTCATGGGACCAGAGAGTTTAGAGCAGTTTGGCCCAAACTGTGGCTGATTTCCCCATGTTTGCCCGTTCTGCAGACCTGGATCGTTACCCAGGGAGGGCAGCTCGTGCTCTGCACCTGCTGTCCCTCGGGGGGAGGCTGTGCAGGGTGCGGGGGGCCCTGGGGCTGGGGGGGCCCTGGGGCTGGGGGGCCTGGGGCTGGGGCCCTGGGGCTGGGGGGCCTGGGGCTGGGGGCCCTGGGGCTGGGGGGCCTGGGGCTGGGGCCCTGGGGCTGGGGGGCCTGGGGCTGGGGGCCCTGGGGCTGGGGCCCTGGGGCTGGGGGGCCTGGGGCTGGGGCCCTGGGGCTGGGGCCCTGGGGCTGGGGCCCTGGGGCTGGGGGCCCTGGGGCTGGGATCAGCAGGGTCTCCCCGCAGGCACCTTCGGGGAGTGCAGCTCCGAGGCCGAGGTGCAGGCCTGGATGAGGTACAACATCTTCCTCCTGCTGGAAGTGGGAACGTTCAACGCCTTGGTGGAGCTGCTGAACATGGAGATTGAGTGAGTACTGCCGGAAAACGCTTCAGGAGCGGCTCTGGGATTCAGCAGGGTGACTCCCGTTGTTCTGGGTGGATGTGTAATGTGGGATTATCCCTGCTCTCTCCTGAAATTCCCCACGAATCAAAGTGCCTGGCAGCAAACAGGCAGCCCTGCTCCTCCTCACGTGGCTGTGCTGGGAACGGGGAGCTCATGGCAGCAGTGTCTGTCTCAGGGTTTGGAGCTGGCACTTGCAGTGCCATGACAGAGTCTGAATTCCCCCAAATTCTCTCTGGGCTGTTCTCCCTCCGCAGCAACAGCGCAGCCTGTTCCAGTGCCGTGAGGAAACCGGCCATTTCCCTGGCTGACAGCACCGACCTCAGGTATGGACTGGGAATGGGGGGCAGCATTTTCTGGGAGCTTTGGGAGGCTGAGACAGGCCCTGGAAGGGGTATCAGAGCTGTCCCAGCTCTGAGAGTTTCTGCAGGTATGCGTCATGCTCAGCCTGCCCAGCAGGAATGGGACAGACTGGGGATATGAAAGCAGTAAAATTTGGGAAAGCAGATTTTTTTCCTGTGTGGACTTGTAGAGACTTTTCCCTCCAATGCCTGCGTGCTGGTGTGGAGCAGGTACATGAATTGTGGATGTGGTCTGGGTTGCTTCAGCTTCTCCCTGAGCCCTGGGTGCTGGCAGTGCTTCCATAACTTACTCCAGTCTCTGGGATTCAGCTGCCCTGGTTGTTGCAGGGTGCTGCTGAACATCATGTACCTGATTGTGGAGACTGTGCGCCAGGAGGCCGAGGGGGACAAGCCTGAGTGGAAGAGCATGAGGCAAACCTTCCGAGCAGAGCTGGGTGAGGAGCAGGAGCCAGGATAGAGCTGCCAGGGCTGGAGGCAGTGACATGGGATTGGGCTCTGGCAGTTGGGTAATAGTGACTGGCAGCACTGGGTTGGTTTCTGCTCAACTTGTGGGGCAGAGGGAGGTGAGCAGAGGAAGCCATCCAGCCTTTTCTGCTGCTGGGTGCTCTCTCCCTGGGAAAAAAACAGAATATTCAAGTTGTTATTTCCTCTTAAACATAGAGGTAACAAATTATGGAGTTTATGAGGCCTTGGAAGGGGAGAGGGAGGTGTCTGTAGTGAGGTGGGCATCTTGGAGCTAATGGGGAGGAAGGTGCAGGAGCTGGTGATACTGGTGATTGGGATGAAGCCAGAGATGAGGAATTCCTGGCTGATGGTGCTGTGTGGTTCCAGGAGCCCCCCTGTACAACAACGAGCCTTTCTCTGTCATGCTCTTCGGGATGGTGACCAAATTCTGCAGCGGCCACGCTCCTCACTTCCCCATGAAGAAGGTGCTGCTTCTGCTCTGGAAGACTGTGCTGGTGAGGAGATGATGTGGGATGTGTGGTTTGATACTTGGCAGAGGAGGGAATTCTGCTCTCAGAGTTGGCTATAATTGCTCCATCCTCTTGTTCTGGTGTTCAGTTTTCCTTTAAACCCAATCCCAGGTTTTCCCCCATAGGGAAGCAGTGGATATTGGTGTTTGGAGCTGGATACTAAGGACAGACACAAAGCAAGGTCCCTGGGTGGGGAAAGGAAAGCTCTGAACAGTTGTGGATGCCTGGGCATCCTCCTGTCCCTCCTGCCTCTCTCAGTGACAGGAGAGGCAGCTCCTATTTGAAACTGGGGAAGGATTTGGACCCCTCGGGACAAGAGAGACTCCAAGAGGCTGGAATGTGTCCAGAGAGGGGAACATCACTGGGGAAGGGTCTGGAGCAGCTGAGGGAGCTGGGGGGGCTGAGCCTAGAGAAAAGGAGGCTCAGAGGGGACTTTTGGCTCTGCACAACTCCTGACAGCAGGGGATGGCCAGGTGGGAGTCAGGCTCTGGTCCCAGGGAACAGGGACAGGGCAAGAGAAAATGACATCAAGCTGTACCAGGGGTGGTTTAGGTTGGATATTGGGAAGTTTTTTCCACAGAAAGAATGGTCAGGCATTGGCACAGGCTGCCCAGGACAATGTTGGAGTCACCATCCCCAGGTGGATTTAAAGGACACACAGATGTGGCACCTGGTGACGGGGACTCCTGGTGGCCCTGGCAGTGCTGTGGGAGCAGTTGGACTCGATGATCTCAGAGGGCTTTTGGAACCTGAACGATTCTGTGATGCTGCAGAGTGGGTTTGGGAGGGGCAGCTGTCGGTGCCCCTGGAGCGCCCCTGTGCCATGCTCAGCGTGCTGTGGTGTCCCCTGCAGTGCACCCTGGGAGGGTTTGAGGAGCTGCAGAGCATGAAGGCAGAGAAGAGGGAGATGCTGGGCCTGCCACCGCTGCCCGAGGACAGCATCCAGGTGATCCGCAGCATGCGGGCGGCCTCCCCGCCCGCCTCCGCCTCCGACCTCATCGAGCAGCAGCAGAAGCGCGGCCGGAGGGAGCACAAGGTGGGGACAGGGACATTAGGGAGGGCACTGCCAGGCTCTGGGCTTGTTTTTGGGATGTTCCCTTCCCGCTCTCCCTGCTCCAGGCCCTCATTAAGCAGGATAACCTCGATGCCTTCAACGAGCGGGATCCCTACAAAGCTGATGACTCCCGCGAGGAGGAAGAGGAAAATGATGATGACAACAGCCTGGAGGGAGAGACCTTCCCCCTGGAACGGGATGAAGTGATGCCTCCCCCTACCCAGCACCCCCCCAGCGACCGCATCACCTGCCCCAAAGGACTGCCCTGGGCCCCCAAGGTCCGGTGAGTCCGGGGTCACACTGTTGGGCAAACTGGAGCAGGGTCAGGGAAATGGAGGCTGTTGGATGTTGGGAATCTCAGCAGGGATGTAGGGAAGGTGTTTGGGATGGGGGTCACTTTGATGGCTGTTTTCTTGTGGGGTTGGCTGGATACCCTTTACCTGACCACAAGACTTTTCCCTGTGCCTGGCTGGACATCTTCCAGCTGCTCCAGAAGGTGTGACCCTTCCCTTCTCCCGTTGCTGCAGGGAGAAGGACATTGAGATGTTCCTGGAATCCAGCCGCAGCAAATTCATTGGCTACACGCTGGGCAGGTGGGTTCAGAGCCAGCCCAGTGCTGCCATTATGGGGGGCCTGTGGGACAGGCCAATTTGGGGGCTGCTTTTGTCTCCACGTGGCAGCAGGGAAGGCCTTGGCTGGCTGGTCTGTGGCTTCATCCCTGGGTGGTCTCTGCCCCACTCCTGGGTGCTCAGCCCCGCTCCCAGCCTGGCTCTTTCCCTCCTCCAGTGACACCAACACCGTGGTGGGCTTGCCCAGGCCCATCCATGAGAGCATCCGCACCCTGAAGCTGGTGAGTTAAGGAATTCCTCCAGCCCCTGCTGCTGCGTGGGTGCCCCTTGCCCCTCCCCCTGCTCCCATCACAGCTCAGGGTGGATTTTCCTATTTTCCACTTCCTCCACCTAGTGATGGGAGAGCAGCTTTAAGCTTTCATCTCATCCTGGACTCACAGATTGTCTGAGCCCCTTCCTTAAGGAGCTCCATCCCTTCTTTAGGGGGCTCCATCCCTTCCTTAGGGGGCTCCATCCCTTCTTTAGGGAGCTCCATCCCTTCCCTAGGGGGCTCCATCACTTCCTTAAGGAGCTCCATCCCTTCCTTAGGGGGCTCCATCCCTTCCTCAGGGGGCTCCATCTGTTCCTCAAGGGACTCCGTGCCTTCCTCAGGGGACTCCATCCCTTCCTTAAGGGACTCCATCACTTCCTTTAAGGAGCTCCATCCCTTCCTTAAGGGGCTCCATCCCTTCCTCAAGGCACTCCATCCCTTCCTCAGGGGGCTCCATCCCTTCCTTAAGGAGCTCCATCCCTTCCTCAAGGCACTCCATCCCTTCCTCAGGGGACTCCATCCCTTTCTTAGGAGGCTCCATCCCTTCCTTAGGGGCCTCCATCCCTTCCCTAGGGGGCTCCATCCCTTTTTTAGGGGGTTTTATCCCTCTCTTCATGTCTTCATCCCTTTCCTACTGGCCTTGTCCCAGACCTGAGCCCAGCAGCTCCCACCCTGCACATCCACCCAGGTCATCCCTGGGCCAGGGGTCTGG
Source organism: Taeniopygia guttata (assembly GCF_048771995.1). Classification (NCBI taxonomy): domain Eukaryota; kingdom Metazoa; phylum Chordata; class Aves; order Passeriformes; family Estrildidae; genus Taeniopygia; species Taeniopygia guttata. Next base: position 5,199,850 of record NC_133051.1, read on the forward strand.
GAGGGATGGAGCAGGGTGCTGGGAGCAGGCTGGGGCTGGGGGCAGTGCTGGGGACCCTGGTGACCCCAGCCTGTCCCCTGCAGCACAAGTACACGTCCATTGCCGAGGTGCAGGTGCACATGGAAGAGGAGTACCTGCGCTCCCCGCTCTCCGGAGTGAGTGTGGGAATGGGAAGGGGTGGGATGGAGATCCTGGGCTGGGAGTTGGGGCCACTTGGTCCTGCCAGGTTTTTTGGCAGGGCTGAGGGGTTTGTTTTGCTTGGGAGGGATTTCTCTGGGGCAGAGGGGGTTGGGCAGGAGTTGGGGATATCCTGCCCTTGGGTTCATACTCCATGGTGCTGGTGGCAGCTCCTGGGATGAGGTTTTCTGGTCTCTCCTGGCACCAGGGGGAAGAGGAGGTGGAGCAAGTCCCTGCAGAGATCCTGTACCAGGGCCTGCTGCCCAGCCTGCCCCAGTACATGGTGAGCTGGGGAGCACTGGGATCCCCTGGATGAGTCTCTTTCCAGTGATGCATCCCAAGTTTTCACCCCCTGCCCTGTTCCTCCCTCCTGCAGTGGGGAAAGGGCCTCTTGCCAGTGCCCTGCAGCTCCCATTCCCCTCTGTCTCTCCCTTCTTCCCAGATTGCTCTGCTGAAGATCCTCTTGGCTGCAGCCCCCACCTCCAAAGCCAAGACAGACTCCATCAACATCCTGGCGGACGTCCTGCCCGAGGAGATGCCGTGAGTGGCTGTGGAGCAGAGAAGCTGGCTGGGGTGGGAAGGGAAGAGGGATGGGAGGGAGCTGGGGGAGTGACCTGCTGTGGGCTGGGGCTCCTTGTGGGACATGAGTCTGCTCTGCCCTGGATTGCACCCTGCAGGAACTGGTGGCCCTGGCAGTGCAGCAGGAGCAGTTGGGCTCGGTGATCTCAGAGGGCTTTTGCACCTGAATGATTCTGTGATCCTGCAAAATGGATTTGGGAAGGGCAGGTGTAGATGACTCTCATGCTCAGCACCATGCTCAGCATGCTGTGGTGTCCCTTGCTGTGCACCCTGGGAGAGTTTGAGGAATCACAGAATCATGGAATGTTTTGGGTGGGAAGGGACCTTAAAGCTCATCCAGTTCCACCCCCTGCCATGGGCAGGGACACCTTCCACTAGACCAGGATGGCCTTGGACACTTGTTCAGCTTCCCTGGACAACCTGTGTCACCCTGAGAGGGAAGAATTCCTCTGATACTGTCGCTGTGTGTCCCCAGGACCACCGTGCTGCAGAGCATGAAGCTGGGCGTCGATGTCAATCGGCACAAGGAGATCATCGTCAAGGCCATCTCTGCTGTGCTGCTGCTCCTGCTCAAGCACTTCAAGCTCAACCACATCTACCAGGTGAGGTGGGCTGGGGTCCAGCCGTGCCCACGGGTCTCTGGGCATGGCAGGACCCCCAGTGGGTCCCTGTTGACCCACGTTTCTCCTCCCCAGTTTGAGTACATGGCCCAGCACCTGGTCTTTGCCAACTGCATCCCACTCATCCTCAAGTTCTTCAACCAGAACATCATGTCCTACATCACTGCCAAGAACAGGTGAGGAGAAGGCTGCCCACCTGCATTCCTGGGGGATGTGGGGAGGGGTCCCTGTTTCTTTGGCCTCTCTGCAATCCCTCCCTGGCAGTGGCTCAGGCTCAGGCAGAGCTGGAAAGTTCCCACCACAGCCCATCTGCAGTGCATGGGAAGTGGGGGCTGCATTGCCCCCAGGCCAGGTGGGATCTGGGGGAACAGCACGAGCACCCCTCTCCTTCCTGCAGCATCTCCGTGCTGGACTACCCCTACTGTGTTGTGCATGAGCTGCCGGAGCTGACGGCAGAGAGCCTGGTGAGTCCTGCTGGGACAGCCCTGGCACCTGGGGTGCTGCCCGGGGGAATTTGGGATGCAGGGAGGCAGCAGGGCTCCAGCACCCAGCCCTTGCACCCTCAGCTCTCCTGTGCTTGGCCCCTGGTGCCACTGGGGTTTTGGGGATGGGGATGGGGATGGCAGGTCTGCTGGGGTGGAGCATGTTCAGAGAAAGGAACGGAGCTGGGGAAGGTTCTGGAGCACCAGGAGTGGCTGAGGGACCTGGGGGGACTCAGCCTGGAGAAAAGGAGGCTCAGGGGGAACCTTCTGGCTCTCCACAAGTCCCTGACAGGAGGGTGGAGCTGGGGGTTCAGATTCTGGTCTCAGGGAACAAGGGACAGGACAAGAGCAAATTGTGCTGTTCCCCAAGCTGTGCCAGGGGAAGTTCAGATTGGATATTGGAGAGAAATTCTTTGTGAAAAGGATGGTCAGGCACTGGTACAGGCTGGCCAGGGCAGTGTTGGAGTCACCATCTCTGGAAGTGTTCAAAAAATGTGTGGGTGTGGAGGTGGCACTTGGGTACAGGGATTACTGGTGGCCTTGAAGTGCTGGGGGAGCAGTTGGACTTGATGATCTCGGAGAGCTTTCCCAATCTTAACAGTTCCATGGCTGGATGATTCCACGCCCACACGCTGTGCTGTCCCCTTTGGACGTGGCTCCTGAGATCATCCCAGCCTCTCCCCATCCCCACTCCAATCCCTGGCCTGACCCTGCATGTCCTTCCCACAGGAAGCTGGAGACAACAACCAGTTCTGCTGGCGGAACCTCTTCTCCTGCATCAACCTCCTGCGCATCCTGAACAAGCTGACCAAGTGGAAGCATTCCCGCACCATGGTGAGGGCTGCCAGTGTCCTGGAGCTCAGCACGCCCAGGCAGCTGCACTGGGGATAGCCTGGGACAGCCCAGGGCTTGAGCAGGGAGGGGAGGAGGGGTTGGCCCAGGAATCCATCCCAGCTGGGGTCTGGAATGTTCTGGCAGATGCTGGTGGTGTTCAAGTCGGCGCCGATCCTGAAGCGGGCTCTGAAGGTGAAGCAGGCCATGATGCAGCTCTACGTGCTGAAGCTGCTCAAGGTGCAGACCAAGTACCTGGGCCGGCAGTGGAGGAAGAGCAACATGAAAACCATGTCAGCCATTTACCAGAAAGTGCGGCACCGCCTCAACGACGACTGGGCCTACGGCAACGGTACATCCTGGCATCCCTGGCATCCCTGGCATCCCTGGCATCCCTGGCATCCCTGGCATTCCCAGCCCTCCTGCTCCAGGGTCTGTGCCCCGAGCTCCAGCTCCCCTTTTGCTGCCTGGGGTTTGGGCAGGTGTGCTGGGTTGACCTTGGTGGACCTTGGCTGGTTGAGCTTGACCAGGTGCCCACCGAGCTGCTCTATCCTTTCCCAGCTGGACAGGGCAGAGAAAATCAGGTGGGGAATGACTTGTAGGTTGAAATAAGGTAGGTTAGCAGAGCAAGAGCAGAAGAAAAAAAGAGGTTTGTTCTCTACTTCCCATCAGCAAGTGATGTTTAACCACTTTGGGGAAGCCAGGCTGCAGCACATGGAGTGGCTGGTCTGGAAGGCACATGTTTTAAAGTACAAATGCCCCATCATTCCTCTTCCTTTTCTTAGCTTTTATATCTGATCTGACATCACAGAATCTGGAATATTCCCTTGGCTAATTTGGCTCAGCTGGCCCGTGTCCCCTCCCAGGATCTTGTCCACTTGCATGCACTTGGTGGGGTGGCAACGCTGGGAGACAGTGCTGGTGCTGTGCCAGCTCTGCCCAGCAGAGCCAGGATACTGGTGGGTTCCCAAAACCTTCCCAGCTCCCACTGCAGAGTCACTGGCAGGACTCCCATGGAAAAACAAATTCCATCTGAGCCAGACACAACCCAGCAGGTCTGGGGTGTGGGAGGGATTTTGGGGGGTGACATTGCAGGGATCAGGGCTCTGCCAGGGGTGTCAAGTCTTGGCTGAAATCCCTTTTTGGCCTAAATTGGGCTGGAACAGCAGGTTTGGTGCCTCCCCGAGGGGGTCCAGGTGCCCCACTGGGGTGTCCCCTGCCCACCATCAGGATGTGGGAGCTGGGACAGGCTGGCAGTGCAGTTTTGGGGGTTTTGTTTTGGCCCGGGAATGTCCTTTGGGGTGTACCAGCAAAGGGAGCCCCCATTTCTGGCTTCATTTTGGTTGTTTCCCTGTGGTGGGGATGCTGGAAGTGGTGGTGGAGCTGTTGGTGGCTCTGCACTCTGTTGGAAGTACCCACAAAGACCTTTCCCAAGTGGGAGGGGGCTGGGTGTGTATGGGTTGTTGGGAAGAGACAGAACCAAATTACATTCCTGGGATATAGGAAGGAATATATGCCAAAGGATATTCCATCATGCTCAGAATATAAAGTGGGGAGAAAAAGGAGGAATTGGGGGATGTTCTCCTGAAGGTGCTGAGCACCTGTCTGCTTGTGGGAAGTAGGGAATTAATTCCTTGTTTTTCTTTCCTTGTGCTGCACAGCTTTTGCTTTCTTTATTAAGCAGTCTTTATCCTAACCCACCAGTTTTCCAGCTTTTTACCCTCCTGACTCTTCCCTGCTCCGCTGGTGGGGGAGTGAGCGAGCGGCTGCATGGGGCTCGGTCTGGCTGGGGTTAAACCAGCACCCCGAGGGCTTTGGGCTGGCTGAGGGGTGCCCAGCTCTGCTCTGACCAGTCTCATCCCCGTTGCCAGACCTGGACGCCCGTCCCTGGGATTTCCAGGCCGAGGAGTGTGCCCTGCGTGCCAGCATCGAGCGCTTCAACTCGCGGCGCTACGACCGCGCCCACGGCAACCCCGACTTCGTGCCGGTGGATAACTGCCTGCAGAGCGTGCTGGGCCAGCGCGTGGACCTGCCCGAGGAGTTCCAGCTCAACTACGACCTGTGGCTGGAGAGGGAGGTCTTCTCCCGGCCCATCTCCTGGGAGGAGCTGCTGCAGTGATGGACACAGGGAGGCAGGATGGGCTGCGGGGAGAGCTCGGGGCTGGCTGCTGGCAGGGCAGGGCAGCGAGGTCTGGGGGGTCTGGGGGTGGCTGCGCTGGTGTGGTGGGCTTGGGAAGAGGATGGAGCTGGGGGATCCTTGCTGAGACCATGTCCTGCCCCTCTGCCTCCTTCCAGGCTCATCCCAAAGCTGAGGGTGCCCTGGGGGTTTCCTGTTGGGTGGGAGATCTCTGCCCACCCCTGTGATGCTTTCAGAGGCACCACCCTTCTCGTGCCCCCCAGGCAAGAAGGGGGAGCAGGTGGCAGTGTGGGAGTGGGGTCCTTGGGTGGGACACCAGGCTGGTCCTGCCCAGCCCCTCTGGGGGGTTAGGGGGCCTGTGGGGGCTTGAGGGGCTGGGGTGGCCTCCCCTCACCCCACAAGGGGTGCAGGAGCTGTACATATATTATATATATTTGGTGATACCTCTGCCCTGAGCGTGGCTGGGTTCATGTCCCTGTGCCTCCTGCCTGGAGTTGGGCTGGGATGAGAGTTCCTCATCCTTGTCCCCACTCATCCCTCAAACCCCAGGGGGTATATGGCCCCTCACCAGCAGGTTTAGTCTTTCCTTGCACCCAGGTTTGTGGGTTGGGGGGAGCAGGTTCTTGCAGGTATTTCCCTGTCCCATTCACTGAACCCTCCCCCAGCTCTGTCCTGGGATTTCTGACACCACTGTGGTGTTACCACTGGGATTTTCTTTGGTCCCTGCTTCCAGCAGGGGATCCAGACACCAAATCCTGCCAGAGCTCAGCCTTGCACATTGCCTGGCCTCAGTTTCCCTGGCAGAGGGGCAGCAGCAGCTCTGGGGACTGAAACCCTGGGGGATTCACCCTGATTTGAGGCAGGGATTTGCAGAGATGGTTGTGGGCAGAGGGAGCCTGGGACAGCAGCAGTTCCACCCCATCACCTGCTGGGATTCTGAGCCTGTGGAGCTCCAGGAGTGAATCCAGCTGTGGGGCTGCTCAGCCCCAGCCTGGAAGCAGCAAACTCAGCTTATGAGCCATCAGAGCAGTTCTGTGGATGCAGCATGGGTGGTAACATGCCCTTGATCCGTGCCTGGAGCTGTGCCCATCCTGCCCTCTTCCCCCTCAGCCAGGGGTGACGTGGAGCTGGAGGCATGGACCCATCTGGGTGCCCAGTGCTGCACCCTGACCCCGTGGGCAGCACAGGAACAGGGTCTGGGTGCCTCCAGGAGAGGCACAGAGAAATAAACACTGACCTGGCTTGGTTTAATGACGAGTAAAACTCTACCAGAAATCCCTGCTCAGCCTGAACCTGCTCAGGACACTGCAAAGCTCCCTCAGCTCCATCAACATCACTTTGCACCCCAGTAAACCCCTGAACATGGTTTAGAGGGAAACACCGTGGTGCTGCTGGGCTGGGATGGTCCCAGAGGGCTTTTCCAGCCCCAAGGACGGCAGCACTCTGATCAGGGCTGGGATATTCAGCAGCCCAAACCTCATCCCTTATCCCGTGTTTCAAGAAATCAGGTCCTGGCAAATCCAGCTCTCCGTGGGAGACAAATGGATTTTATCCCGCCTAGGACAGAGGTTTTAAATGAGGATTTCTGGGGCACTTTGGATTTTCTTACTGCCCTCCTCAACCACAGAGCGCTGCTGGATGTGCCCCCAGGCTCCTGCCAGGGTTGCCCCCTCCCCTGGCAGGGGGGTGCTTCCAGCACCATCCTGCCCCCAAACCCCATTCCCAGCACCAGAACCGGCCTGAGGAGCCTGGTGGGAGTCTCCATCCCAGCCCCCCTGGCTTTATAGGGCTGCTGGAGCCATAATGAACGTATGGAAAATGTGGTTTATTGTTTAGAAATGAATAACAAAATCCCCACCGGTGGGAGGGGTGTGAGATGTCCTGGGTGAGGTGGGCAGCCGTGATCTGCCTCCTGTGGCACCCAGGCTGTGCCCAGGGTGCCAGGGCTGGGCTGAAAACGTTGGGATTTCCCAGACTGGGCTGGAACGGCAGGTTTAGTGCCTCTCCGAGGGGATCCAGGTGCCCCACAGGGGTGTTCCCCCCGTCAGGATGTGGGGCTGGGGCAGGGGGGCATTGCAGATTTTGCAGGGACGGGGTTTGGCCTGAGAGAGTCCCTGGGGCTGGGCTGGCATCTCCCGGTGCTGGGGTGAGCAGGGTCGTTCCTGGCTTCGTATTTTGGCATTTCTCTGCAGTGGGGGAGGTCACAGTGTGTGAAGGGGGGACAGGACACACCAGCTCTTAGGGGGACTCAGGGAACCCCCCCTGGGGACCTCCAGGCCACGTTGGATAGATGAGGTGCCCCATCCCCCAAGCCTGGCCTTGCAGGTACCACCAGTAACATGCAGACCCCTGCAAAATGCAGAAACCCCCCACCCAAATCACCCATTTATGCCCCAACACCCCAGCTGGGAGGGTTCCCACTGCTGGGATTAAAACTCCTCCCTGAGGGGTAACGGTGACCCCCCAGGGAAACAACCTTTAATTTGGGATGCTTTGTTGTGCCAGGGTTTATTTCTCCAGGAGGAGCTGTGATGCTTTGGGGTTCCTTGGCCCTGCTCCCAGTAACCCCCAGTACCAGCAGCTGTCCCAGTCCAGTCTTCCAGTGTGGGACTGGGAGAGGAAGAGCCCAATTTCTGCCATTGCTGGGTGTGCTGGGCAGGGGATGAGCAGCCAAATTTCAGGTGGGGAGGGGAGAATTGCCCCCAAAATTCCGCTGCCCCGGTGCTCCAGTCCCTCCTCAGCCCCGCCCGGGCTGGCAGTGCCCGGGGGTCTCTGTCAGAACCAGTCCCGGAGGTGCTGGGAGGGCTCCGCTCACCGGGACAGCCCTTCCCGGCTCCGAGCTGCCCGTGCCAGCCCTGCCAGGGCAGCCCGGCTTTGGGGGCGCCCCTTTTTCCTCCCCACAGCCCCCCCGGGCCCCTCTCAGCCACATCGCGGTGGGCACAGACAGCTCGGGGGGTGCAGAGAGGGGACCCCACCACCCTGCCCCATCCTGCTGCCGGGGTGGGGGACACGGGTGGCTCCGTGGCCATCCCACGGGGGATCATGTGGCCCAATTCAGGAGGCTCCCGGCCCCCTCTTTGCTCTTCATCCTCAGCGGCATCAGGGTGGGCGCCTTGTACTCGTGCTGGGCGGGGGGCTGGAAGGGGTGGGGGGCCAGGCCCGGGGGGCGCAGCCCGTGCAGGGGGTAGAGGCTGCCCATACCCGCGTGGGGGCCCGGGGAAGTGGGGATACCCACGAAGCCGTTGCTGGCAGCGGGGGGGTACGGGGACATGCAGGGGGACGCGATGCTCTCGGGGGGCAGCAGCCCCGGGGGGCTCCCAGGGCTCGGCCACGGGTTGTTCTGCAGCTGAAATAAGGACAACAACAACAAAAAAAGCCCAAAATGAGGGTGGGGACATCACGGCCGCTCAGTGTCCTCCCATTCTGCCTTAGATCCCTTCAGGATTCCTCTTATCCCACCTGTGATCCTTCTCGCCCCCGATCCCCGCCACCCATGGGTGCAAAGGGAGCGATGCCTTTGCTCTGGTTTCTGGCCTTGGGGGATTCAGTCGAGGTTGAAATATCCCCCCGGGAGAGTTTGGCTTCAGGGACGTGCGTGGAGCTGAGTTTTAAATTCTTTTTATGCTTTTCGATACTGGGAGGGGGAAAGGCAGTTTGGGGCAGGAAGCACAGATGGATGGGAGAGAGTAAAGGGGGTTTCAGGAGGAACACCCCAAAACCTGTCCCGGAGGGCGTGTTCCCATGGGAAATGGAGTGGGACACAAAGCAGCATCTTCCTGCGTGTGGCAAAATGCCATCCTCCCTCTTTGCCATCCCGGGCAGCGCTTTTCCCAAGGGTGGGTGAAGCCGTGGGGGAAGGGGCAGGAAGGGGTGATGTGGGGCACCCCCCTGGCAGCGGGGGCACACAGGGCTGCCGCAGCTCCCGTGCCATCTCTCACCTCCTGGATTTTCCCGTACCGCTCCCGTTTCCGCCACTTGGCCCGGCGGTTCTGGAACCAAACCTGGTGGTGGAGGAGGGGGCTGAGGTGCGGGGACCCCTCCCCTGCCCACCGCAGCCTCCTGCCAGCAGCAGAAGGGGCGGGCACGGTGCCCCAGCAGTGCCCAGAGCCGGAGCCGGGCACAGGGAGCTGCTCTGTGCTCAGCCAGAGCTCTCTGGCCTTTCCCCACACCGGGAATATCTTGTCCCGCACCAAAGATGAACCATCCCTCTCCCCTTTCCTCTCCCTGGTGCTTCTGGGACTTGTTTATCCCAGATTTTGCTGCAGAATGAGGTTTTTTGGGTGCAGATGTCCCCTCTGCATGTCCCCTCCGTGGGGTGGGGACAACTCCAGCAGCACCTCCCGGTGCTTGGCTTAAAGCTCTCGTGGCTACAGGTGGTTTCATCTCAATCCACCCCAAATCTGGGTTCAGAGGCTCTGGTGGGCTCCTGGGGACACTTCCCTGCCTGTGCCTTGTCCCTGCTCCTGCTCCTGGGGATGCAGCTCCCAGCGGGTGCTCCCTGCTCCCTTCCTCCCCCTCCACCCTTCATGTCCTCCCTGCTGGGAGCACCCTCAGGCTCCTCTTCCCGCTGGAGACCCCTCTGGCAGCAGCTCCTGCAGGCGGGATGCGGTGAGCCGGGGAGGGAGGGTCGGGGTCGGTCTGGTCCTGCCCCACATCGTGCCAGGATGTGCCAGCCCAGCCCCACCAGCGGAGCTCGGTGGGTTCCTCCAGGCCTGAGCTGGGAAGGGTGGCTGGGAATGATGGGTGCATGGGGGGCATCATGATTAGGGTATTTGTGGGGGGGGTTGGGGGGTGGTTGACACTGACCTCCCAAATTTTGGCTCTTTCCACCCTTTGGGTGCTTGTCCAGGGGGGAATGCAGAGGGTTCAGAGGCAACCAACACCCACAGCACAGCAGAGGGTGCACAGGGTGCATGACCTGAATTTTCCATCTGGGATTTAGCATTTTCATGGGAAAAGCAGCTTCTATCTCAGCATCACCTTGCAGACAGAGCCCCTGGGGTGCCCATGCCCATCCCTCTGTACCATACCTGCACCCTGGCCTCGGTCAGGTCCGTGCGCAGTGCCAGCTGCTCCCGGGCGTAGACATCAGGATAATGTGTCTTCTGGAAAACCTTCTCCAGCTCCTCCAGCTGGAACGTGCTGAAGGTCGTCCTGTTCCTCCTCTTCTTGCTCTTGCTCTTGCCCAGGGGCTCGGGGAGCTCGGGGATCCCGTAGTCCCGGAGAGTGCCCAGGGGTGCTGCCAGCGGGCACCCCAAGTCCTCCGGGGCTTTTGGGGGGACCCTGCAGGCTGCAGGAATCACCTGGAACCCACCTTTGCAGCCCTTCTCACCTGGGGGGAGAGGCACAGGACCAGGGGGTGTTAATTTGATAGTGCCAAGGAGGCTCAGAGCTGTCTGTGCCACAGCCCTGGCATCCCATCCCATCCCATCCCATCCCATCCCATCCCATCCCATCCCATCCCATCCCAATCCCATCCCATCCCATCCCATCCCGTCCCATCCCGTCCCAATCCCTCATCCTGGGGGACGTTGAAGTACTGCCCCAGGAGCAAGGGCTCAGCATGGACACCCAGCAGGGCAAATCCATCCCTGAGAAGGACAAAATCCACGCTCCCTGTGGGAGCTGTGGGCAGGAAAAGCCTCTGGAGGGTGGGGGAAGGCTGGCTGGAGCAGCGGGTGCTCAGGGTCCCGCTGGGATGTGGGGATGGGGCAGAGGAGGTGGGCACAGGGGTGTTTTGCAGACAGGTTTGCCCCACTCTCCTCATCCCTCTCCTCATCCCTCTCTCCCGCACAGGCTGGTGCCTCAGGCCGGCTCAGAGCCCAGAGCAGAGCCACATGGCCCAGCAGTGACCCCAAACCCAGCCCTGCTCTGGGCCCTGTCCAGCCCCCGTCCCCCAGACAGTTCAGGGCAGCTCTGCGCCCCCGAGCCAGCACCTCCCTGGAGCTGCAGCTCCCGGCAAAACTCTCGGAAAGGAGGAAAAAATCCCACCCTGCTTTTAAGAGCTCCCTTTCCTCACCCTCCTCTGGGACCAGAGCAAGAAATCTGGGGGGTCCCCCCGTCCCTTCGGTGCTGCTGCATCGCTGGGGTGGATGATGCAATGGGATCAAGGAGGAAAATCCCTGCCACGCGTTTTGGGGACCCCCAGGAGGGTCATTTGTCCCCACATGGGGACACACAGAGCTTGGCAGCTCCAAATGATTCCGGGGCTGTTGGGACCCCGCTGGGCTGAGGCAGGGAAAGAAGAAGTGAGCGGGGAATTAGCAGATGGGGAGGAGTGCCTCGGGGTCCCCCGTCTGCTGAGGGGACACAGAGGTGTCACCTGGGTGACAAAAATGCTGGGTTTGCCCTGATCCCAGCCCAGTCACCAGCAGAGATTTGGGGGTTCTGCAGGTGGGGAACTCAGAGCAGCAGGATCAGACCCACGGCCAGGAGGGGAAATGCCTCCTTTGGGATGGATCCTCCTCCCAACAGAGTGGGGAAATGGGGTCCCCATCCCTGTAGACCCCCCTGGGGCTCCCCAGAGCAGCCCCCAGCACGGCCTTTTCCGGCCTTTCGGTTTGGATTTTTGGTTGTTTCCTAATTAAGGCAATTTGGGGGCTATGGAGCCGCCAAGCCCAGATCCAGCTGCTTTGAATTAATGAGGAATTGTAATTTGGGGGAGGTTTGGGGGGCGATTGCTCCTCGTCCCTCTCAGTACTGACCTGTCTGGTCATGGATAACGGCAAAGGAATGAGGCCAAATTGCCGTTTCCTCCCTGCTTTGGCCTCCAAAGGGCTCAGCCGCTGGGCTGGAGGGTTTTAATGATTCCAAACCAAATCCCACCAAAGAGCAGACCCAAATATAACCAAAATTAAGGAAAAAAAAAAGCCGACCAAAATAAAATCCTGCTCCATAAAGCATCGAGTTTGGGTTTTTCCCCCCTTTTTTCAAAGGCAACACGACGCATTTCCAAGTGACCCGTGGGTTTTGGCGTTGGAGACAAATAAATAAATAGCCAGAAAGTGGGAAAAGGCAGGAAGGAGCAGGATACAGGCACGTAGCTAAATAAACACAGCAGCACCGGGGGACAAAAGGAAAATATCGATATTTTTCTCCCACTCCTTCCTAAACTGACACCCCCCGAAAGATTTGGCGGCGCTGGGGAAGGCGGCAGCTGGGAAACAGCTGTACAATTCCTGGGATAATGGGGAGGGGGAGGAACTCAAAAGGATCATTAGTGAAGGGATGGGGGTATGGAAAGGACTCCCAGGAACCGGGGGAAGCACCCGTGGATCGGCGGCATCCCCCCGCCGCGGCCGGAGCAGGTAAGAACCGCGGCGGGGCCCTCCCGGGGCTCCCTGGCGGCTTTTCCCGGCACTTCTCGGGGTTCTTTTCTACCTGTTCCCCGAGGCGGCTGTGCCGGGTCCCACCGGTCCCCATTGCCCCCGCGGCTTTGCCTTTTGCTTCTTCTATTAAAGCAGCAGCGGGGGGATGATGTTAAAGCGAAAGTGGGAGCGAGTCCCGGAGCGGCCCCGACGGGCCCGGCTGGAGAGCGCAGAGGAGCGGCGGGAGCGGCCCGGGACCGAGCGCGGTCCTGCCCGAGCCTGGGAGCCCCGGGACAGCCGGGCCGGGGGGAACCGGCTGCTCCGGAGCTCCGGACACGGGTACCGGAGAGAGCCGCGGAACCGGCAGCGCCGCAGCCCGGTGCTGGGGAACGGGAGCGTTATTGCCCCGGAGCGAGCACCGAGGAGCCGCGGGGAACCGGGAGCGCCGGAGCTGCGCACCGGGCACCGGGGAGCGCTGCCAGCCCCGCGGGCCGGCCTCCCCCCGGTCCCGGAGCCCGGGCTCCATCCGTCCGTGCTGCCGCCGGCCCGGCGGCTCCGGGAACCGGAGTCGGCGGCCGGACGCGACTTCCCAGCCCCGTCCGGGGAGCGGGGCCGCTCTCCATCCCCGGGAACGGGGCTCGCCCTTCCCCACCCCGGGCCGCTCCCCGCCGGCGCTGGGTCTCTCCCGCCGCATTTTCTCCCCTTTCCCCGCTGGTTCTGGAGAACGGGGACCAGCCCGGAGCCCCCGTCTCTGTCGCGACACAGTCCCAGGCAGCACCGGCCCTTCCCTGCTCCGCTCCCGTCGGGGGACGCCCCGGCGGCCCCGACGGGGCCATATCGCGACATCGGAGAACCCCGGGGCAGCGTGTCAGCGCACCGACGCTGCCGGGGGTCAGGCCGGGGCTCCCGGCGCATCCCGAGGCCGCGGGCGGCGGACAGAGACGGGGGGAGAGAAGCAGAAGGAGCCGGGAGGGGTCGGCGGCCCCGGCCCCCCATCCACCCGCCGCTCCCCGGTACCTGCAGCCCCGGCCGGGCACAGCGGCTTCCCGTGCACGGCCACGGCGGGGGGACCCGGGCCGGCCGCCCCCGGGCACCGGAGCGGCGGGCAGCGGCCGGGCCGGGGGCTGAGCGGCGGCGGCCGCCGGTGCGGCCCCGGCGGACCGAGGGCGAAGGCGGTGGGAGGCCGGGGCAGCCCCGGGGGACCCCCGGGCCGGCCAGGCGGGGGGAAGGCCGGGCAGCCCGGTGTGTCCATGGCGCAGGTTGCAGGGCACGGGCCGCGGGAGCGGATTTTGTGCGGGGCAGCGGGAGGAGGGGGACGGGCTGGGGGGCGATGGGGAGGGAGGGGTCGGCCCGCAGCCCCCCCAGCCCCGCAGCCACTCGCGTGCGTCCTCCCAGCCCTCCTTAACCCTCGAATCCCAAATCCTGCCCCGCGGGGACACCTTCCCGCGTGGGCAGATCCCTTCAGCCTCAAGACCCTGCGCTGCCAGGGTCTCCCAGCTCCAGCAAACGCCCAGGGCTCCTCTTTCATTTCAAACTTCATCCCTCACTGCTGATAGCAGCAAGAAATACCAGGCAGGGCAGAAACTTCCATCTTCCTGGCACTCCCTGGGTTTCTTTTCCCCTTCTCAAGCTCTGCAGAGTCCATTTGCCGCCTTCCCCTCCCCAAAGCCGGGGCTGAGGCCTGGGACGAGTTGCTCCAGGGATGATTGTGACCCTGGGACAAGGGATGCAGGGGGGATGGGGACCCCAGGACGTGGGAGCCAGGATCCCACAGTGTCCCTGGAGCAGGCCAGGGGGTCCCAGCACCAGGGGGTCCCAGCCTGCTCCCCGAGTCTCCCTGCTGATGCTTCCACCCCCCAGGATTTGGATCCCCTCATCCCAGCTTGACTCTGGCTTTGGCATCAGAGCTTGGACTTCTTTATTCCCCCCTTTTCCTGCCTTTTGCTCCTCTGCTCCCCAGGCCTGGAGGTTTGGCGTGGCTGGGGGAGGATACATCTTTGGGGGTGTTTGTGTGCAAAATGAGGGGAGAGATCTGGAATCCAATGGCTTGGAGAAGGAACTGAATAAAGAGCCTGCAGAACTAAGTGGAAATCTGGGCTGAGGGGTGAAGTTTTACCCCTCCATTTGCTGTTTTTCAACACTTTGAGTTTATTGTAGGGCACCAATCCTTGCTGCAGGTCTATGAAAAAAATAACCTGCAGGTGTGGAGGCTGCAGGGAGGGGATGAACCGCATGTGAGCAGCAAAAAGAGGTGGAGGGGAGCCCGGCAGATGCCAGATGTGTGATGCTAGAAGCGGAACAAGGACTATAAATAACATTGGTGCTCTCATTGCTGCTGCCGGGGCAGGACTTTGTTACCCAGGCACAGTGAAAATCACAAGAAAATCTCATTTCAAAGAGTTTGTGATATAAATGTCACCTCTGTGTGTTGGCAGGGGTTGGGGATTGATGCGTTGGTTGGTCATTGGAAAAGCTGTTGTTGCTGCAGGAGCGATGGATTCGTGCTGTAAATCACGGCTGCATTTTCCAGCCCTGCTCAGGGAAACTGAGTTTGTGAGAAATGCTGGGTTGTGATCCTGGACTCAAAATCTTTCTGTCAGAATCCTGTGAGGGGCTGGCTCTGCACAGAGGGGTCTGAGCATGCAATGCCCCCTCTTTAAACATTATTTTAGCCTGAATATCAAACCAGGATCAAAACAACTTTTTTTTTTTTTTTTTTTTTTTTTTTTTTTTTTTTTGTCACTGCTGGATAAAATTTAAGTTTTTACACATTAATGTAGTGGCCTTTCGAGGACCTGCAGGAATAAATTAGTTTAAACTTCTTGGGCTGCTTTAAAAGAGGATCTGGCTCCTTCCTTGCAGGGTGGGCACCCTTTTATTGCCCGTGAGCTCCCTGGGCATCCCAAGCCTCCCCTGATACTTTCCCTTTGCAGCAGCTGGAGCTGCCAGGATTTTCCCTGTTCGACTGTCCACAGCTCACGGGGTGCTGTAAATTATGGCCAAACAGGGACTGGCAGGCCTCTGACTCACAACAGGTCAGGTCATTAAATATTATTAAACATAACATAACCCCTGGAAAGGCTTATTAATTTTTTAAGGTTGCTCTCCTGGTTTTACTGCTGGCATTTAAAGGAATTTAATGGCAGAGGGGTGAGTCCATCCACGTGTGCTGGTTTTGGGTGTGCTGCTTTTCCAGGCTCCAGAGATTGCTGGGACCCTCCTGGGCGAGTGGGGAGGTCTTGGGCAGGTGGGATTTGGGGTGTTTGGAGCTGAAGGCAGCGTGAGGTTTGTGAGATTTTGGGGTGTTTGTGTTGGCTGCTGGAGCTGACGAGGAATTTGGTTCTTCCAGTGGGCAGGATGAGGAGCAGGAGCCCCAGGATCTCCTTCTGAACCTGCCACCAACCCTCTGCCCTGTTCTCTCCCATGTGCAGAGCCAGAGCAGGGTGCCTCGTTCTCCTGGGTTTGGGAATGTGTGTGCTGGGTGCTTTGGGAATGTGTGTGCTGGGTGCTTTGGGAATGTGTGTGCTGGGTGCTTTGGGAATGGGTGTGCTGGGTGCTTTGGGAATGTTTGGGAATGTGTGTGCTGGGTGCTTTGGGAATGGGTGTGCTGGGTGCTTTGGGAATGGGTGTGCTGGGTGCTTTGGGAATGTGTGTGCTGGGTGCTTTGGGAATGTTTGGGAATGTGTGTGCTGGGTGCTTTGGGGTCAGGGAAAGGCTGAAAAGTGGCTGCCCCTTCCTGGGTGCCAGTGTGGGCCTGACTGCAGCAGGGAAGTCCCTGTGGTGCTCCTGATGCTCTCTGGGGTTCATTTTCCACGGATCAGCTTATTTTTGGGCAAAGAATGATCCCACCAACTTGAAAAGCTTCCAGGAGAAACTTTTCACAACATCAGTGTCCAACTCCATCTCTGTAAGGGGAAGAGCTGCTGGGTCTACTCCTGGATTGACATGACCTTTTGTGGCCTAGATTTTGGATCTTCCACCAAGTGAGCCTCACCAGAGAGCCACCAAGAGCAGCAGGAGGACTCTGATGGGATCCTCTAGGGGAAAAAGCTGGTTTTGCTTTGTCTCCTGCTTGCTGGGAGGATTTTCCCCTCCCTTTTCACATCCCATTTGCTTTCCAGTCAGTCTGCAGCCATCCCTGAGCGCTGCCTCTCCTCCCCTGGGACCCTGGGATGTGGAGGAGCCTGCAGGGGGCCGGGAGGCTTTTCAGAGTGACATCCAGGCCCAGCTTTTCTCAGGGGCAGTTGGGTTTTCTTGTTTTTGGCAGTTTGAGGAGAAAGGCCGATCCCGGGAGGCTGTGGAGGAAAAGCTCTGGGCTGCTCTGGAGGGCAGCTCAGCTCAGCGTGGCTGTGACCCAGGAGCTCCTGGCAGGAGGGACAGTCTGGGGACAGCTGTCCAAAGGGTGATCAGGCACTGAAGACCCCTCCTGCCTGCAGCATTCCCGGCTCTGTTGGGTGTTCCCTGACCCAGCTTGGAGGATGATCTCCAGCTCTGCTGCTCCTCTCAATCCCAGGCAAAAAATTCCTGTTTCTTCTCAGCCTGGGGAAGCACCACATGTGGGCAAAAGGGTCTGGACCAGCAAAACAAAGGCCATTCCCTCTGTCCTTTAAGGGATGGGCATTTGGGGGATGCCCATGGGGTCCTTCCCTGGCCTGAGGAAGATGTGGGATTTAGCCAGGATTTGGCAGATCACGCTGCTGCTCTGCTATTCTTCCAAGGCTGGACTGCTGCAGAACCTTCCCCTGTTCCCCAGGGGGATCCATCCCATGAGGGATCCATCCCATGAGGGATCCATCCCATGAGGGATCCATCCCATGAGGGATCCATCCCATGAGGGATCCATCCCCAGAGGGATCCATCCTCAGGGGAATCCATCCCAAGGGGATGTACCCCTCAGGGTTCCATGGGATCCTCTGCTTTGTCTGGGCACATCCCTGCCCCTGTCTGGCCCAGGGACCCCCCCCCATCCCAGGGACCCCCACCCCTGTCCCAGGGACCCCCACCCCTGTCCCAGGGACCCCACCCTGGGCACTGGAGGGAATCTCAGCCCTTCCTTAGGTTTCCTTTCCCAACCCCGCTGTCTCAGCCTCGGTCCCTGTCCATCTCCCCCTCCCAAACGCCCCCAGACCCCTCGGTCTCCTCGTGCCCACGGCCTCATCCCGAGCTGGGTTTTGTTCAGGAACACACACGTTGGTGGCAGCAATAATTACTGACTTCCCCGCGGAAATCATCAAGTGATTTATATATATATATATTTATATCGAGAGAAATCAATCCCCTGGCTGGTCACAAGCTTGTTTTGCATGAGGCAGTGGGAGCTGGGGCTGAAAATCTTTGGGATCCCAGAGCCGGGCTGGAGTTGTTGTTTCCCGAGGCTGACGATGCCGGGAACGATCCCGACTCCACAAAAGGACAAACGCAAATATCCACCCTGCCCCTGGGTCATACCCGTGTTTTACAGGCACCTGAATAGGTTTGGAGATGTAATTCAGATATAAATTCGTATTCTTTTATAAAATATGTTAATTCAATATATTAATATTAGCTATAAATAGTATATATTTATATATGTAATATAAATAGTATATATAACAGTAGATAAAGTATACTATAGAGTATAGTATTATACTCTCTATATAATATATATAAATAGCATATATTTGTATTATACTCTCTATATAATATATATAAATAACATATATTTGATAGAAATCAGTGTAGATTCCATATTATTATACATACCACATATATATTATAAATTATTATAAATACTAATTTATGTTGAATTAATCAAAATATTATTTGTGTAATATTTGATTTTATATATTTTAAATATTTTTCTATCCCAGGGAATATTTAAGATCTGGCTGGACCAGGCTCGGAGTTAACATGGGATAGTGGAAGGTGTCCCTGCCATGGCAGGGGGTGAAGTGAGATGAGCTTTAAACCACTCCATGATTTTGTAATTCTGCAATTCCAAATTAATACATCCATATTTATATAGAATAATATTTAAATATTAATTCATATTTATATAAACATACGTATTTATAGCTATTCTGATCTATTCTCCAAGAAGTTAATCCTGTGCAAACATAATTGCAGTTTTGCCCCAAAACAGCGTATTTGCATGTTAGTTTATGTTATCAGCAAATGGACAGTAAAATCACAGAATTTTGTGTCTGGATGACAGAAAGATGAGGATGAGCATTATAGATCCATAAATTAGTATAAATTCACGGTGGTTGTGTCGTTTATACGTACAAAGCATGTGGCTGCAGCAGGGGTGGATACCAGATGGACACTCAGCACTGGAAAGGAAGGAATTTTTCCAGGAAAATAGCGAATTTCATAAAAATTCAATTTTAAGCAATTTTCTTTGATTGTTTTTTGTGTTGTTGGAACCTCGATGTCCCTGGTTTTGTCCGGAGCGGGATTTGGTGTCAGACCGAGCCGTGAATTAACGAGGGCAGCAACACCCGAGGGGCGAATCCCGTGAAACAACCGGCGGGAACGCCGAGCGCGGCGCTTTCGTTTTCTGCTGCATCTCACGGGCTTTTCCTTTGATTTTATAGGACTTTTCCTTTGCATTTCAAGGAAAAAGATTAGGGGGAAATAAAAGAAAAGACAATAAAAATTAACATGATTTTAGCCCGATTCAAACCGATATGAAAACAATTT
This sequence comes from Taeniopygia guttata, assembly GCF_048771995.1. Lineage (NCBI taxonomy): Eukaryota > Metazoa > Chordata > Aves > Passeriformes > Estrildidae > Taeniopygia > Taeniopygia guttata. The sequence goes on from NC_133051.1 coordinate 5,218,664, forward strand.
TTTTTTTCTTGCCGCTGCTGGATAAAATCCCAAGTTTTTATAAATGAAGGTAGTGGTCTTTCGAGGAGCTGCAGGAATAAATTCATTTAAACCCCTTGGGCTGCTTTAGAAGAGGATCTGGCTCCCTCCTTGCAGTCAGAGAATTTCACCCCTGAGTAATTTGGGCCCAAAAACTCAATTTTACTCCGAGAGGCAGAGGGGACTGCAGGATCCCTTCTCCCATCGTCATCCCGATGCCGTGCTGGAATTTTGCTTTAATAAGGAAAGGTTTGGGCTTCATCCCTGTGGGGAATTTCCAGGCTGCTTTGGGAAGTACTTCAGGATGGCAAATTCAGGCTTGTTTTCCTTCCAGCTGCTCCAAAAATAAATAATATATTAAAAAGGTGGAAGTGAAGCCTGGAAGCAGCAGCGAGCCGAGCCGGCAGTGGGTGGGATTTAGGAGAGATGCTGGGCTGAAAATATATGTTTATTAATGTTTATGACATTAATCCCAGTAAAAGCTGAGAGTAAAATGATTCTTTTGGCTCCTAAAAACCCAATAGTGCTTGGAAAATCAGGAAAGTAACTAAGGATTAAAGGGAATTTATTCCATCTATAATTGAAGGGAATTTATTGCAAAATTGCTTTGCTGGGAGGATTTGAATAATTTTGAGTTTTTAATTTTAGCCTGTTAAAATTGTAAGTCCCAAATATTGGTGTTAAATTAAGTGGGATGACTTTGGATTTAAGATCTACAGAACCAGGAGCAGGATCTGGCCCCTGGATTAACACGGCAGCTGGAGAAATGGGTGTAAATCAGGGTAATTTGTGTGTTATGTGGATTTATGCTTCCTATGGGATGTACAACAGCCTGGCTTGGGGGAATCTATTCCTGGGAGTGGGGAGGAATTTATTTCCCAATTCCTGAGGGGAATAAATTAATTTATTCCCATCATTAGTGCAGGGCTGAGCCTCTTGCTCTGGGCTCCATTATTCCGAGTTTCCATGCGATTACCCTGGGCAGGGCTGGAGTTTTATCTGGAAAATGGCTGGGAAATGATGGAGATGGGGGAAAAAAGCAAAAGAGAGGTGATGATTTGGGAGGGCTGGGGGAAATTTAGCTCCTGGCTGTGCAGTGTGGAAGGACTGAAACTGTGATCTGGGGAGGGAATGGGAATAAATCGGAGCCGTTCCTGAAATCGGCTTTGTAGGAGCGAACACGTCCCGCTCTGGCTTCCCCCGCTCGCTTGGCTCGGTGGAGCCGGGGTTCAGCACCCCCTGATTCCCTCCCAGGGGGAAGCAGGACCCTCTCCATGCCTGGGGATATTCCAGGATGATTCCCCCACCCGAGGTTTTGTTTTCCCCGGAGCTGATCCCGTGCTGTGCCGGGGATGCCGAATCGCTCCGGTGAGGCCCCGATCCCAATCCAACTGCCACCAAGGAAAACCCCAATTCCCCCTGAGATTTGCGAGCAGAGCTGGACAAAACCCTTCCCCTCCCCGGGGAATTGATGGATTTATCCATCCCATTCCCTAATGAGCCACTTCCAGATCCCAGTGAATTATACGCACCGGGACGGGTGAAATCTTGCTCCATAAATCAGATCTGAGGCTGCCAAGCTCTGCCTGCATCATTATCCCGGCAAGTTTCGAAGATCCCTGGTATTGCTGCCTCCTTTGCAAATCCCAATAAATCTGGCAGTAATCACTCCTGACAGAGAGGCAGCAAAAGCACCGGAAAACATTTTCTTCCCTTAAAAAATGTAAGTGGAAAATTTATTGCACAGAAAGAAAAAGGTTTCTCCAGAAAGTCCGTAGCAAACAGCAAAGTGAGGAACTCCCGGGGCCAAGCTGGTGGATTCAGCAGCTGGAATCACCTTGGAATTCCTGGGATAAATTTGTAAGCAACTCCTAAAAATTAGGGAAGATTTTTTTCCTTGGGGTGAAACAAGAGAAAAGAAATAAACCCGAGTGTCTCCAAGTGTGTCCCGAAAGGACAGTGGAGGCAGCGCTCTGGAGCCTGCTGCCTTCTGGTTTGTGTTTAGCCTTTGGAAAAAAAAAATTCCCCCCCTGCACACCTCCTTTTTCCTAGAGGGAAGATTGATTTTATTAACCGGCCAGCACCTGAAAGCAATCGGGATTTTTTTGGTGGCTGGTGGCGGGGCTCTGCAGGGGCAGAGCTGCGTTTTCCCACTGCTGGCGCTTCCAGCCAGACGTGGAAAGGAGCTCCCACGGGCTCTCCATCGCTGCAGGCTGCTGGCTGAGGGGTGCTGATGTGTCCTTATCCTCCTGGTTCCACCATGGAGCCAACCCCAGGGGACAAAACGCCCCTCTTTCCCAGGGGAAACTGAGGCACGTGGCTGTTAGGGGCTGCAAATACCCACCCCAGTTCTCCCTTTGCTGGTTTATGGGTGGGTTGGAAATGTTTGGATGGCTTTACACCCGGAGGAAAGCAGGGAAGGGGAGGTGGACCCCAAGGAACCCCTTCAAGCATCCCAGGGAGTGTTTCCCCCCTTCCCACGTGCTTCCCACTCCTCCCAGCTTTGCAGATCCTCCAGCTTTCCCCACAGGCACATCGGCAGGAGCTCTTGTTTTCCCATAACAGGATTGTCCACATCAGGTGTCGCCCTGATTCTTAAGATTTTCTAAAGCCTTCTAAATTTACATTCTTTTAGAAAACTTTCTCACCCAATTTTCTATAACAACATATTATTTTACATTCCTTCACAGGAGTAAAGAAACTTAATATACTAGTAATTTGTCCAATGTCATTGGAGAGGTGGCACATTCACTCTCCAACCCACTGTCACCTTTGGAAAAGTATAAAAGTTGGAGTCAGAAAATAAACCTTCTTCTTTACCTTACTAATAACAGTAGCTCGTGTTGTGCTTTCACGTGTCCTATAGCAACGATCAGGACTTAGGGGATCAGGCTGGTGGTGATGTCTGTGCCTGTCAGGGTGAGAGAGAGGTGACAGCGCCGAGAGCACCACGGCAGCCACGCAAAACCCCGGTGGGTGATGGATGGATGATGGATGGGTGATGGATGGATGATGGATGGATGGATGATGGATGGATGATGGATGGATGATGGATGGATGATGGATGGATGGATGATGGATGGATGGATGGATGGATGGATGGATGGATGGATGATGGATGGATGATGGATGGATGATGGATGGATGGATGATGGATGGATGATGGATGGATGATGGATGGATGGATGGATGGATGGATGATGGATGGATGGATGGATGGATGGATGGATGGATGGATGATGGATGGATGATGGATGGATGGATGGATGGATGGATGATGGATGGATGGATGGATGGATGGACGGATGGATGATGGATGATTGATGGATGGATGGATGGATGATGGATGGATGGATGGATGGATGATGGATGGATGGATGGATGGATGGATGGATGGATGGATGGATGATGGATGGATGATGGATGGATGGATGGATGATGGATGGATGGATGATGGATGGATGGGGGATGGATGGATGGATTAATGGATGGATGGATGGATGGATGATGGATGGATGGATGGACACCCTGGTTCTGTGGTTGGGGATGGATGGATGGATGATGGATGGATGGATGGATGGATGGATGGATGGATGGATGATGGATGGATGGATGGATGGATGGATGGATGGATGGATGGATGATGGATGGATGATGGATGGATGGATGGATGGATGGATGGATGGATGGATGGATGGATAATGGATGGATGGATGATGGATGGATGGATGGACACCCTGGTTCTGTGGTTGGGGATGGATGGATGGATGATTGGATGGGAAGAGGAGGATGAAGGCTGTGAACAAGACAGGTTTGGGCAAGAGCTGAGCCCGAAGCATTTCAGCTTTGCTGGGCTGGAGGATGTTTCTGCTCTGAGTTATTTTCGTTTAAGGCCAAGGTGGTCCCATGGGACACACATTGTGTGGAGACCTTGTCCCTCAGGACTCATCAGGCTCAGGAGGCCTTGGTCCTGCAAAGCAAACCCTGCTTCTGGCCTTCTGGGGGGGAACTGTGCCCAGCCCGCTCCGTGTGGCTGCAGAGCCCTGGAGGAGCCCCCAAATCCAGCAGGGATCCTCACCCATGTCGATGGATGACCCAAACCAAACCCAGCAGTGCTGGGAGGGACATTGAACATGTCTGGAGAGCTGAGTGGCCACTCCTGGGGACAACTCTGTAACTGCAGTGGCCAAATCCACGCTGGGCCATGGTGTGACCCTGTGTGCCGCCATCCCCAGGGGTCTGTGGGGACGCCTTCCCCGCCACGGCCTGGCTGTAGGGACACGGTCAGAATTCCTGACTCCTGGGTTTCTCCACAGCTTCTGCCATCGGAGCCTCATCTGTGGGTCCCGGTGCCCCTGTGCTTGTCCCCGGAGTGACCTCTCTGACCTGACCCAAAGGTCTCCTTCGCTTCCTTCGTGCTGATAAGGGGAACCAGAAACAGCTTTGACCTTTCAACCACAAATCCCCCTGCGAGGAGCCCAAGCTGTTCTGCACCGCAAAGGCTCCTTGATAGGAAACAAAACCCCTGTGCTGCTGAGCTTTTAAGGAATTTCACCCCCCAAAAAACTCTAAAGCACCCAAAAAAGGCCCCCCTGTGGAGAGTGAGATGGGTTTAACCCCGCTGAGGAGCAGGGCCAGCACATGTGATGTGATGTGATGTGATGTGATCTATGATGTGTAGGAGGTGCTGTGGGCTGATCAGTTGTCTGGAGTGTTGGTCTGGTGCTTCCTTCCCTTTTCTTTGCCACCTCTCCTTCCCTCCGGGCTGCTGTGCTCAGCCCTGGGCACCCACTGATGGGGTACAAAGGTTTTTGGGACACTTGGCACCTCCTTTGCTCTTCTCTGAGAGTGAGAGACCTTGATGATGCTGAGGCCTTCACCTCTGCCAGCCCCAGGCCTGGGGACAGACCTCTTGGTGTCCCTGTCCAAGGCATGGGGGTGGAGCTGGAACATGGAGGGGGGTCAGAAAATTAGCTTAGAGTAGAAATTAATTTTCAGATTAGATGAAGTGTGCACTTTTTTTTAGTCTGTAACTTGCTGTGCTCACAAAGGTCGGCAGAGATGGACAAAAGGATGGAAAGTGACCTTTAATGTCCCTTCCGACCCAAACCACTCTGTGATTCTGTAATTTCAGTGGATACACGACGTGCCTGTGGAAGCACAGCTCCATCCTCATTTTCTTTCCCATCCCAAAAGGCACAGTCCAGCTCCAGGGCATTCCCTGCTCCCTGCTCATGCTCTCTGTGTCAAGCTGTGATAGCGAGGTGATGGCTGGAGGTGTTGGAGCTCCTTAATTGCTTTGAGCAATTAATTGGCAGAAGCACAGCAGCCGGGTTGTGGTGGCTCTGCAAAGGGACTGTGCTGTGCTCCAAGGGGATCAGGCAGCGTTCCCCTGTCCCAGTGGATGAAGGCTCTGGGGACCACGTGCCCCTCACTTGGTGGGACGTGGGCTGTGTGAGAGCCCCTGGGGCAGGGGAGAACTGTGTGCCCTGAACTTTCCCCAAGCACACCCCACTTGGTTTCCATGCCTTGGTCTTTTCCAGGGTGTTTATCAAGCACAACTCCACGGGGCTGTTGCAGGGGATGGAAAGCCCAAATCCCACAGGATCGGGCCCTGAACACCAGCAGGTTCCTCATATTGCCTCAGTTACTAACTCTGTGTTTTTCCTGCTGTTGCTTTTAACCCCATTAATGGGATCTGAGCTGGTTCAAAGCCTCCGGAGCAGCAGGTGGCAAAGCTCAGAGCAATAAGTGGAGGCGACCTCTGCCAAATTGGAGCAAGACTTGCCTTCCTCCTGCTGCCCCAACAGCCCACAGCATTTTCCCATTAAACCCCGGTCACCACAGTTATTGGGGAAGAGGAAAGAGCCAGGACCAGCCCTTCCTGCACGGATCCAGGCTGAAAACCTTCTGGATCTGGGGGTGAGGACTCAGCAGTGAACCCTACGCCTGGGAGAGGATGTTCCTGGAGGGATCACTCAGAGAACACCAATCCCAGGATGTGAAGCCTGCTGGAATGTCATCAGCTCAGGTAATTTGGGGGAAAATGAGTGCTTTAGAGAGGTTGGTCTGGGAAAAAAAAATTACACTGTGGTCTGGGCACCGCATTCCTCATGGGAAACGGGCAGAATGGGCCATTCTGGGTGAAAAGGTTTGATTTGTGATTTTCTTTTTTGTTGCTGCTCCTTCTGAGCATCTTCAGCGGGAGTTCCCCACCCCAGCTCAGCTGTGCAGTACCCAAAAGCTGGAGGGAGGAGCTGGATCCATGTAGGAGAGGGACCTGGGGATGGAGCCCCTGGTGTTGGGCACTTGGGAGGGGCACAGCACTCTGGGTTTGGGCTCTTGGGGGATCCTGTGGGGTGAGGGGGAGCTCTCTAAGAGGTGTTTTCATGGGGACAGAGGTTCTCAGAGCACAGACACTAAATTTTAGCCTTTGGGTCTGACGCTGCTAATTTGGGGAACAGAACGCAGCACATCTACTCCCAGGCTGATGGAATTACTCCATGAGCAGGATCTAACCTGCACCAACAACCCTCCTTCAGCACCTCGGCCTTGCCCCCCATCCTCTGCTGCTCCTGGGGTTTTCTCCTGTGTTATGAATGAAAATTTGTCCAGCCAAATTAATATGAAAAATAAAATATTTATTTTGCAATCAAATTCTATCTAGCCAGCCACAAGGAAAGAACAGAACAGAGCCCGGGGCCGGCCCTGGGTGTGCGACAAGGAGTCAGCCTCAGCAGAGGTTTTCCTCCATGCCCACACACCTCCATCCTGGCACAAGTGGTTTTTATAGGGAAAATTCCGCCTGAGGCCAAGATTTCAGCAATCAGTCTTTTCTTCTATTCAGAGTCCATAAGTTAATAAGATTTTCTTTTTTTGGTAATGAGGGAGAACAAATCAGTGTCCGGAGTTGGTGAATCCTTTGATGAAATTTACGGGAACGCTCCATTCACATGGATCTGCCCGAGGATTTCCATGGGATCCATCTCGGGTCACTCACACGATGATCAGCACCTGGGGTTTGATGATCAGCCCCTGGGGTTTGATGATCAGCCCCTGGGGTTTGATGATCAGCCCCTGGGGTTTGATGATCAGCCCCTGGGGTTTGATGATCAGCCCCTGGGGTTTGATGATCAGCACCTGGGGTTTGATGATCAGCCCCTGGGGTTTGATGATCAGCCCCTGGGGTTTGATGATCAGCCCCTGGGGTTTCTGTATCTCCCCAGCCATGGCCCATCTCCTGGCCAGCTGTACCTTCTTACTTGTAAATCAGTTTCTAAAACACACCCGGTCTTGCCTGTGAGGGTGGAGGGGAATCCTAATACAAACATGTACACTCTAACAAATATCACATATATCATATTAGAAATGGCATGAATTACATCTACTACACATAACATCCTGGCCCTCTTTTGGGAGGACATTGCTCAGGGAAGAGGAAACAGAGTCCCCCGCTGCTCCCGGGGCCACGTGTGCCTGCTGGGATGGGTTATGGGGTTTAATGGGTCCCAGGCGCGGCTCCCGCTGCCCTTCCCTTCAGCTCGTGTGGGGAAATAAATCCAAGAGCCAACAGCCTTGTCCCGGGCATGAGCTCAGCGAGGCTTTCCCGGTGCTGCCCTCCTTCCATGTGGGAACCCAGAGCTTCCCTCTGGCTGCCCTGGGACCCTGGCAGGGGTCAGGAACCCCCTGGACAGAGCCCCCAGAGACACTGGCTGTGATCTCTGTCCATGGAAAAGAGTTTTCAATCTTACAGGATGAATTACCAGCTCTGAGTGTTTGATAATAGTAATAATTAAGTGTGGCACGGGTGCAAAAGTAAAATTTTAGGATTCTAGATTAGGGGTTCAAAGGGGACAAGATGGAGGAAATTGGGTGTGTCTTGTCCTTTTTCTCCTTCTTCATGCCCTCCATGTGTCACTGTGGTGTTGGCATTTTTCTGTTGGTTCAGGCTGGGGACACACTGTCCAACGTAGGTGACAGATATTGGCACGTTATTGTAACTCCAGCACAGGGAGTTTGTGGTATTTAATGTTTGTACCATCCCACTGAGGGCAGAGCCCCACACGCTGCCCTGCAGGACAGAGCTGCGGCAGGGCAGCAGAACATGTTAGAGATAAACAGAATAAACAACCTTGAAACAGCACAGAGCAATTATGGCTTCTGCTTTGGCAGCGGGGCTGACAGACAGAGACTTTCTACAATCTCAGAATCATCAATACCTCAGATTCTGACACTTCTGCAGGAGCAGTCACGGCTGTTAGGGCAGCAGAACCCCCTCTGTGGAAGGGTCACCCCATCCTCTCCGCCCCGCTGGAGCCGCATCTGGGGACCGGGGGAGGATGAAGTTGCACGAGGGGGGTTAATTGGTTAATTGGCAGCAGGAGCTCTTTGTTTTGCTCTCCGTGCCCCGGCACTGCCCCTCCGAGCAGCAGGAGTGGGACCCCGGGAGGGGATGCTCAGGAGGGGATTTTGGGGCATCCCCACACACACGGCCTGCAGAGCTGCTTCCCCTGGGAATGCTTGCCTGAGGAGGGAAGGTTTGGTAAATGCAGGTGAACTTGGTGGGAAGAAATGCTGATGTCTGACTCAGTTCAGAAGGCTGAATGATTTACTATAACTATACTATAATACATTAATACACTATTTAAAGGAGATACTAAAACTACAAACCTACATTTTCTAACTACCATATCTAACTCCTCACAACTCGTGACCCTCTCTGAGAGTCCAGCCCCAGGCGGGTTGGATTGGCCACCAGGCTCAAACAATCCTCACCAGAACCCAACCAAGCACTCACCCCAGGTAAACAATCCTCCAAACACATTCCTCATGGGAAAACAAGGAGCAGAAATAGAAATTGTTTTCTCTGTGTCCCTCCAGCTCACAGTAATTTCGTTAAATCCTTTATTCAGAGGAGGCTCCACACCAGCATTCATTGATCCTGTGGAGGCTGCAAGGTCTCCCAGGCTGAGATCCCTCCACTGATTCCAGCAGGGCTGCCTCCCAGCCCAGCCAATTCCCTGGATTCAGCAATTCACTTTTTCCCATGGAAACAGCCACTTCTGGGCAGGGGCAGAGCAGCTCGAAACTGCTCAGGTGTTTCCTCGGAAGGAGTGAGGGTCCTATGCAGCCCCAAAATGGGGATTTGCCCTCCCTGGGTGGGAGAGAGAGCATTGGCTACAGGAAGAAAAATCCACCTGGAATTAGGTGTGGTGAGATCCATCATCCCACTGCCTTTGCTTCCTGCTGGACACCCCCCTGTTCCCATGGGGACCCCACCCCAAAGCCTGGCTCGCTGCTCCTCACCCCGAGGTTGCCTTGGGGCTGCTGCTTTTTCCAATGCCAAGGGGGAAATGGTGCCAAAGGAAGGTGGGAGAGCACCTGGAGGCAGAGCCCTGATTGTTGTTTTAATGAGTATGGAGCAGACAGACCTGGTGGGGGGTCAGAACTCAAAATGTCCCTCAGACATTTTTGGATGTTCTGGGCCCAGGTCAGAAGAATTTGAGACCCTGGCAGGCAGCTGGAAACAGCTGTGATTTTGGGTTTGAACCGTGGAATGAGTTACCAACCTTGCAGGAAGAACAAGAAGTCACAAAAGTTTAGATGTTATAGTAGAAGTAGTCACAAAGTAGAGGGAAGAATTTTTGAGTGCTGTACAGGGGGTTTTGGTTTTGTACATGGGGGTCAGAGGTTTAAGATGGAGGGATTTGGGTCTGCCCTGTCCTCCCTCTTTCTCCTTCCTTCCCTCCATGTTCTTGGTGATGTTGGCACTCACAGATTGGTTTAGAGTAGAAAAGCACCATTTAATATAGGTAATAGGCATTGGGGAAAAACTGTACCCATGTAACACGTAATGTACCATATAAAAGATAGAAAAGCACCATTTAATATAGGTAATGGGCATTGGGGAAAAACTGTGCCCATGTAACACGTAATGTACCATATAAAAGACAGCAGCAGCCCTGGGCAGAGGGGGACAGAAGAAGCAGTCAGGAGTCAGAGAGGATGTCAGGGTGTGTGTGTGCCTCTGCCTGAGCTGTGAGCAAACCACAGCAGCCCCAGAACAAAATCTTTTAGATAACTTGCAATAAACTGCCTTGAGACCGAACAGCAGAGACTGCTGAGCCTTTCTTTGGAAGTATGGGCTGGAGGAGAAGTTTTTCCAGCACACAGAGTCTCCCCTGCCCCAGGATGAGCTCCAGCAGTGGGCAGCAGCTCTCTCTGGAGGAGCTGGATGGGCTGGGGAGACCCCAGCAGAAGGACTCAGCCCCATCCTGAGGCGCTGCCACTCCCTGGATCCTGGGAAATTGCTGCTCCTCCTCCTTGGCTCAGGGATTGTGACTTTGGGGTTCTTGTTTTGGATGCTCTTACAGAAACCCTTCCTTGTGTGCCCTGTCAGAGCAGCCTGTGGAAGAGGATGAGGGTGAGGATGAGGATTTCTCCCTGCCATGGCTCCAGAGCCCAGCAGAGGCTCGTGTTCTCCCCACTCCCCCATTCCATGTGCCTATCCCAGGAGCTGTGTGCTGATGGCAGAAGGTAGGAGGTGAGTGCTGCGCCCTCCCCAAACAAGCAATCCCCGGGGTAACCCCCAAAATTCCCCCCTGGAGTGCACCCCAGTGTTCTGGCCAGGTAGGTGACCTCAGAGGGACCTGGGCTCTGTGACTGTCCTGGCAGCTGCTGATCCAACCTCCCAACCCCATCCTGGCTTCCAGGGCCTCCCATCAGCCCCAATTTCCTGCAGCCCCCGGTGATAAGAGGCTGATCCTCAGCCAGGGAAATTCGATGCCCCGGTGTCAGGAGCGCAGGTCCTGGGGGACTGGGGAAATCCGGCTGAGAATGAGCAGATCTCGCTGCTTTCCCTCCTTCCCATTGCAAAAAAACCCCTTTGGAGGATGGATGGGGTCTTAGTGCCTCTCCCTGGGATTGTCCTGCGCTTCATCCCCCTGATCTGTGCTGGCAGTGCTGGATTCTGAGGGCTAAAAGCTTCCAGGTGCACCAGCACCCACAGAAACACCCCAGAAATATCTGGGTGCTCCTTGTGAATCAGTGTAATCTCTTTTTTTAGGCTTTGCTGTGGTTGCTGAGTCCCAGGGACTCGTGGATCCCACCTGGTGTCGGGGAAGGTGTCAGGGCTGTTCCCATGTCTCTGCTCCCTTCACTTGGGGTCTGTCCTGGCCGTGTCCAAAAGGAGGAAGTAAACCCCAAAATCTCTCCCAAGCTGGTCTGGGGGCACCTGCTGGGCAGCTGGTGGGTGCTGTGGGTTTTACCTGGTAGGATACTGGTTTTATTTATTACCACAGCAGCCCTGCAGCAATGCTCTCTGTCCAGCAGGGCCCGGGGTAATTCCAGTTTATTTAGTGCCCTATTTCCTCAACCTGGATGTGCTCTGCCTGTGCTGTGTCATCCCTCTGCTCTGCAGGCCCTGGGGATTTTGGCCTCCCAGCTAGTCTTGAATTTGGGGTGGATTTCTCCCTTTTCAGGTATCCCTGAGCATTCCAACCAGGAGTTTCAGCCTGCAGCTGCACATCCCACACCTGAGCACGCCGGGGTGAAACCATCCCCAGGTTTTGCTGTCTCTTTCCCAAGCAGGAATGAATTCAGCTGCAGGACTGCTGGTCCTGGAGGGCAGAGGGAAGGTCCTGAGGCAGGAAAACCAGACCTCTCTGGAAATCCACTCTGCTGTGGACAGTGCCCTGCTAGGAGGGCTGTAAATCCAGAGCTGATCCATGCCCAGAAATTACAGTAATTTACAGTAATTTAATGGAACTGCTTTCTAGATTGGTTCATCTCCGTGCCAGCCGCTGCAGCGATTGAACTAAACTGATTTTCTTGGGGAATTCCTTGTTTGGGAGTGCTGGGATCCCCTGCTCTGCAGTTGAACTGCCCTGGGGTGGCGGTTCCTGGTGATGTGCCCGGTTAGAGCTGGGATTTACCCCAGAGCAACTCCAGGGTTTGTCCTGCCTCTTCCCGTTATAGCTTGGAGAACATGGGGTCCCTGCACTCGGTGCTGTCCCCATTCCGAGGGGACAGCTGGGGTCTGACAGGGTTCTTTGTAGGGATGGAGAGGCGGATTTGGGACCTGCATCCCGCTCGTGCTGCTGCCCAGAGCCCGCTGCGGGACAAATCCCGGCTAAGCAGCCAAGATCTTCTGTTTGCCCACCCAAACTCGGTCTCAGCCAGAGGACCGGCTGTGCCCGGGGCAGCGGCCGCGGCTCGGAGCTCGGGGGTGCCGGGATCGCCCCGGGACCGCCCCGGGACAGCCCCGGGACCCGCTCAGCCCCGGGACCCCGCTCAGCCCCGGGACCGCCCCGGGACCCCGCTCAGCCCCGGGACCCGATCAGCCCCGCTCAGCCCCGGGACCCCGCTCAGCCCCGGGACCCCGATCAGCCCCGGGACCCCGATCAGCCCTGGGACCCCGATCAGCCCCGGGACCGCCCCGGGACCGCCCCGGGACCCCGATCAGCCCCGGGACCCCGCTCAGCCCCGGGACCCCGATCAGCCCCGGGACCCCGCTCAGCCCCGGGACCCCGATCAGCCCCGGGACCCCGATCAGCCCTGGGACCCCGATCAGCCCCGGGACCGCCCCGGGACCCCGATCAGCCCCGGGACCCCGCTCAGCCCCGGGACCCCGATCAGCTCCGGGACCCCGATCAGCTCCGGGACCCCGCTCAGCTCCGGGACAGCCCCGGGACCCGATCAGCTCCGGGACCCCGCTCAGCCCCGGGACCCCGATCAGCCCCGGGACCGCCCCGGGACCCCGCTCAACCCCGGGACCCCGATCAGCCCCGGGACCCCGATCAGCCCCGGGACCCCGCTCAGCCCCGGGCCGGCTGCGGCTCTGCCCGGCGCGGGGGGACAGGCTCGGGGGTCCCCCCAGGCTGCGGACGCCCCCCGAGCCTCAGCGAGATGCTCCGCCGCCATCTAGTGACAACGGGACCCGCGACAGGGCTGGCACGGCCCGGCCTGAGGGACTGAGCCCCGCTGGGTCCTCCCCGCTCCCCCCGGGGCTGGAGGGGATGTCAGCGCTCGGAAACACATCCTCACGGGATAGGATTCCATGCAGGTGCTTTTATTGAGAGCTCTGGGAGTCGGGGTACAAACCCAAATCTATCGTTGTATAACTTACACTTTAATTATTAAACTTACGTTGTTCTATTGTATACATTGACATGAGTTTATAGTGATCTTTCTTAGGTCCGTGACCACAGTTTCACATGATTATTCTTTCTGATTAAACAGTCATTATATTTAATTACTAAACAGTCGTCACATCTAACAATTACATCAATTATCATGTACTAGCTACATAGTACTATTTCTCCCTGTGCTAAAGGTATTTACCTTTCCAAGGCCTACTAAGTTTATTTTTTTTTTTTCTGTTAACCCTAAATCTCATGATTTTAAAACCCTTTTACTATCAGGGAGAGCGGAACGGTCTTCCTGTAGGAAAAGGGGTTCCTCCGTTGAAGTTGATTCCTTCCCTGCAAACACTACCCAAACATCTCCAAACTGGGCTGTTCAATCTTAAAACTGTTTGTTTATTTGTTTGTTTGTTTGTTTTTCCACAGGAATTGTGGGGAACGAGGTGCCTGTGCAGTTTTGGCTTTAGGTATCCATTTCCTGCAGCACCTCGGACATCCAGAGCATCCCTTCTCCTCCCTCATCAACGCAGTTAAATTATTTAATGCCTTTAACATAATTAACACGTTGCAATCCTAAACTGCGAGCAGCTGTCCAGCCCTGCAATTTCTCCTTCCAGCTGCCCATTAATGCCTCCCTCCGGGCGATTAGAAAGAAGGAAAAGGCCACAAATCCCAGTCCTGCGCTGGAGGAAAAGGAAGGAGAAGGACAGAGGACTCGTGTGCATTCACATAACTCATCCATGGCAATCCCAGACTGCTTGGAGGCTGCCTGACCCCTGATTTCTCCTGGCAATGCCCCCACAGCGGCTGTTAGTGCAGAGGTGTGAGGGGTGTGAGGCTGGAGCGCTGCCCCCTCCCCTGGTTTTTGGAGGTGATTTATTTTTTGCCCTCACTCCTCAGTTTTCCACAGAAATCACCGCAGCAGCCGCGTGAGGATGATGCTGATATGCCTCCAATCTGTAATGACCTTTGCATATGCTAATTGTGTGACTGGGAGAGGTAATTAGGTGGGGAAGGGAGTTGGGAAGTGGGGCTGGATGGGGCTGGCTCTTCCTGAGACCCCTCGGTGGCCCTGAGATCCCTCGGTGGCCCTGAGGCACGTCAGGCGGAGGTGCGTAGGTCTCAGATTCAGAGAGAAACGGAAAGTTTCCAACCAGGCAGAACCTGAGACCTACAGAGGTGCCCTCTGCTTTTCCCATCACCCTTTCCATGCTGAAGTGTCTGACCCTCGGGTTTGTCCCAGCCGTGGTGCCCCCTCGGGAGTGCCAGCCTGTTCCAGCCCCACGTGTGCCAATGCTCCCACGGGCAGTGGTACAAACAGGTTAGAAACGGTTGGAAAACAGTTGAAAACAGTTAAACATGCACTGTTTGTTTGGTTATGGTAAAAGGGGTTAAAAGGGTAGTTATAAGAAATGGGGTGCTCTACATATCATAATACACCTGAGCAAAGTGCACCACCCCTGTGGGACTCAGATTCAAAGAGAGAAACGGAGAGTTTCTAGCCAGGCAAAAGCTTGGGAAACAGCTGGAAAAAAATGTAAATAATTCTTTATCTCTCTTGTTGTTCACATTGTTTATAGTTAAGATCTATCACTGTGTGTCAAGCACTGTACACCAATGGTGTGGCTTGTTTTCACTTCAGGACCAATGGAGTTGGTCCTCACAAAGCTCTGTATAAAAGAGGGGTATTTTGAATAAACCAGAGTTTTACTCTCAGCAGCCTTCTGGTTAGTCTCTTCATTCCTGTCCTGCCTCGACAGCGACATCTGGAACTCTTTCCCAGGCTTCTGCCTGGCTAGAAACTCTCAGTTTCTCTCTTTGAATCTGAGACCCACACCACCCCAGCGAAACCAGCCAGCCTGGGCAGAACTGTCATGGGCCAGTCGAGCCCTTAAACCTTCATGAAAATGAAGGATCCAAAAGGAAGCCAATCCAAAGGGACAAAAAACAGGATAAAAAGGATAAAAGGGGGCACCTGAATACCCACTGAACCCGTGCTGCTCCACCTGGAACTCGGGGCCATTGCTGCTCAGCAGAGCCAGTGCTGGCACCGCCGCGTCCTCGACGGGAGCGCTCCTGCTCAGCCCAAACGAGCCCCCTTGTTTTAGGCCTTTCTTTTTATTATAATAAATGCTGGAATTGCTTTTAGTACCGGGAGTGTGGTCCCGTTTATAGCAGTGGGAAGATGAGGAAGGGGTGCAGGGGCCTGGCAGACTCCTGGTGCTGACATCCGAGGGGGCTCGGCTGGGTTTAAGGCCAATCAAGCCCTTAAACCTTCATGGAAATGAAGGATCCAAAAAAGAAACCAATCAAAACCCCAAAAAACCAGGATAAACAGGGACCAAAACCAGGATAAACAGGATAAAAAGGGGGATCTGAGCCATTGAACCCGTGCTGCTCCACCTGCAATGTTGGGGCCATCACTGCTCAGCAGAGCCAGCGCCGGCACCTCCGCGTCCTCGACGGGAGTGCTCCTGCTCAGCCCGCGGGGCCCTTGCTTCAGGCCTTTCTTTTTATTATAATAAATGCTGGAATCACTTTAGTACCGGGAGTGTGCTCCTGTTGCTGTCAAGGCAGGATGGGAAAAAGGAGACTCTGACCAGGAGACTGCTGAGAGTAATACTCTGGTTTATTCAAAATACCCCTCTCTTTTATACAGAGCTTTGTGAGGGCCAACTCCATTGGTCCAATGGAAAAAAACTGAGTAAAACTCTGATTTATTCAAAATACCCCGCTCTTTTATACAGAGCTTCGTGAGGACCAACTCCATTGGTTCTGAAGTGAAAACAACTCACAGCATTGGTGTACAGTGCTTGATGCACAGTGATAGAACTTAACTATAAACAATGTGAACAACAAGAGAGATAAAGAATTATTTACATTCTTCTCCAGCTCTTTCCCAGGCTTCTGCCTGGCTAGAAACTCTCCATTTCTCTCTTTGACTGAATCTGAGACCCACATGCTCCCGTTTTTAACAAGCAGGATCCCCCGTGCTGGCTCAAATGCTGAGCTTGTGTGTTTGTGGAGGGATGTCCCAGCCTGGCCCCGCTCCCTGGGATCCACGGTGGATAAACCTTCCTGGAAGTTCCAAGGGGAAGGGTGAGGCAGGGAGGGGAGGGCTGGGAGAAGGATTTGATCCAAATCAAGGATCTGATTTCTGTCACCTACAGCTTTTCCTGCTGGTGCTCTCAGCTGGTTGTATTGAGCTGCTGGGTGAGTGATCTCTTTGGTTGTATGGGATGGTTTCAGTTTGAAGAATTACTTATTTAAAGTTTCAACAATTTACTTGGAATTCTTTTCATGTCAAACTATGACGTTGTATTTTTCCAGTTGTGCCTGGGAATCCTTCGGGCAGGTTTTTATTTTGGTCCTGCTGGCTCGCCCCAAACACAGGACACTTATTCACCTCCATATCACACTACAACACGAAATAACTCACGCACTCACGCTAAGATCAGAAGAGTAAAAGGAAGCAAAAGGAGGAAGTTTTATTTCTGACCTCGCAATATATAGAATTCCAAAAGTGACAGTGGATTGGAGGATGAAATTCCCACCTCTCCAACCACACTGGTCAAACCAACAGTCCACCAATTCTCTCCTCCCACAAAGAAGAATGCAAAATAATTATTATTTACGTGACAGTGTGTGGGAAACTCCAGTAGAAATATGTAAACATCA
Source organism: Taeniopygia guttata (assembly GCF_048771995.1). Taxonomy (NCBI): domain Eukaryota; kingdom Metazoa; phylum Chordata; class Aves; order Passeriformes; family Estrildidae; genus Taeniopygia; species Taeniopygia guttata. The sequence continues at coordinate 5,235,502 of NC_133051.1, forward strand.
GAAGGCATAGAAAACTTTTTAAATAGCTTTAAAACTTTTAAAAGAACAGGGTGACACCTCCACATCCTCTTCACTGCCTTTGGATTCTCACCTCCACTGATGCCCACAGGTCCATCCCCATCTTTTGGCTTTATTGGGATAATTTCCCCCACAGGGATTAACAAGGAGCTCAGAGACTGAGCACGGACCAGGCTCAACCAGCTCCTCACACCTGATACCCAGCCCTGGATGAGTGCAGCTCTCTGGAGCTTTGGATTTCAGCATCAGCCTTCCCTGAGGAGGGAATTTAAACCCCAGGCACGGCACGTTTGTTCTGCTGGCAGCTCTGATCCTGTTTGTGAGCACTGCAGCGAGGGATGTGCAGTTCTGCTGCTTGTCCAAACCCCTGGGCTTCCCAGCCAGATCCCTCCTGCCCACCCACACCTCTGACACGCAGAGAACAGCTCCCTTTCCCCCTCTGAATCCCAGCCCCAGAAGTTTTGCAGGATAAAAGGTGTCCGCTGTGATGGGGCAGCACAGACAGCTCAAATTCCCGGTGTGGGCCAATCAGGCACCTTAAACCTTCATGCAAACGAAGGATCCAAAAAGAAACCGATCCAAAGGGACAAAAAACAGAATAAAAAGGGGCACTGAGATCCCCCATGGGACCACCCTGCACACCCCCATGGGTGCCAGGAGCTGGGGTGCACACTCCTGCTGGCTTTTCCTGGGTGTGGGGACACGGGGGTGCAGCATTGTCTCTGCATTTCCCTCCCTGCTGCCTACAGCAATTAACAGGCTCTGCTAATGGGGGCTGTGATGGTGCTTGGCAGCTCCACCCAGCCCAGGAAGGGTTGGGGTGTCTTGGGGAGCCCGAGGATTCCCAAAAGAGCAGGCAGTGCCCAGTAAACCAACATCAGCCCCTGGAGAGGGGATGCTGCATCCATCCATGCTGAGGAACTGACGGCTTTTTGCACCTGTGGTGAGGGAATAATTAACAGCAAGGAATAATTAACAGCTAGGGTTCCCCCCAGCCCCAGCAAGGGCTGAAAGGGCTGTGGGGAGAACGGTGGCTTGTTGGTGTTGTTTGTGGTGTGGTGGGGCCGACACAAACACCTCACGGGCTGCAGCTCTGGTGACGGGGGGACCCCAAACCCACCCAGAGTGGTGCAGCCTGGCAGGGCGTGCTGCTGGCCCCCAGTGGGAGACCTCACACTCAGGAGGGATGCCCAAATTTCTAGTTTTACTTTCTATTTTGATTTTCACTCCTGCCCATCGGCAGAGGTGATTTTGGGGGTGTGGGGAAAGCAATGCTGCAGGAATGGGGACCCTGGGTGAGGGGTTTGGGGGGTCACAGCTGCGAGGGCAGCAATGGGGAGCACAAGGGAGGTGTTGGGGATGCCGATGGAGCAGAAGAAGCTGCTGAGGGGAGCAGAGGGGTATTTACAGCCCGGAGCAGAGCTCAGCAACCCCAGGTGCACGTCAAGCACTCGAATTGAGGCATCCTTAAAAAGCAGCGAGGGAGCGGGCACGGGGCTGGTTTTGCGAAGCCTCTGCAGCTGCTCCTTCCTTTGGAGCAGCTTTTCCTTCCCCTGCTCCAGCGGGGCTCTGGCGGCATCACTTGCCGGAGGTTCCCCGGCCCGGGGGGGGTTTGGTACCGGAGCCATCCCCGGCAGGAGCCGCTCCCGCAGCTCAGCCCCGCAAACCGCGGCTCTCCCCCGGCCCTGGCTGCTGCTGGGCACCGCTTCCCCTGGGCTGCAGCTCCTGCAGGGGAGCCGAGGCAGCGGAGCTGGAGCGAGCCGAGCGATGGGAAGCGCCCGCGGCAGATGGTCGGTGCCGTCTGTGTCCCCGCCGCCGCCTCCTCCTCGCTCTTCCTCTCCTCCTTCTCTCTCCCAGCTCCTCTTATCCTTCTGTTTTGCTGGTTTATCCCCCCGAGGACTTCCCAGCCAAGCAGGACCCCCACATTCTCCTGCACCCCCAGCCCCTATTCCCACCGGCTGCACAGCCAAAGCTTCAGCTGCTGAGGAATTGAGATGGGGTCACAGCTCCCTGCGAGGGGAAACTGAGGCACGGAGGAGGCCGGGACCTGCTGTTCCACCCGCCCTTCCCCTCCCAGCCGCAGAGAGGCTGCCACGCGTTTTGTGTCCCCGGCTCCAGCCCTGAGCATCTTTTTGAAGGAGCTGTAAATTCCGGGTGCCAGCGAGAAGGTGGCATTAGAACATCCATAAAATCAGCCTGATTGGATGATTTATCGCCCTGCGACCCCCAAACTCTTCCCTTGACTCACAGCCCGCCTTCCCAGATCCCGGATTGCTCCCAGATCCCGGATTGTTCTCAGCCCCAGGGGTTAAATTTCCAGGTGGCGCAGCCAAAACGGAGCCCCGGGTCTCTGCAAAGGCCTCGGGCTTGGCAGTGCCAGCTCCCAAACCCTCCCTGCCCCGGTGCCCGCTGCCGGGACCCCGCTGGCCGCATCCCTGCGCGGTCCGACCGCAGCCCCGCAGCCGCAGCCCCGCAGCTCCCGGCCTCAGACAGCGGCATTGTTTTGTTTCGGCGGGTCCATCTCCCCTCTTGTTTGTCCCCTCGCCTCCTCCGGGCTCTCTGTGGCGCTGCCAGCCGCGCTGGATGCCCGAAGCTCCTGGCGGGTGGCAGCGCTGGTCCCGGCGCGGACAATGGGCTTGGCAGCGGCTCCGAGGGCAGGGCAGGCTGCGGGGGAAGGGATGGGCACCGCCGGGAATGCTGCCTCTGCCTGCCTTCCCTCCAAAGGCTAAACCCCCGCCTGGCGGTTTCACGGGAAGATGTGTCCCTCACCGGCCGGTTTGTGGGTGCTCGTGGCGGGGATGCCCTTGGGAGGGGTGGGGGGGTGGTCCCAGTGGGGATCTTGAAGCTCTAAGTGCTCTTGGATAGGGAGTAAAATCCTGTTTGCTGAGGCCCTGAGTAAATCCTTCCCTGATGCCGTCAAGTGTTGCTTGAGCTCAGTGCCGGAGCCTCCGGGGCAGGGCAAAGGAACCCTGGGGGGACGGAGGAGAGACCAGGAACAAGGCAGGATGGAGCAGGTACAAACCAGACCCTAAACCGCAGCCAGCCCTGCCCTTCCCAGTGCGGAACTCTGGCTGGGAGCAGCTCCTGTCACATCTCCCTCGGCCGAGCCACCTCCTGCTGTCCCGTTTGTCCCCACCCTGTTCCCACTTGGCTTTGGGAGAAAGCTTTGGGAGCTCTTTCACCCCGGAGGAGGCACTAAGGGGGTTCTAAAGGCGGCCACCTCCTCCCAGAAGCAGAGGAGGGGGCTGGGGTAGGTGAGGTGGGAAGAGCAGCTCCCTCCCGATGCTCCGAAATTCCTGGGGAGGGATTAATTCATCCCAGCGCTCCTTGGAGGTGCCCATTCCTGCCTGGTTTCTGTCACCCCCGGCCAGGTAAGGAGCCTTAAGGATGAAAATCCCCCTCTCGGGGCAGCTTGCAAAGCTGCAGGAAATGTTGCCCGGCCTGAGAAATCCCGCTGTCCTGGCATCCTGCAAAGCTGCCTCGGTGCGGGATGCTCAAGGCACAGGCAGAACTCATCCCAGGAGGTGCTGCTGGGGCAGGAACGCTCCTCAGAGCTCTGATCCCTTCCCCTGCCCTGTTGTAGGCGGGCTGGGGCTGTGTGCTGGACGGGAGAGAGGAACCAGCCGCGGGGCTGATGAGCGGAGCTGCCTGGGCTGCTGCCAGCCCTGGTGGGGAGCCTGGCTCTCCCCGCTGGATGGGAGCAGGGATGGCATCCAGGCTCTTCTCTCCAGCAGCGTCCCGCATTCCTTGGGGCTTCTTCTGTCCTTAAAGCTCGTGGAGGGCCTTGGAGGGTTGAGGGGCTCCAAGGGCGGAGGGGAGGGCAGGGCAGCTCATCCCAAGCCGCCTGTCTTCACATGGATGATTGTTTCCAGCTGAATTGCTGGGATGGGATTTTAATTTTTTTTTTTTTATTAATCAGCTGCTTTAGTCCTCCCAGTGACCCCTCCCAGCCCTGAGCCCTCCTGTGCCTGTACAGCTCGAGTGGGGGCTGGGACACAGACAGAGACATTCTGCTACGGGCCAGCTGTGGGAACACCTGGCTGGCTGATCCCAACAGGAAAACCTGGGCTGTGGGTAAGGAAACAGTGCCTTGGCCAGATGTTTTGGGTTTATTTTGGACCAGGGGTGCTCTCGGGGCACTGAGGGGTGGCTTTGTGCCACATGGGGGTCAGTGGTTGTTCCTACAGCACCTCCTGGCTCTGGGGACATCCAGGCAAGAACAAAGAGCACTTGTGTGCCTGGAGCTGGCACGGAGGTGGGTGAGGATTCCCTGGAGCAGGGCAAACCAGAGGGATCATTGCCCCCTCTGCTCTCCATCAGCCACGGCCCAGCCCAAGCTGCTGGACCAGGGGTGGTGGGAGGCTCAGGTGAGGGTCTCTGGGGACACTTTGGGTGTTTCTGGGGTGAGCTCCAAGCTCAGTTCGTGCTGTGCTGCAGCACTGCCAAGCCCTGCCCAGCCACCAGAACCAGCTCAGCGCCTGTGCTGCTCTGTCCCTGCCCAGCCACCAGAACCAGCACAGCGCCCGTGCTGCTCTGTCCCTGCCCAGCCACCAGAACCAGCTCAGCGCCCGTGCTGCTCTGTCCCTGCCCAGCTCCTTTGCTGAGGTGGCTGGAGGAGCTCCAGCCTGGCACATGAGGAATTTGGAGGCTGGTTTGGGGCAGTTTGCAGCACTTCATCTGATCCAGGAGTGCAGCTGGGGTGGAGAGGACAGGACAGGGTCTGCTGTGATGGGGCTCTTCGAGGTGGTCTGTTGGGACACAGGAAGGATTTTTCATTTGTGCCAAGCTCCAAAAAGAAGAAGGGAGCAGGACGAACCCACCACCCTGCGTGGATCCCATCCCTGTGGGGCTGATGGAGCCACCCTGCCCCAGTCTGATTGCTGGGTGAGCTGGGTATTCACAGCCCATCCTTTTCCCCACCTTTTCCCTGTTCTCTCAAGGGATCATTGCCATCTCCCTGCTCTCAGCCCTGCTCACTGCCAGGGCTGACCTGGCTGTGGGGAGGCACTGGGGGAGATTCAGGCCAGGGCAGCTCTGTGCCTGCTGGGGGGAAGCTGAAAGGGAGATTTGGGAATGGCTTTGCCTGGGAATTTAGAGAAAGCTGCATCCTGGCGAGGAAGGTGTGACGTCAAATGCAGCTCTTAAAATATACCCAGGGCAAAATCACATGGCAGCTGGTGAAACAGGAGCTCTGAGCACGGCTCCCAGGGGAGCCTTGGGGCTGCTTCCCAGCCCTTGCCATGGCCAGGGAGCTGCTCTGCCAGGCTGGGGACAGCAGGGAGGGCTGGGCACTGCAGGTGGCCGCCTGGTCCCCATCTGCTCCCAGCACGGCCGCACGGCCCCGCGGCGATTTTTGGGTGACTTCTGTTGGAAGCAGCTACTGGTGGGGACTGGCTGGATGGTGTCTGGCTGCTTCTCATTAGCTGGGTAGAAAATGCTGCTGGGTGCCAAGCTGCTGAGGGGCAGCTCCCCAGAGGGACAGGGGTGATGAGCAGCTTGAAGGGCTGGCTCAGGAGCCCAGGACATGCTTTTCCCACGCAGAAGATGCAGGTTGGGGGGAAAATCCTCTGGTTTTGGCACTCTGAGCCCTGTCCAGCCCACCAGGCAGGTTTGCACAGGCAGGGTGAGCACGGCAGGAGCAAGCCAAGTGCTGGTTTGGGCAGCTGATAAACTGATAAACCACAGCAAACTCCCTCCTTGCAGGGTTGAGTCTTCCCTTAGAGCCTTTGGGTTAATATCAAACTGTTTAAAGTTTTTGCTCTGTTTCCTTGACACATGAATGTTTAAAAAAACTTATCTTAGCTTCCTCAAACACTTACTGCTGATATATTGATTGTATAATGTGAATGTATTGATTTTTATGATGAACATTACTTATAAAGTATTGTTGTTATATTTTTAGCCAGCTTTCATCTGCTTTGCCATCTCCTTGTGTGATCATCTACGAGACACGTGTCGCTTTCAGGATCCTTCTTTTTGTTCTCTGCTGACATCTTATAACAAGCTCCACTCAGAGAAACTGGCCCCAGCTCAGGCTGAGATCTCTCTTTACTCCCCCAGGAAAAAGCAGCACAGTCAGCAGAGCCTGTGCAAGGAGATCTGAGGCTGAGCAGCCTTTGAAAGGGTTTCATTTTTATTTTCATTTCCAAGGACAAAATGTCCAAGGACCACCAAAATGTCTGGACCATGCAGGTCCCCAGAGTGGGTCCAGTCACTGAGACCATCCCAGATCCAGCTCAGTCTTCTGTGCAGGGCAGAGAGGGCTGGATCCAGCTGTGAGAGAGGAATTTGGGGGTTCATCCCACTGGAAACCCTCCAGGGAGATGGAGCTGGCTCAGATGGGCCCTGCAGACAGCAGCGGGCAGCACCAGAGCTCTGATGTGGGGAACAATACCCTCCAAGCTACGGGAAAAACCTTAAAAAAACTCCCTGAGATCACCCAATTTCCTTCCAAAAATGCATCCAGGCCACCAGAAGCACCTGGAAATGCTGTGACAGGCTGAGCTGGAGCGATGCCACCCAGCCCTGGTGCTCCTGAGCTCGCCCCGTTGCACAACACCGCCTCTGCCCCGCCAGCAGCTTGGCATGTGGAGAAAATTAAGACCAGAACTCCGGAGCAGCAGCTCTTTAAAGCATGTCCCACTGCTTGGAGCCCTTCCCAGGGTCCGTGGGACATGGTTCTCATTCCTCTGCCTGGGCTGGGGTTTATTATTTTTCGCTCTATTGTGCAGAGTCCCCTTTATTCCCTGCATGCCTGTCCCCCGGGGCTGAGGGAAGCAGGGTGGTTTTCTTGTGCTCAGACATGGCTTGCTGCCTCCTCCCAACCACCCTTTTTCCTTTCAGACATGATCTCTAGGCCAAAAATTGATGATCCCTGCTCCTTCCAGGGCTGGAGACACTCAGCCTACAGGTGAGTGCATGGAGGGGCACTGGGCTGGATTAATTAGAACCCCTGATTAGGGAGATGACACTTTTAAAGGTAATTTTCTCTCTGATTCCTGATGTTTCCAGCTGGGGCTGTCTGGCATCAACCCCTTTTTTGGGGACATGCTGCCCTGTGGTGTCACCATCCCACTCTTGAGTGACCCAAGAGGTTTGGGAGCCCTTGGAAGTGCCACCAGGTCTGTGTGTGCTCGATGGTCACAGGCTCAGGTTGTCCCTGAGGAAGGACATCTCGGTGATGGGGAAGGCAGATCCGAGGGGAATGCCCTGCTTGGGATCCCGGCCGTGCTGCAGCCGCTCCCGTGCTTGGACACATCTCATGGGATGAGAGAAACCCTGGCAGAGAGAGCTGCGATTCGGATTCTTGGGTGGAAAACGCTCGGCAAGAGCCAGAAATTCCTCTGCTCTGACTCAGGCCGGGCTCTCCTTCCCCGCTCTGCTCCTTCCCCTCCTTGTTGGCAGCGCTGGCCCTGAATGAGCCAGGCAGGCCCTGGCTTTGCAGGCAAGTACCAATTTAGAAACCAGAGGCCTTTATCCCCTGCAATTATTATCACTTGAATGTAGGTCGGCTTGACAGCTTAGGTGGAAAATCATCTTCGGAGCGTTCTGGCGCTCTGCACTCACTGTCCTGCTAATCCCCACCCTGTTCCCACTTGGTTTTGGGGCGGAGAGCTGGGTTTGGGAGCTGGTGCACCCTGCAGGAGGCACTAAGGGGGTTCTAAAGGCGGCCACCTCCTCCCAGAAGCACAGGAGGGGGCTGGGGTAGGTGAGATGGGAAGAGCAGCTCCCTCCCGATGCTCTGAAATTCCTGGGGAGGGATTCATTCATCCCAGCGCTCCTTGGAGGTGCCATTCATGCCTGGTTTGTGTCCATGCCGCTTTGCCCGTCCCTCCCTCCCCGCAGCTCTGCGTGCTGGGAGCGCCGGTCCTGCCGCATCCCTCCCGGGAGGCTCCGCCCGCTCCATCCTCGCTCTCCCGAAACCTCCCCCTTGTATTTTTCCTCCCGAAATCACAACTTCCATCCTTTAAAAAGCCTCTCCACCCCCCGCCGGACCCCCTCCCCTGGGCCAGCGCTGTGCATGAATGGCTGGTGGCCCCGCGATGCCATTTCCATGGTGACAGATGGCAGCGGGAAGTGCGGGATCAGGGTGGCAGGAGAGCAGCGGTAAATTCAGGCAGTTATTTATAGGCTCCAGCGTTTATGGAAATGCGTCTGCCTTCGACCGTGCTATCAGCCCTCCGCCGGCTCTCCGGGGCACTGCTCTTCCAGGAGAGACATTACTCATGCTCTGCTTTAATCCAGACTGTTCCTGCTGCTCAGCCTGGTGTCGGAAAAGTACCGGCCAGAGGGTCTGCTTTATTTTTTTCCCAGCCTGAATCTCTCTGAATCAGCCTCAGCCAAACACAGCCGTAACCTTCCCGCAGCTGGCATCTCCTGTGCTGGTGGCTGCAGTGTGACGGGGCCAGAACCTGAATTTTTGGTCCTGGAAATGGTCACGGCACAGCCCAAATCCAGCTTTGTCTCATCTGGTTTGAGCTCTGATACATCTGGGAATATTTCCGTGCCTCAGTTTACCAACCGACACTTTGGTGATGTGTGGTGAGCCAAAGGGAGATTTTAAATCCACGGGGGAGGATTTGTGAGACCTGAAGATGTCATTAGTCTGCCCTCCCCATCTGCAGCAGGGTTATCCCTGCTCCCTGACGAGATGTGCAGGAGCAGGGAGCTGAATGGCTGCTTCAGCCCCTCCTTCATAAGGATCCTTGATTTCTCTTTGCTTAAGACCCCCTAATCAGGTCACCCGATCTTCTTCCAGTTAATCTGGGTGTGCAGAGTTTGCTGCTGCTGGCACTTGCAGCCCGTGGGATCTGCAGCTCCCCTTCCCCAGCCCTCCAAGCTCAGCCCCATCTTCCCAATGCCTGGAGGCCTCAAAAATCCCCATCTTCAGAAATCAGACTCAGGGAATCTGAATCACGGAGTGGTTTGGGCTGAAGGGATCTTCAAGTCCATCCAGTGCCACCCCTGCCGTGGCAGGGACACCTTCACTGCCCCAGGCTGCTCCCAGCCCTGTCCAGCCTGGCCTTGGGCACTGCCAGCTCTGGGTGCCTGTGCCAGGGCCTCACATCCCTGTCCCCTGTGGGATTATGCCCTTTTCTGGCCTTATTTTTAGCTGCATTTCTTGTTTCCAGTTCTATTTCTCTCTCAATGATGTCTGTTCTATTCCATGGCATTTCTAAGTCAGCATTTCTTATCTCAAGGTTTGCATACAGATACACACTACGTGAGCATTCTGTCAAGCTTTGAAAATTCTCTACAAATCCATTTCCCATGTCCCTGTTGGGGTCCTGGATGTCTGTCCTGTCCAAATCTGCCTTTCCCAGCCTGGGCATCTCCTCCTTGGCTTCCCTCTTTGCTTCCCCACCACCCAAAGGGATGTTCCACGGGAGGGCTGTCCCACAAACACAGAAGTGCCAAGTCTTTGGAGAGCTCATCAGGACTGAGCACAGCAGCCCCTGGCAGGCACTGACCCCATCCAGCTCCCCCAGGCCGGATCCATCCCCCATCTCCCCCCGGATCACACGGAGGTGTTGCCACCAGCCCAGCAGCCATCGTGGATGTTGCATTGGGAGAGTGTTTTGATTTTTAAATCATGACTGTGATGGGTTCTCTCCCTTCCCAGTGCTGCCTCCCCCCAAAGCAGGCTGGGAGGGGCAGAGTTAATGGAGTGTGGCTGTTCCTTCCCGGGGGAAGAGGCAGAGTTATGGCCATTGTGCTGGCCCAGCTCCCAAGCACCTGGGAGAATTGATCCTTCTGTGCCTAATAGGCTGGAAAGGGAAAGGCTCCAAAGGCCAAGAATGTGTATAAACACTGCCATCCACCCGCTGAGGCAGCGTGGTTTGGGCCTGGAGGTTTGAATCCCCTGCAGTTTGTGTCTTCCAAATGTGTTTTTCCTCCTATCAGAGTTTCTCACTGGATTTTGGTACCAGCATCACCAGCAGGAGAAATTCACTGGCTGGGAAAATGCAGCCAGGCTCTATTGCTGAATGTGTGTTTTCAGGACCAGGGGACTTTTCCCTGAGATACTGAACCAGAAATGAGCTCCTCTGAAAACTTTTCCCCTGTTTTCCCTGCAGTGAACCAGCCCAAGAGCCCTGTGCTTTTCCTGATTAATCTGATTAGGGGTTTTCTGAGGGCAGCCCTGAGTGGATGGGGAAGGCTGAGCCCCCCAGGTGCCCTGGGCTCTGCTGCCCACACCAAGCAGCCTGAGAAGCTGTGGGAAATTGGGCCTAAAGGGCTGGATTTGGGGTTTGCTCACCCTCGAGAGATGTTTGTGCCTTTGTCCATATGGAATGTGCTGCTGTATCCCATGTCTTGTTGTGTGGGAATCTGTGCTATTGATGATTCTGAGATTGTAGAAAGTCTCTGTCTGTCAGCCCCGCTGCCAAAGCAGAAGCCATAATTGGTCTGTGCTGGTTTCAAGGTTGTTTATTCTGTTTATCTCTAACATGTTCTGCTGCCCTGCCGCAGCTCTGTCCTGCAGGGCAGCGTGTGGGGCTCTGCCCTCAGTGGGATGGTACAAACATTAAATACCACAAACTACCTGTGCTGGATTTACAATAACGTGCCAATATCTGTCACCTACGTTGGACAGTGTGTCCCCAGCCTGAACCAACAGAAAAATGCCAACACCACAGTGAAACATGGAGGGCATGAAGAAGGAGAAAAAGGACAAGGCACACCCAATTTCCTCCATCTTGTCCCCTTTGGACCCCTCATCTAGAATCCTAAAATTTTACTTTTGCACCCGTGCCACACTTAATTATTACTCATATCAAACACTCAGAGCTTGTAATTCATCCTGTAAGATTGAAAACTCTTTTCCATGGCCAGAGATCACAGCCAGTGTCTCTGGGGGCTCTGTCCAGGGGGGTTCCTGACCCCTGCCAGGGTCCCAGGGCAGCCAGGGCAGCCAGAGGGAAGCTCTGGATTCCCACACTGTTGGGAAGGAAAGCGAAGCAGTGTCCTTTCACCTGAAGAATTTTATTGTCTGCATTAAAGGTGGGTTAAAGGTGGAGACCCCAGAGCAGCTTCCAGGAACTGAGGGGGTCTCCAAGGGAGCCAGAGGGGGATTGTTCCTCAGAAATGGGAGTGACAGGACGTGGGAATGGGCTTTCACTGTAAATGGGGAATTTGGGTTAGATATTAGAAAAAAGTTGTTCCCTGTGAGGGTGTGAGGCCCTGGCACAGGGTGCCCAGAGCAGCTGTGGCTGCCCCATCCCTGGCAGTGCCCGAGGTCAGGCTGGACAGGAGCAGCCTGGAATAATGGAAGATGTCCCTGCCATGGGACGAGGTGGCCACCAAATTCCCTCCCAATGCAAACCATCCCACAAGTCGCTGATAATAAATCAGGAGAAAGGGGTGCCCAAACCCCCCAAACACTCCCTCCCCCAGGGGAAGCAGCAGCCGGGAGGACCCTCCTGGGGCCGCTCTTTAGGGGCATTTTAAAGGGGTTTTATTTGCCCCACAGCAAAACCAGACCCACCTCTTTGTGTCAGGACTGGATGCTGCTTTTTTTTTTTTTTTTTTTTTGAATGCGAGAGCCTCCCTCGGAGCAGGGGGGGTGGCCCGGCACCCCAGCTTTGACGCGCAGCCCTGGTGACTCAAGCCTGCGTCAGGGGCTGCGTGTCCCTTCGCGTGGATTTTTTTTTTTAAATATTATTTTCTTTTTTTTTTTTTTAATTTTTTTAATTTGCCATCCCCTTCCTTTCTTTATTTCCCGGAGCCTCGCGGAGTTGCCTCCCTCCGGCGAAGGGCGAGCGGGGCCGGGCGAGCCCAGCGCGCATCCACCGGGCGGCGGCGGCGGGGCGGGGGGACCGGAGCGGAGGCACCGGCACCTCGGAGCGTCACTCGGAGCCTTCCCCGGCCGCTGCTCGCCTTCCCCCGCCGCTCCTGCTCCCGTTCTCCCGCTCCCGGCAGCACCGGCAGCCTCGCACCGGAGCGGGGGGACCCTGGGTGATTCCCACCGGGAATTTGCGCCGTTTCCTCCGGCACCGGGCCGGCTTCTCCTGGAATCGGCTCGGTTTTATCCTCCCCGGGAGCCGCAGCAGCGCCGAGGTGAGGATGCTCCCCCCGTCCCCGCTCGGGGCTCTCGCTGCCGGGGGTCCCCTCCCCCGCGGGGTCTTTTTGGGGGGAAGATGCTCAGGGCCGGGCTGAGGTGACTGGAGGGGACAGCCCAGCCTGGAGGCATCAGGCGTGGCCCTCAGGGTGGTGGCATAAAGGCTGGGGGGACATTTCGAGGGAGCAGACGGCTTGAGGCACTCCAGGGGCTGGGGGTGACCGCCGGGGGTGGCACTGGGCTCCTGCCCGGCTCCTGCTGCTGGGGGGCTCATCCCGTTCGAGGATGGGTGGAAATGCAGCCTCCAGGTTGACCTTGACAATAACATTGGGAGAGGAGAAAGCATTGGGCTGCAATGAATGTTTCAGTCCCGGTCCCTGGAGTGGTGGGGGGGGTTTTGCCCCTTCTTTTATTTTTGTGCTGCTCCTTGAGGGTGGATGCTTGGGTTTGAGGTAGGAAATGGGGTTCGGGGTCCTGGTTTTGTGAAATTCCCAGGACTGGGTGTGGGGAGCCCTTGGCCCCGTCTGTGCACGCTGGATACACCCAAGGTGTGTTTTTTGAGCTGGCCTCTTGGCCAGGTCCGAATTCCATCGCTCCAGGAATGGGGGGCTCAAAGCAGCTGAGAAATCTGCTCCCAGCCCTTTGTAGAGGACCCAGAAGGTGAAATCCTGCCTCCTGGATCACGCCTTGTGTCTGAAGCACCTGAGGTTCGAATCCATCAGGAGCTGATGTAACTATTTCTGGTTTTGGTAGGAAAAAAACCTGGAGCAGCACGGCAGCCGAGCTATTCTCAGCGGGGTGGAGAGTTCCTTGTGAATATTTCTCCAGAGGTGTCAGGACTAGGTCAAGGAACCTGGCTGGGGGTGTGACTGCTCCAAGGGAAATAAAATGTGGGTCTGAGCTGTCCACTGGGAGGGACTGGAGGTGGCTCTGCTGAAACCAGTGGGAATAAAAGGGTCAGTTTAAATCTGGAGTGACTCCACTGCTATTGGGGCTTGCAGAGAGCAGGAATCTGGAGTTACAGCACAGCTGGAGTCATGAGGATCAGATGTACCCCAGATCAGATGCTGCCCTGCTCACGTCCAGGTGCAATCATTGCAGCCCTGTTTTACCCCATCCCGGGCTGGGGTTGGATTGTGTTGTTTACAAACGTAGCAGCAGCTCCGTGAATTCCAGCAGGGCAAAGCAGCGCTCACGGCGGGGTTTGGGTGCTGCCCGTTTGCTGCTTTTCAGGATAAATCTTGGCTGGCTTGGGGCTCATTCAGTGACCTTTGGCTGGAGTGGGTGAGTTACAATGGCTCACTGAGGTCTAAGTGGAAAACGATCATCTGGTGAATCCAGCCGAGCCCTGGAGGGATCATATGATGGTTGCCTTTGCTCTGGTGTCACGTTATTGCAGCTGTGCGTGTTTTCATGCCGCCAAATGAGAGATGAAGGGAGCCCTAAGCCCAGGGACACACGGGCTCACGCGCTTGGTGACAAACCCGAGCGCCAGGGCCGCTCCTCCGCCCGTGACCCACCGACAGAACCCTTCCGGAGCTTTCTTGGCATCTTCTGGGGACACGTAACGTCACAGCCGTGTCCCCCTGGGCTGGGCACAGCAGGCAGGGCCGTGCAGAAGAGGATTTGGGGGTATTTCTGACATCTGGGCTCTGGAGGAACCAGCAGTGGGTGTCAGACAGAAGCGGGGGCAGCTCTGATCCATCAGCGCTCCTGTGTCACGGTGCTAAAGTGGGATGAGCTTCGCATGGGGGGACCCGGAGGGGCTCCAGCCCCCCGGGGGAAGTGCCGGTGTGAGGGGCCCTGCTGCCTTCAGCCTCGGCCCGGGATGTTCTCGCAGGTGTCCCCTGCTCTGTCACCTTGTCACACGGACCCCACCCGCAGTTTGTGCCTCCCCAGGGCTGGCTGTGAGGAGGGGACAGCCCTGGTGGCACCGGGTCACCCCGCACCGGGTGAGAGCTGGGTGCTAATTAGCAGGGCTCATTTAACGAGGGCACAACGGAGCAGCCCTAAGGAGCCCAGATGGTAAAACCCTTCCCCCGTGGAGCTGAGGCTGAGCAGGGAGGAGCAAAGCCCAGCACAGAGCAGATTTAAGATGGAGGTGACTTGGACCAGCCTTGGCTGGTGGAAAAGGGAGGTTTGTGTGGTGGAGGCTGTGGGAAGGTCCTCGGAGCAGGGCAGGGGTGGTCAGAGCTGCAAAAACTCTGCCTCGGGCAAAAATCTCTTCTTGGGGCTTGGCAGAGAAGTTTGGCTGCTGGGGAGGGTCCTGCCCTTGGTTTCCTGAGGCGTGGAAGAGCGGATGCTCCCCAAAGGAGCAGCTCTGCCAGGGCCAGCCCCGTCCCACCACGGAGGCTCTCCCGACCCCAGGGAGCAGCAGGAAGGGGCCTGGAGCTGCTTCTCTCACCACTTGGGCCCAAAGTGGGATGTGCATCCAATCTCCTGGCCGTGGCTCTGGGCTGTGCAGTGCAGAGGGACAACAGGAGGGATCCGAGGTCCTTCCCTGCTCCTCTGCTTCCCGGTGACCTTGGATCTGTCCCCTCTCCTCCCCGGGCAGCCTTGCCCTGGGTGCAGGATTTCCCCGGCTCTGTGTGTGTCAGGGAGGATGAGGAGCTGCAAATTGATGCTCAGATCTCCCAGCCCGAAGCTGACAGTAGATTTCCACCTCCTGAGATCCCTCGGTTCCTCTGTGCCCACTCCTCCCTCCTTTCCCCGCTCTGTGACCTTGATGGGGTGAGCTGGACCTTTCCAGGCCTGGTGAGCTGGATGCTTCACCAGGAACATCTCTCCCCTCTCCTTTAGGAGCTGTGATCCTTTAGGATTTAGAAATCCTTTAGGGGATTTCTGTGGAAGCAGAAGGGGAAGAAATGGTAATGGTGGGGCAGGGAGGGACCAGCAGGGAATCCCCAGGGGGTGAAATGCTCATTTTTAATTCACCCAACCTCATCTTGTGGCTTTTCCTGCCTCAGTTTCTCCTTTCTGGACCCAAACAAGGGATGAGCATAGAATTTGGACAGAGGGAGATTCCACTGTGCCCCATTATTTGGACCCAGAGCACGTTTGCTGCCGGTGGCTGCTCTCCTTGGCTTCTGCTGTAAATGCCCATCTCCTCCCTGCCTTGCCCTGTGCTCCCAGGCCCAGCTGAAAGCTTTGCTGACACATTTCCAGCCTGCTTATTGCTCCCCAGTGCCTTCCCAAGAAAGCAAGGATGGGCTGAGACAGGACACGTGGCTCGGGGCCTCCCTCCTCCCCTGACCCCTTGTGATGCTGCTGGCAGGGCTGGGGCTGTGGGGGCCCTTCCCTCATCCCAAATAGCAGCTTTGCCCCATGGCTGCTTTTGGGATCCATGGGAGCCTCTGAGCAGGGATTGAACCCGCTGGCTGCAACAGGGCAGGAGCTTCTCCATCCCTGCCCTTTCCCTGGTGGGTTAAATCCAGTTTGTCCCGTGGCAAACCAGTCCCACGTGCCTTGGGTCCTCCAGTGGTGCTTCCCACGCCAGCCCAAAGGGATGAGGTGCTCGGGGTCACCCTGTGCCACCTGGACAAGAGGACATGGATGGGAATGTCACTTGGTGCCAGCAGGAGCCCTGGCCTGGGCACAGGGCTCAGGGAATGTGGGGCTGTCTGAGGAGTTAAATATGAAGGTTTCACTGGGACCAGGGAAGTGGGAATCCCGTCCAAGGACGCACCCAGGGACACCGAGCAGGACGAGGTGAGTTATCCCCAGTGCCTCCCCTTGTAGTGCCAGGCACTGACCACAGCACAAACTGCTCCTTCCCAGGGTCCTGCTGTGGGAAAAGCCACGTTCCCTCTCCAGCTGGGTGGCACCAGCGCTGCTTTTACCTGGGCAAAGCTGTGGGTGCAAAGGCAGCCCTGGTCTGGCAGTGTGGGTGAGGTTCTTGCCAGCCATGGGCTCTGAAAGACCCTAATCTGTCTTCAAAAGAGAGAGAAAAAATGCACATTTAAGAAAATTAAGGTCATGGGGACTAAGTAAACAAGCTGAATCTCCATCTGTCAGTGACAAGGGTTTTCTATCTCGCTCCAGCTCCTGGTTGTCAGCTGATCTGCCTTGTCTTTCTCACAGGATGGTTGTTATTTTTGGCAGATGATTTTTTGATTAAATTTCCTTTTCTACCAAAGGAATGCACAGAAATACCTTTCTCAGATGGATTTGGGCTGTGCTTTTCCATTTGAGGGCGCAGGGAAATGAAGAGGAAGAGCCCTGCTGACCTCGCTGTCCCTGCCCGTGTTCCTGCGCTGTGTGGGTTGGTGGCTTCGTGCAGGCTCTGGCTGGGCTCATCTCCCATTCCCAGCAGGGATGGGGATGGTGGAGGCTGGGTGTGCTCATGGAATTGGGAATGATCCTCTCTCCTTCAGGCTGGATCTCTGCCAGGCAGCAGCACCATGCCCAGGCTGGGGCTGAGCCGTGGGGAGGCAGCAGGAGCTCCCCACACAGGCCATGGGGACACTGCCAGAGCCATCCCAGGATCAAGATCTGCATCTCTGCTGTGGTTTTCCCTCTGGTTTAGTTTGGGCACATCTCCCAGGGGCAGGGATTCCTGTACCTGCCAGAGCTGAGAGAGCCTGTCCCTATACCCTTAAAGCAGCCAAGAACCCTGCTGATTCCACAAATCCTTTGGGAATGTTGCTGCCTGGAGTGTCCTCCAAGGCTCTGAGAGCCTCTGGGGCTTTGTGGGTGCTGGAAGGACCCTGCTCCTCCAGGATCTGAGTCCTGGTGCCTCTCAGCCCCTCAGAACGACTCGGGGGGGACCTAAACCAGGAGGGGAATGGTCTGAGATGCAGAGGGATGTTGTGGGGTCAGTGGGACTCCATGGTGCAGCACCCCCTGCCCTGGAGCTGGGCACCTCCAAGGGCTTGGGGTGTCCCAGGAAAGCTGTTTGTGTTCCCTCCCATGGGCCACTGAACTCTGGGGGCTTGGCCAGTACATCTGAGTCTTCTTGGCTCTCTCCCTAATCCTAAGAGATGCTTCAGGGATCCTAAAGAGATACTTTGGAGATCCTAAAGAGATACTTTGGAGATCCTAAAGAGATGCTTTAGCCCCAAGCCCGAGTCCTCCTGGTGCTCTGGAGGAGCTGCTGAGCACACAGGGAGCAGCAAAGAGCCCGGGGCTGATTTAGCCAGGTCTGCACAAATCCCACAGAGCCCGAGCCAGCCCTGATGGAAATCCTGCCCTGCCCTGTGCCCATCCCGAGCCGGCTGAGGATGCTCCGGGCCCGGCCAGCCGGGAATTGCCGCGATTGAGCAGTGAGGGAGGTGTGAACGAGCCCTGGTTAGGAAATCAAGCCTCGCTGGCCCCGGCTTGAATAAATAACTCAAACCTCGATGGCCTCGGCTTGAAAAAATAACTCGAGCGGTTCCTCCGGAGGAGCCGGATCCAGGAAAGATGCGGAGCCGGGAAGGTTGCCTGGCAACGGATGCAGCCGGCAGTTGAAAATAGATTTTTTTCCATATAGGAACAGGGCCTGGCAAAGGGGGAACTTCCGTCAGGGGTGAGGAAACACCAGGGTGAGGGTGGGTGAGGGTGGGTGAGGGTGGGTGAGGGGGAGGTTTCCTGCTCCTGGGCTGGGATGAGGATGGGCTTTGCTGCTGGGGCTGAACCCACTGCCCCGAAAAGGGATGGGATTGTGGGCTGAGCTGGATCGAAAATGCCCCAAAGGAAAGAAGAGCTGGGAATGGCTCTGGAAAAGCCCCAGGGTGGGAGGAGGTGGCGCTGCTGCCCAGCTGGGGTGGGTCAGGGCTCTGAGCACAGCACCTCTGCTCTGGCCGGGTGTCCCCTGGGAGCAGAGAGGAGGGGACAGGAAAGAAGGAAGTGCAGCTCCTCAGGAGAGTCACTTTGCCAAGCTGAGGGATTTATTGTGGGAGTTCTGTGTTTTTTTTCCCCAGCTGATGTAGTGGATTTGCCCATCTGACCCCAGTTCTCCCAGTATGGAAAGGAAGGACACGGTGCTTTCCCAGTCTGGGGATCCCCAGCCCAGTAGAGCAGATTTCCACGATGTCCCCAAGATATTCAAGGCAGGGGAGAAACCTGCAGGGCTGGGCTGGGTTCTGAGCAGCTCCTGAGGTGCTTCTGTGCAGCATCACTCCTCCTGACCCACGCTGAAGCTGGGAGAGTGAAGGGGCCAGGGTTGATGGCTCTGCCTTGGCTGCTGCTGTTTCTGCAGCTGTTATCTGCTGTAAAGCTGCCTGGGGAGATTTAGGGTCAGGCTCCGAGGCTTTTAAGTCACTCCTGATAACTGCCTGGGATGTAGAGATGGCCTGGGCGTTTGTCACTGTCCCCTGGGCGTTTGTCACTGTCCCCTGGGCGCTTCCAAGCTGTCGTGGAGCGAAGCCCGGGCTGTGCTGATGGTCAGGAGGGGAAGGAGCAGGACAGGCAGGGCAGAGGCTGGATTTGGTATCAGGCTTGTGAGGTTCAGCTGCTGGGCTGGAGGTGTTAGAGGGGAGAAGAGGTGTCACAGTGATGTGACACTGTCACCATCCCCTGGAGCCCAGGGAAATTCCTCTCTCTGGGACACAGGAGGCTCCTCTCCATGAATGAGAGCAGCTGTGGCTGCCCTGGATCCCTGGCAGTGCCCAAGGCCAGGCTGGATGGGGCTTGGAGCAGCCTGGGGCAGTGGAAGGTGTCTCTGCACATGGCAGGGGTGGGGTTGGATGAGCTTTAAGATCCCTTCCCACCCAAACCATCCTGGCACTCCATAATTCTAGACCAGAAGGTTGTTCCTGGTCCGTCACTCCTGGAGCAGGAGACCCTCCAGGTTCAGATGCAGGTCCTGGACACGGGGGATGGACACCCTTTGCTCCTGGTGCTGCCGGTCCCGCCAGGCCACATGGGGATGAGAGAAACCCAACTGACCCCAGCTGACCCTTCCCCACCCAGGTCCTGCTGATGAAGAGGAGGTGAGGCCCGAGCTGCAGCTCACCCTCTGTGCTGTTCCCTGCGGGACCTTCACCCCTTCCCTCAGCCGTCCCGCCGGGGCCGCCCCGATGCCGAAGAACAGCAAGGTGACGCAGCGGGAGCACAGCAGCGAGCATGTCACCGAGTCGGTGGCCGACCTGCTGGCCCACCAGGAGCCCGTGGACTACAAACGCAGCGTCCTCAACGTGACGGGGGAGGCGTGGGACAAGCAGAAGGAGGGAGAGGAGGAGCTGGACGCGGAGAACCGGCCGGCCTGGAACAGCAAGCTGCAGTACATCCTGGCACAGATCGGCTACTCCGTGGGGCTGGGCAACGTCTGGCGCTTCCCCTACCTCTGCCAGAAGAATGGAGGAGGTGAGGGATGGGGCAGGGCTGGGATCTGCCCTTGGAGAATGGGGTGGGATCCAATCCTGCCTCGCTGCCTGTTGGGGTGTGGATTCCGGAGAGGATGGGGGGGATTTGGGCTCTAGAATGGGTTATTTGGGCTCAAAAATTGGTTATTTGGGCTCCAGAATGGGTAATTTGTTCTCAAGAATGGGTTATTTGGGCTCTAGAATGGGTTATTTGGGCTCTAAAATGGGTTATTTGGGCCCTAGAATGGGTTATTTGGACCCTACAATGGGTTATTTGGGCTCAAGAATGGGTAATTTGTTCTCAAGAATGGGTTATTTGGGCCCTAGAATGGGTTATTTGGGCCCTAGAATGGGTTATTTGGGCCCTAGAATGGGTTATTTGGGCTTTGAAGGGGGAAAGGGCTGCTAGAGGTTGTGCTGAGATGTGCAAATCTCCAGGCTGGCTTCTTCCTAAAGACTGGGCACCCGCTTGCTCCGAAGTCACGGTGAATCCCAGGTTGGGAGCCAGGATTTCTGGCTGCTCCCCTGATCCCTGTTGGGAATATTTAGGTGCCAGTACTGCCAGCCCCAGTGTCCCTGGAGCTCCAGGCTCTGTGGCTCTCTGGTCCCTGACCCTGCTGGCAGCCTGGGGCTGTGGCTGCGGTCCCCAGTGCCACGAACGACCCAGGCTGGCGATGACGTGCACCCAGCAGTGCTGGCACTGTGCTGTGCTCCCCTTGGTGTGCTTTTCCCAGCCCCAGCACTCGAGAGCTGCAGGCTGTGTGGTTATCTCACCTCTAACCCTCGTGCCTGATGGAAATCAGGACTAAAAAGGGAAGAGAGAGCCCCTCCATTTCCCTGGGTCCTTGAAGCCACATTTTGTGGAACCAGGCGTGTCCATCCTCAATTGGTCACTCCAAGTGTCAATATCCAACTGCCCTAGTTTAGGGCAAATTTGGGGAAAACCCTCTGGAAGGAGTCCCCAGAAAACAAACCCCCACTGCCCCTCCCCACCCACCTGGTTCAGGAAAAAATTTTCTCTGAGAGAAGTGGAAAAGAACCTGTTTATTAACAAACAAAGCACTCCCCAGCACCAAAATAATAATAATAAAAAAAATAACAACACCAGATGACAACAAAACTCTTTCACTGCTCTGAAGAGATGAACAAATCCAGAAAGTCTCTCCTGGGAGTGGTGCCCGCGTCTGGGCACTGGGGATGGCTCTGGGCACTGGGGATGCTGCTGCTGGGAGTGTGGGATGTCCTGGGGGAACAGGACGGCTCAGGATGTGTCCCCAGGGCTCAGTTTATGGAGGTGGCTCCTTGCATCTGGAGATTTGCCTGGAAGGATTCAGGGAGTCCTTGGGGTCAGTCCCACCTGATCCACGCTGGCAGGAATGCCACAGCCTTTGCTTCCACACGTGTTTGCTCCTCTCCACAGCTTCTCCTCTGGCCAAGCTCTGATCTGCATTCCTGGATCACAAAATCATGGAAAGGTTTGGGTTGGAAAAGCCCTCTAAGGGCATTGAGTCTGTTATAAATGAAAATTTGTCCAGCCAAATTAATATGAAAAAATAAAATATTTATTTTGCAATCAAATTTTATCTAGCCAGCCACAAGGAAAGAACAGAGCCGAGCCCGGGGTCGGCCCTGGGTGTGCAACAAGGAGTCAGCCTCAGCAGAGGTTTTCCTCCATGCCCACACACCTCCAGCCTGGCACAAGCGGTTTTTAATAGGGAAAATTCCGCCTGAGGCCAAGATTTCAGCAATCAGTCTTTTCTTCTATTCAGAGTCTATAGGTTAATAAGATTTTCTTTTTGGTGATGAGGGAGAACAAATCAGTGTCTGGAGTTTGTTGAATCCTTTGATGAAATTTACGGGAATTCGGGAACGCTGCATTCACATGGATCTGCCTGAGGATTTCCATGAGATCCATCTCGGGTCGCTCACAGGATGATCAGCACCTGGGGTTTGATGATCAGCCCCTGGGGTTTCTGTATCTCCCCAGCCATGGCCCATCCCTGGCGAGCTGTACCTTCTTACTTGTAAATCAGTTTCTAAAATACAGCCGGTCTCACCTGTGCCTGTGAGGGTTGGGGGAATCCTAATACAAACATGTACACTCTAACAAATATTCAATATCACATATATCATATTAGAAATGGCACAAATTATGTCAACTACACATAACAAGTCCAAACATCAGCCCAGCATGAGGCCACCGCTAGCCCATGTCCCCAGGTGACACCCACACTGTTTTTAAAGCCTTGCAGGGATGGGGATGCCCCTGCAGCCCTGGGCAGTCTGTGCCACGCCTGACCATCCTTCCTGTGAGGAAATTTGTCCCAGTGTCCCATCTCAGCCCCCCGGTACAACTTGAGGCTGTTCACAAATGAACGGATGGACCAGGCAGTGCCTGTCCCAGCTCTGCCCTGCTGGTGCCATGTCCATCTGTCCTTGGCTGCACCGGCGCAGGGAGATCTGGAATGACCTTTCTCTGCCCTTCCAGGTGCCTACCTGGTCCCTTACCTGGTCCTGCTCGTCATCATCGGCCTGCCCCTGTTCTTCCTGGAGCTGGCGGTGGGGCAGCGGATCCGCCGGGGCAGCATCGGCGTCTGGAATTACATCTGCCCCCGCCTGGGAGGCATCGGCTACGCCAGCTGCCTGGTGAGCTCAGCCCGGGGACCCCCAGCCCACCCGGGCACCCCCAGCCCACCCAGGAACCCCCCAGCCCCAGCCCGGGGACACCCCAGCCCCAGCCCGGGGACCCCCCAGCCCACCCGGGCACCCCCAGCCCACCCAGGAACCCCCCAGCCCCAGCCCGGGGACCCCCCAGCCCACCCGGGGACCCCCCAGCCCCAGCCCGGGCACCCCCAGCCCACCCGGGGACCCCCCAGCCCCAACCCGGGAACCCCCCAGCCCACCCGGGGACCCCCCATCCCCAGCCCGGGGACCCCCCAGCCCCAGCCCGGGCACCCCCAGCCCACCCGGGGACCCCCCAGCCCACCCAGGGAGCCCCCAGCCCACCCGGGGACCCCCCAGCTCACCCGGGGATCCCCCAGCCCCAGCCCGGGGACCCCCCCAGCCCCAGCCCGGGCACCACCCAGCTCACCCCGGGACCCCCCTGCCCGGGGACCCCCCATCCCACCCGGGGACCCCCCAGCCCACCCAGGGAGCCCCCAGCCCACCCGGGCACCCCCCAGCCCAGGGACCCCCCAGCCCACCCGGGGACCCCCCAGCCCCTGCCCGGGAACCCCCCAGCCCACCCGGGGACCCCCCAGCCCACCCGGGGACCCCCCAGCCCCAGCCCGGGAACCCCCCAGCCCACCCGGGGACCCCCCAGCCCACCCGGGGACCCCCCAGCCCCAGCCCGGGCACCCCCCAGCCCCAGCCCGGGGACCCCCCAGCCCCAACCCGGGGACCCCCCAGCCCCAACCCGGGGACCCCCCAGCCCACCCGGGGACCCCCCAGCCCGGGGACCCCCCAGCCCACCCGGGCACCCCCCAGCCCCAGCCCGGGCTGTGCGGGGCGAGGCAAACCTCCACAGGGAGGTTCGAGAGGTCAAGAGGTGTTTGTGCAGCTCCACCCAGGGCTGGAGGGTGCCCAGGGGACATTTCACTGCCCTGCGGTTTGGTGCCATGTCCTCCTCCTTCCTCCCCCCCCCAGGTGTGTTTTTTTGTTGGCCTCTATTACAACGTCATCATCGGCTGGAGCATCTTTTACTTCTTCAAGTCCTTCCAGTACCCCCTGCCCTGGAGCGAGTGCCCCGTCGTGAGGAACGGCTCCGTGGCTGGTGAGGGACCGGGAGCTGGGCTGGAGGGAGCAGCTGCCAGGGACGGGGGCTGTGGGGGGCTGTGGGGCACTGTGGGGCACTGTGGAGCACTGTGGGGCGCTGTGGGGCGCTGTGGGAGGCTGTGGGGCACTGTGGGACACTGTGGGGCACTGTGGGATGCTGTGGGGCACTGTGCGATGCTGTGGGGCACTGTGGGATGCTGTGGGGCACTGTGGGGCACTGTGGGGCACTGTGGGGCACTGTGGGGCACTGTGGGGCACTGTGGGGCACTGTGGGAGGCTGTGGGGCACTGTGCGATGCTGTGGGGCACTGTGCGATGCTGTGGGGCGCTGTGGGGCACTGTGGGGCACTGTGGGATGCTGTGGGGCGCTGTGGGATGCTGTGGGATGCTGTGGGGCAGTGTGGGGCAGTGTGGGGCAGTGTGGGACGCTGTGGGAAGCTGTGGGACACTGTGGGATGCTGTGGGGCACTGTGGGATGCTGTGGGGCACTGTGGGACGCTGTGGGATGCTGTGGGGCACTGTGGGGGGCTGTGGGGCACTGTGGGGGGCTGTGGGGCACTGTGGGATGCTGTGGGATGCTGTGGGGCACTGTGGGGCACTGTGGGGCACTGTGGGACTCTGTGGGAGGCTGTGGGATGCTGTGGGGCACTGTGGGATGCTGTGGGATGCTGTGGGGCACTGTGGGACGCTGTGGGGCACTGTGGGGCACTGTGGGACTCTGTGGGATGCTGTGGGATGCTGTGGGGCACTGTGGGATGCTGTGGGATGCTGTGGGGCAGTGTGGGGCAGTGTGGGGCAGTGTGGGGCACTGTGGGGCACTGTGGGACTCTGTGGGGCACTGTGGGATGCTGTGGGTCACTGTGGGTCACTGTGGGTCACTGTGGGTCACTGTGGGTCACTGTGGGATGCTGTGGGGCACTGTGGGGCACTGTGGGATGCTGTGGGGCACTGTGGGAGGCTGTGGGATGTTGTGGGGCACTGTGGGGCACTGTGGGGCACTGTGGGACGCTGTGGGGCACTGTGGGATTCTGTGGGGCACTGCAGGGCACTGTGGGGCACTGTGGGGCACTGTGGGATGCTGTGGGACGCTGTGGGGCACTGTGGGATGCTGTGGGGCACTCTTGGGCACTGTGGGATGCTGTGGGGCGCTGTGGGATGCTGTGGGGCACTGTGGGGCACTGTGGGGCGCTGTGGGGGACTGTGGGTCACTGTGGGATGCTGTGGGGCGCTGTGGGGCACTGTGGGATGCTGTGGGAGGCTGTGGGATGCTGTGGGGCACTGTGGGGCGCTGTGGGGCACTGTGGGGCACTGTGGGATGCTGTGGGGCACTGTGGAACACTGTTGGGCGCTGTGGGATGCTGTGGGGCACTGTGGGAGGCTGTGGGGCACTGTGGGGCGCTGTGGGGCACTGTGGGGCGCTGTGGGGCACTGTGCGATGCTGTGGGGCACTGTGGGATGCTGTGGGATGCTGTGGGGCACTGTGGGATGCTGTGGGCGGCTGTGGGGGGCTGTGGGAGGCTGTGGGGCACTGTGGGGCACTGTGGGGCACTGTGGGATGCTGTGGGGGGCTGTGGGAGGCTGTGGGGCACTGTGGGATGCTGTGGGTCACTGTGGGGCACTGTGGGAGGCTGTGGGGCACTGTGGGATGCTGTGGGGCACTGTGGGGCACTGTGGGGCACTGTGGGACGCTGTGGGGCACTGTGGGGCACTGTGGGATGCTGTGGGGCACTGTGGGGCACTGTGGGGCACTGTGGGGCGCTGTGGGGCACTGTGGGGCACTGTGGGGCACTGTGGGACGCTGTGAGAGTCAGGCAGGGGCTGCTCCACTGCCTGACTGAGACACGGATGGAGCTAATGGTGTTTTAGAACATCTGAGCGCCAGCTTGGGTCTCTCTGACAGGTTTTATAGCAAATGAAAATGTCTCTTCTCTATTTAACATCCCATTTTCACCTGGCAGTAGTTTTAGGTGCTGTCTGCTCTTTTCCCTGCTAGGAATGAGCCCCATTAATTTCTGCCCCTCAGTTTCCAGAGGTGTCTCCCTTCCCCGGCTGGCTCCAGTGGGGTTTTGACATTTGATCAGCCCAGGAGACAGTGGATGACTCCCCCTGACGCTCTCCTGCCTCTCTCCTGCAGTTGTGGAGACCGAATGCGAGAGGAGCTCAGCCACCACCTACTTCTGGTACCGGGAGGCCCTGGACATCTCCAACTCCATCTCTGAGAGCGGGGGCCTGAACTGGAAGATGACCCTGTGTCTGCTGGTGGCCTGGAGCCTCGTTGGCTTGGCCATGATCAAAGGCATCCAGTCCTCGGGGAAGGTGAGTTTTGGTGGCCACCTGAGCCTGGAAGCAGGAACCAGCCTGGACACACTGTCCTGCCCTGCTCTGGGGCACCAGAGGAATGCTGTGTCCCCTCACACCCACGCCACAGCTGGCTCACCTCTGTAGAGATCCAGAATGAGACCAAAAGAGGCTGCAGGGATGAGGTTCAGTTCAACTGGCACGTGCAGCCAGGCCTCAGCCACACCAGCACAGAGAACCCCCTGAGCTCCAGCTCTTCATAAAATCAATTAGCTGGAAAAGGCCTTTGAGGTCATCAGGTCCAGCCTGGGACCCAAGAGTGTCGGAATCTGTGCTATTGATGATTCCGAGGTTGTAGAAAGTCTCTGTCTGTCAGCCCCGCTGCCAAAGCAGAAGCCATAATTGGTCTGTGCTGTTTCAAGGTTGTTTATTCTGTTTATCTCTAACATGTTCTGCTGCCCTGCCGCAGCTCTGTCCTGCAGGGCAGTGTGTGGGGCTCTGCCCTCAGTGGGATGGTACAAACATTAAATACCACAAACTCCCTGTGCTGGATTTACAATAACGTGCCAATATCTGTCACCTACGTTGGACAGTGTGTCCCCAGCCTGAACCAACAGAAAAATGCCAACACCACAGTGAAACATGGAGGGCATGAAGAAGGAGAAAAAGGACAAGGCACACCCAATTTCCTCCATCTTGTCCCCTTTGGACCCCTTATCTAGAAACCTAAAATTTTACTTTTGCACCCGTGCCACACTTAATTATTACTCTTATCAAACACTCAAAGCTTGTAATTCATGCTGTAAGATTGAAAACTCTTTTCCATGGACAGAGATCACAGACAGTGTCTCTGGGGGCTCTGTCCAGGGGGGTTCCTGACCCCTGCCAGGGTCCCAGACCTGCCAGGGCAGCCAGAGGGATGCCCTGGATTCCCACACAAGAGCACCCTGCCAGCCAGAGCAGGGCACTGAACACCACATCCAGCCTTTTGTAAACACCTCCTGCGATGGTGACTCCCTGGGCACCCCTTCTGATGCCCACTCACTCGTCCTGTGACAAAGATCTCCTTCCTGATGTCCAGCCCTTTGTGCAGCTCCAGGCTCTTTCCTCTTGTTCTGTCCTGGGAGCAGAGCCCGGCCCCCGCTGGCTGCACCCTCCTCTCAGGGAGTTGTAGGGAGGGATAAAGTCAACCCCCAGCCTCCTCTTCTCCAGGCTGAGCTCCCTCAGCCCCTCCTCACAGCACTTGTGTGCCAGACCCTTCCCCAGCCTTGCTGCCCTTCTCTGGACACCCCCCAGCACCTCAATTTCTTTCCTAAACTGGGGACCCAGGACTGGACACAGCGCTCGAGGTGTGGCCACACCAGTGCCAAGCACAGGGACAGAATGACCTCCCTGCTGCTGCTGGCCACACCATTCCTGAGCCAGGCCAGGAGCCATTGGCCTCCTTGGCCACCAGGGCACACTGCTGGCTCATGCCCAGCCTGCTGTTGACCAGTGCCCCCAGTCCCTTTCTGCCTGGGCACTGTCCAGAAACCTGCACCATCCTGCCCCGAGGGGTCCCACAGTTCATCCCTGGGGAGCAACCCCATCCTGGAGGGGGAAATTCTCCCTTTTCCCCCCTGTGAGCTGCCACAGGTTGGATGGGAGAGGAAATTCTCCCTTGTCCCCTCTGTGAGCTGCCACAGGTTGGATGGGAGGGGAAATTCTCCCTTCTCCCCACTGTTAGCTGCCACAGGTTGGATGGGAGGGGAAATTCTCCCTTCTCTCCTCTGTGAGCTGCCCCAGGTTGGATGGGAGGGGAAATTCTCCCTTCTCTCCTCTGTGAGCTGCCACAGGTTGGATGGGAGGGGAAATTCTCCCTTCTCTCCCCTGTGAGCTGCCACAGGTTGGATGGGAGGGGAAATTCTCCCTTCTCTCCTCTGTGAGCTGCCACAGGTTGGATGGGAGGGGAAATTCTCCCTTCTCTCCCCTGTGAGCTGCCGCGGGTTGGATGGGAGGGGAAATTCTCCCTTCTCTCCCCCCTGTCAGCTGCACAGGTTGGGTGGGAGGGTGGCTGGGCCCGGGGCAGGGACTGAGGCTGTGTTTTGTTCACCCCCCTTCTCCAGGTGATGTACTTCAGCTCCCTCTTCCCATACGTGGTGCTGGTTTGCTTCCTGGTGCGGGGGCTGCTGCTGCGTGGGGCAGTGGATGGGATCATGCACATGTTCACACCCAAGGTGAGAGTTCCAAGCCCAGCAGACTCCGAGCAGGTTCCCCTCCTGGCTGGCCATGCCCTGTTTTCCCTTTTTCTCTTATTAGTCCCCTTATTTTCCTCCCCACTCTGAAAATTAAAGTACCAGCCCCAAACTTGGGGGTCCTGAGAGATCAGCAGGACGTGGAGTGGCTCCCAAAATTCAGGGTGTGGCCAGGACAGCCACGAGCCTCACAAACTCACCATCCTCAGCTACCCAGATGCCGGGGCGGGGGTCACAGACGTGCCCAAGGGAATATATAAATACAAAGATTTAATGGAGAGATGCTGGCTGGCAGAAAAATCTCTGCTGGTTGTATGCACTTATTAATTAAGCAGCTAATTAATTAATTAAGCAGAGATGTAGATGAATCAGCTCAGCCGGCGAGGCTGTTAGAAGACATTAATTATGGTCCCTTGATGAATGATGCTGGGAGGTCTCCAGGCTGCAGCTCTGGCTCCCAGGAGAGGGGGAATGTGGCTGGGGGGGACCAGGAGTTAAATCCCCCCCAGCCAAGATGTTTGATGCCAGGGCTCCAGGTGCTCTGGAAGCAGGAGGTGGCCAGGGGAGGATGGAGACCCATCACATGTGGTGATGCCCTGGGGTGGGGGACACGGACTGGGGAGCTGTGCAGAGATGGAACCCCCAGCTGGGCCTCTGGGGGTCAGGTCAAACCTTGTCCTGACCTCTCCGTGCCTCAGTTTCCCCCTCTGTGTCAGTGAGGAGGAGGATCTGTGAGTGCTGGGTAAAGCCAGAGCTGACCACGGCAGATGGTGGAATCATGGAATGGTTTGGGTTGGAAGGGGCCTTAGCGATCATCTCCTGCCACCACCCCTCCAAGGCAGCCCACCACTGCTCCACAACCACCTCAGCCTTTGAATGTTGCTCTGGGATGGGTTGTGGGGCACCAGGCCACCTAACTTCCTCTTCTGTCTTGCCCCCAAGCTGGACAAGATGCTGGACCCCCAGGTGTGGCGCGAAGCAGCCACGCAGGTTTTCTTCGCCTTGGGCCTGGGTTTTGGGGGGGTCATTGCCTTCTCCAGCTACAACAAGCAGGACAACAACTGCCACTTCGATGCCACCCTCGTCTCCTTCATCAACTTCTTCACGTCTGTGCTGGCCACCCTGGTTGTGTTTGCTGTGCTGGGCTTCAAGGCCAACATCATGAACGAGAAATGCGTGGTGGAGTAAGATTTGCTTTTGCTCTGTTTGGGGTGGGCAGGTCTTTGCTGCTGCCGCTTGTGGTGGGTCTGGAGGCAGAAAAGTGCTCCGGAGCTGATGATCCTGGGGTTTGGTGGACCCGAGTTCCTGATGGTCAGGACCTGGATTTCCAGGGTGTACCAGTGTAGCTGAGGGAGTTGAGCATTCATCTCCTCCAGCCTAAAACCCAGCCCCAAGATGGGCTCCTAATCTGCAGCTTGGGTGTGAATCCAACGTGTCTCAGGTGCCCTGCATCACCTGAGAGGTTCTGCTCTCCCTTAGGAACGCTGAGAAGATCTTGGGCTACCTCAACACCAACGTGCTGAGCCATGACCTCATCCCACCCCACGTGAACTTCTCCCACCTCACTGCCAAGGACTACAACGAGATGTACAGGGTGATCATGACGGTGAAGGAGGGGCACTTCAAAGAGCTGGGCCTGGATGCCTGCCTGCTGGAGGATGAACTCAACAAGGTACCTGGTGGCACTCCTGGTAGGACCAGCCCCATTGCCTCTCCCTCTGTCGATCCTGGGCACATGGATGTGCAAAAACAACTTTTAGAGACCCGCCAGGGATGGAGAATCCAAGTCCCTGTGGTTCTACCCAGCACGCAGGGGTCCTTCATGGGTGGGAGAAGCTCTGTCCAGTACAGGTCGAGCAGGGTCATCACCAGCTCATCTCCAGTACCAGACCGGGATTTTGTTTCCTTGAAGAGGGTTTGGTGAGGGAGACCTGAGAGGGTCTCAAAGTCTGTGTCCCTGACAAGTTTCTTCTCGTCTTTTGGTCCTCTCCTCACCTCAACAGTCGGTGCAAGGGACTGGCCTGGCCTTCATTGCCTTCACAGAAGCCATGACCCACTTCCCAGCCTCACCCTTCTGGTCCGTCATGTTCTTCTTGATGCTGATCAACCTGGGCTTGGGGAGCATGATCGGGACCATGTCAGGCATCACCACGCCCATCATCGACACCTTCAAGGTGCGGAAGGAAGTGTTCACAGGTGAGGTCTCTTCTCCTGCAACCTCCTTGGGAAGGGGTGGGAGGTCCCCATTGCCTTGAGGAGTCACTCCTGAAGAGTGTGGACATGGTGGGAAGTGAACTGGGCCATACCCATGTAGGGAATGGACATTCTGGAGGTCTTGGTGTCCCTCAGGAGGCTCTGCTGACCAGGCCCACGCAGGGAATGGACCTTCTGGAGGTCTTGGTGTCCCTCAGGAGGCTCTGCTGACCATGCCCATGCAGGGAATGGACCTTCTGGAGGTCTTGGTGTCCCTCAGAAGGCTCTGCTGACCACGCCCATGCAGGGAATGGACCTTCTGGAGGTCTTGGTGTCCCTCAGGAGGCTCTGCTGACCATGCCCATGTAGGGAATGGACCTTCTGGAGGTCTTGGTGTCCCTCAGGAGGCTCTGCTGACCATGCCCATGCAGGGAATGGACCTTCTGGAGGTCTTGGTGTCCCTCAGGAGGCTCTGCTGACCAGGCCCGTTTGCTCCCCACAGTTGGTTGCTGCATCTTCGCCTTCGTAGTGGGGCTGATCTTTGTGCAGCGTTCTGGAAACTACTTTGTCACCATGTTTGACGATTACTCAGCCACGCTGCCGCTCACCGTCGTGGTCATCCTGGAGAACATCGCTGTGGCCTGGATTTATGGCACCAAGAAGTAAGGAATTTCTCCAGCAAAAGGAATAATTCCTGGTGTAACTCCTGACTAAAAACCCTCCTTCCATCTCTTTTCCACATGGCTTTTTTTCCGGGAGCAAATGCTCCAGGGGCAGTTATAGAGGCAGGAATTTGGTTCACTTGGATCCTCCTGCCCTGCCCTGGTGTACAGCCCCTTCTCGTGGGTATCTCCTGTTGGTTGTGATGACTCTTTTTTCTGAGGTTTCCAGGTCCTTCTGGAGGGGGAGGCTGTTCCCCACAGTGCTCCTTGTTCAGAAGTTGTCCAAAGCCAAGGCAGCTCTGGATAACACTCAGATGGTCTTGTCCTGAGGAGTTTTCCACAAGCTCTTCAGGCTTGAGGGACGCTGAGATGATCAGCTGGGCTCTTTTTCAGGCTCTCCCTTGAGCGTCCACGGGGCTCCTGGGAGGTTGTTTCTCACTCAGAGGTGGGGAATGTCACGGTTCCACGTCTTTCCTCGGCAGGTTCATGCAGGAGCTGACGGAAATGCTGGGCTTCCGGCCCTACCAGTTCTACTACTACACCTGGAAGTACGTGTCTCCCATCTGCATGGCCGTGCTCATGACCGCCAGCATCATCCAGCTGGGAGTCAGCCCCCCGGGATACAGCGCATGGATCAGGGAGGAGGTGAGCACAGCTCCCTCCCCTTCTCCAGCCATGCCCAGCACAGCAGGGGCAGCTCAGAGCTGCAGACTCTGTTCATCCCAGATCTGCTCATTGCTCCGTCCTCTCCTGCTGGGTGACATTCCCACCCTGCTCATCCCCTGGGAGCAGTTTGTTCACGCTGATATGGAGATATCATATCATGCTGATGTGATATCTCCGTATCTTGCTGATGTGGAGATATTGCTGTCCAGATATCTCCAGCCAGCTCTGCCCGTGGGCTGAAGTTTGTGTTGATTTTGGTTGGCTCCCACAGCTCCAAGCTGTGCCCAGCATCCTGTGTGAGGATCCTTTCCCTCGACCTGAGCTCACCTTTATGTGGAGGTGCAGGAGCTGGACCTGCAGGTCCAGCCTGTAGGGCTGGAGTTGGGCTGCTCTGTTCTCCTGGGTCTGGGAGGAGGCAGCAGGAGCTGTCTGGTGTTTCAGAGATGTTGTACCCGGTGGGCATCACCGCTGCAGCAGCCCCGAGACGTTAACATCTGTCTCTTCCAGGCTGCCGAGAAGTTCCTGTTCTACCCAACGTGGGCCATGGCGATCCTCATCTCCCTGATCATCCTGGCCTCCCTCCCCCTGCCTCTGGTCTTCATCCTGCGGCAGTTCCACCTGGTGTCGGACGGCTCCAACGCCCTCTCCGTCACCTACAAGAAGGGTCGGATGATGAAGGACATCTCCAACTTGGAAGACAACGACGAGACCCGCTTCATCCTGAGCAAAGTGCCCAGCGAGACGCCGTCCCCCATGCCCACGCACCGCTCCTACCTGGGCCCCGGGAGCAGCTCCCCCATGGAGATGAGCGGCGCTCCCAACGGACGCTACGGCAGCGGGTACCTCCTGGCCAGCACCCCCGAGTCGGAACTGTGATGCTTGCCCGCCGACCACCCCCACCGGGAGAGGAGGGCACTGGGGAGTGGGTCCTGGCTGTCCAGGCAACAGGAAAATTAATCACTAAGGGCGAAGAAGAATTATTTACTAAGATGAAGAAGAAACCCCTCTTAAAATCATAAGCAAAGCAGCCATTTCTAAGATGACATCAGGAAGAAGGGATTGCAGGAGGGGCAGGACTCCTCTGACAACCCTCAGTGGAAAGGCAGGACCCCTGGACTCACCTCCAGGGAAGGGAAAAGGAGTAAGGGACGCTGCAATACCTTTCCAAGAGTTGTTCTCATGCAGCTCGAATCTGAAGCAAAGAATCTCTCTTTTCTAAGCAGCTGATGGTTGGAACAAGGACCTGGCAGCAGGTGGGAAGCCAGCCATGCTTCCTCCTGTCACCCAGCACTCCTCCCTCCTGTCTGCTGTCCTTTAGTCGGAGGAGTCATGGCCTTATTCCAACGAGCACAATTAACCATCGATGTTCATAGCACAAAAAGGTGCTGTTGTTGTCACCATCGTTGTTGTTGTTGTATCTCCTGTAGGGTTTTATAGCTGTGGACACACCCAAATAACCCCCCAAATTCTGACCAGGGCTGGCAGGGAGCAGCACGGGGCCAGCTGTGATGTTGGGGTGTATGAGACAGGGCATGGTGCATCCCTGGAATCTTTGTTGCCACCAGCACAGGGATGGTGGCTGGGAATCCTTTGGAGGCACGGAGAGGTCACAGCCACGGGATGGAGTAGCTGGGATGCTCCATGGGTTGGTGGTGGTGGTGCTGAGTGGCAGGAGGGCCCCTGAAGTGACTGTGGTTTGTGTGTGGGAGCCTGTGTGGGGTCCTGAGGGGGTCAGGAGTGCTCTCCTGGAATTACTCCTGATGTGGGGGATGCTCTGCCGAACCAAAATCCCTGGCCTGGTGATCATCTCCTGTCGCTCCTCTCTTTGGATGTCCCAGGGGGACAAGCAGAGGAGCTGTGGGACATCCAGTCCTACCACACTCCTGGTTTAGCTCTCAGGAAACCACACCTGACTTCCCTCCCTTGCCCCTGCCGAGGTGAGCTGGGCAGTGGCTCTCTCTGGATGTGCCTCCTCATTTCTCCTCTCCGAGCCGGGGATTTGGCATTGCCTCCTGCCACACCCCCAGGAGCTCAGCAGCCTTTGGATGGGGGTGACCACAGGAATCTGAGGGGCTCCTGGGAGCCAGTGCCAGGTCCCCACTAGCTCTTGATCCAGGCTGGGGAGCCCTTGTGAGAGTCCAGGGGCCTCTATCATGCCCATCCATGGTTTTGGGGGATCTGACTGGTGTGACCTTATGTTGTTTCTCCCCAGGCTGTTTGGAAAGGGTGGGATCTTCTAGCTCTGAGTCTCTCCCGCTGGCACTGAGGGTCATTTCCCTGAATCCTACCTGTAACCAAGCACTTCTGCCAAGGCTGTCAGGATAACGGGGCGTCATCCCCCTGTTCCCTGGGGACGTGGAAGCAGCACACTCCCCTCTGCTGCCTCCAAAGGCTGGGGGAGTGCCTCACCCTGGGTCCTGCTGGCTTAGGCTGTGCGTGAAGATCTTTCAGCCGCTCTGAAGGCCACGTTTGTGGTGCTGCTTCATGGGCCCTTCTCTCCTCTGCTTTCCTGGCAATTGCTTTTCTTCCACCTTGGTTCTCCTCTTGGCTGGAGGTGAAGGCAGGAAGCAGCAGGTCCTTTCACCACACCCCTGACTTTCAGCAGTCCTGGGGCCAGCAGCTTCCTACAGTGACATCTCTTGTGGGTGTGGTCCTTTATTCACAGTCCTCTCCATGGACTTGGCTGGTGACCTGGAGACTCCTCCTGGACAATTAGCTCAAGCCCTTCATTAAACTGTTTTTCTGGAGGGAAGATGGAAGAGTGGAATGAACCAAAGCAGCTCAGTGATGGTTCCAAGATCTGTGAGTCAGGATCAGCCACGCTCCTCCAGAAGTTCCCCCTTCCTCATCCCCTCCCATGTCTTTCTCCTTCCTCTGCCCATGCAGGAGGGACACAGAAATGTCCCTGTGGCATCATCTCTGCAAGGGAGGAGCCCAAATCCGGTGGCATTTCCCCATCATTAGGCAACATGTTCCTCCCATCTCTTGTGGAGTCTATCCTCACCTGACCAGCAGAGCAGAGGATGAGTCAAATCCTTGCCCAGCATCACCTCCCCGGCGCCCCCGAGCCCAGGGGCCGGATTCCCACCGTAGCTCCCATGGAGTTAATGGAGCAGGACACCAAAACACTCAGCCCCACGTGCTCCCAAGGCATGATGCTCCCTGAACCCCGGGGGAAGGATCTGGCCCTCCCTCTCTCCCACCCCTGTTCCAAACCAGCCAGGGAGGAGCTCGCTTTCCTCTCTTCTTGCAGCATCAATAAGAGGCAAAGTCAATAAGAAGGTAACAAAGAAGCTATATTATATATATATAAAATATATACAGAGAGAGGAGATGGAATAATAACCTAGAGATTCTCTATTTCTATTGTATATTTATTCTGTAAATGTCACTGTAAATGCTGTTAAATGACAAATCGTATTCCAAAGTGGCCCACGACCTATTTTCATTCCCAGTGCTGTACAGATCAATTCTCATTCTATAGCAGGGCATATTTTTACCTTTTTATTTCTTGTGTGTGGCGGGTGCACGTCCCCTTCTCCCCCCAGCCCCAGGGTGTCCAGCTGCCCTGGGGGTCCAGCAGAGAGGAGGAGGAAGAGGGATGACACCTTTACTTTTTTCCGTGGAAATACTTGTGTTTTGTCGTGGCATTTGCTCGGTGTTAGACACGGGGTTTGGGGGGCAGTGTGTGTGTGTTAGGTTTAGGAGATCCGTGTTGTCGCCGTGGGAGCGTGCGCGTGTTCGTCCGTAGATGCCGTGCGTGGGGTGTGCGCGTGTCCGTGTGCGTGGGTGGCTTTAGGATTCACTTCTGCCTGTACTCGCTCACTTTTGGAGCCCTCGTGGGGGTTTCTCCCGCTTGCCGGGGCAGGTTCTCCCTCCACACACCTTCTCGGGGTCCCAGGCTGCGGATCAGGCCGGCCCCCACTGGTTTTTAGCCCTAGAAATCACTTATTTTCCTCTTCTTCTGCACAGAGGCACAGGGAATAGCTGCTAGTTGTGAGCACAGGCACTTTTCAGTTTTCCTTCAGGCAGTGGGACACAGAAGGGGGAACCGCTGCCGATATCCCTGTCCCCCCACATCAGCTCCTTGGTGGGTTCCCAGCCCAGATCCTGCTGCTCAGAGCAGTGCGGTGTCCCTGGCCGAGGGACAAGGAGGTGCTGGGTAGGTCAGGAGGGCTCCAAACCCTGTTCCCCCTCTGTGGGGAGGGTGTTCAGTGGGTCTGGAGAGGGCACAAAGGAGGTTGCTGGAGGGGCAGAGCCTGTGGTGCTGGAGCTGCAGGTCCAGCCTGCAGGGCTGGAGTTGGGGTGCTCTGTTCCCCAGCGCCGGCCTCTGCTGCAGGGACCTTGACCCCGGTGCAAGGCAGAGGTCATGACCAGAGCCGGGTCCTCAGGGTGTCCCATGGCTCCTTCCCCTCAACCCCTCCAAAACTGCCCCTTCCTCACCTCTCAGCCCCTGCCCAGACCCTGACAGGTCATGCTCAGCCCCAGCACCTCCCAGAAGCAGCTCCCACTGCCTTGAACGGCCCCCACCCTTCCCGAGCGTGGGTCTCGCTGGCAGGAGCGGGGCCGGTGGCCTCGGTGGCCGGGAGGGACATGGCACAGCCACGGGGACACGCAGGATGTGGCTGCTTCCCCTGGGACAAGCACAACGCTGGCGAAACCCTCCTGCACAGGTAAAGCACAGACCTCGTGGTGGCACGTCCCGTGTCCCCGGTAGCCGCAGTAGGTCCCACGTGTGCCGGGCAGGGCCGGGCAGCGCCGCCCGGCTCCTCGGCCATCGAGAGAAACCCTCTAAGAGCTGTATCAGAGTCTGATTAAAAGTCTCTTCTTACCAAACCTCTCCTCAGCGAGTCTCTTCTGTGCCTCTGTTTCCTTTCTTGGCTGGGCTTTGGGGTCTCTCAGAGGTTTAGGGTGGCAGAGACACAAAGCAAAGGGCCCACGGGTGTCGAGGTCTGTCCTTCCCTGTCTGTCCTTCTCCCCTCACCCCTTCCTCCAGCCAGCATCAGCCCCTGCATGGGCCTTGCTCAGAGTGAGCTGTTTGTGGGGGCTTCAGGAGGTTCTTTTCCTCCTGGGCCAGTTTGACCAGTGCACCTTGGCTCTCCAGGGCATGGGGACTGGGACGCTGCAGCTCCTCTGCGCCGTGCCCTGCTGACAGGGCTGCTGGCTGATCCCCAGTCTGGGAGTCTGGAGAAGGACCTGGGGTTTCCAGCAATCCCAGGTGACTTCAGCTGCTGGGAATTAGTTTAGATTAGCAGAGGAGCAGAGCTGCCTCCTCCTTCCCCCCCATCTCTGGTGGCTTGTTTGGCTTCTCCAGGGCTGCTTCAGGGAGCATGAGGAAGGAGGGAAGGGATCAGGAGAGAGGGATCCAGAGGGGACCCCCGCCCCGGGGATGGCATGGGGACACTGCCATGGCCAGGAGCTGAGCCTGTCCCCACGCAGGGGCAGCTGAGGGGAAGTTGGGAAGGTCTTTTGGGCACCATCTGGAGATGTTGGTGCAGCACTGACAGAACCAGAGCACACAGCCTCAAGCTGTGCCAAGGGAAATTCAGGTTGGATATTAGGAAAAAGTTTTTCATGAAAAGGGTGATAAAGTTCTGGAATGGCTGCCAGGGGAGGTGATGGAGTCACCATCCCTGGGTGCGTTTAACAAAGCCTGGATGTGGCACTGGGTGCCAGGGTGGGTTGAGCTGTTGGGGCTGGGTTGGACTCGATGATCTTGAAGGTCTCTTCCAACCCGGTGATTCTGTGAATTCTGTGAATTCTGTGATTTCTGTGACTGGGGCAAGTGTCCGACACGGCTGGAGGAGCAGCACTGCGCAGGGAGGGGACAGGAGGTGGCACAGGTTATCCTGTGGTGACCAGGACAGTGGGACACGTGGGGCTGCTGTGACCCCAGCACAGCCCAGCTCTGGGGGAGCAGGGCTGGAGATCCCAGCTGGGCAATGCCAGGGTGGGACACACGTGGGGTGTCACTGCTGTGCTGAACCAGCTGGACTCAGCCCGTCCTGTGCTCCCAGGGGCTGAGAGAGGGTCTGCAGGGGCCAGAAATCCCAGTGCCAGGGGCTTCCTGAAAATAGGTGAGAAAAACAAACTGGAAAAGGCAATTCTGGCCCTTGGGACCTGGAAAAAACGATGCAGAAATGGGCCCGGATGTGGAATTTTAAGCCAAATACATTCTATTTAAAAACTCAATCAATAGAACTTCCTGTGACAGGGAGGGAGGGAGGTTTCAGAGCCTGCAGGATGCTGCTGTCAGATGTGGGGGTGGATTTGGGGTGTCCCATCTCAAAACAGCTCTGGACCAGGCTCTGGACACGAGGTGGAGCTGCTACAGCAGCATCTGCTGAGATTTCCTGAGCACCTCGGCGAGGACAAGGACACCCTGGGGCTCGCAGGCAGGGAAACTGAGGCACAGCCCCACCGCAGGAACCGCTCTGGCTGCTCCCAAAGCCAGACCATCCCCAGCCCCCTCCCGCTCCTGGCTGCTTTTATGGAGTGAAATCTCGCCGGCAATGCCGGGGATGGAGCCCGATCCCGGCCGGGCTCCGCTGCAGCAGGACACGAGCAGCAGGACACAAGGTGGCACTGCGTGACAGAGCAGGGGACACGCCGCTCCCCACCCGGGAACCAGCTCCCCTCCAGCCTGAGCTCCCGGAGGGATGGGGTACAAACCTGCGCTGCTGGAGGGAGGAATTGTAGCTGCAAAAGTCCCCTGGCAGAGGCAGGAGCAGAGCCCACGGCGCGTGACAGCTTTTTTGGGGAGACCCAGCTCCAGCAGAGGGTCTAGAAAGGTTTCTTGGGGATCACACCCCGGGGAGGGCAGGGCCGTGGGTGCCACCACACACAGTCCTACCAAAAACCCGAGGGCAGAGACCTTGTTTGGAGCATCCGGGGGTTCCTGAGGACAACAAATCTTCCATTAACGAGATTCTGGCCTGGAAGGACCTGGAGAAGTTGGTTTGGCTATTCCTACACCAAAAGAGGTTTGTCTCTCCCTAAACTGCTGCAGTCCACCCTCCTCCTCTGTCCTTCCATGGACAGAGACCTTGAGGGTCCCAGTGTGTCCCCAGCCCCCTGTGGGGCCTCTCAGCCCCTGAGCACCCTGTGCTCTGTCTGCTGCTCTTCCCCACCTCTGGGGATGTGTTGGGCCTTGGGCCAGGCTCAGGCTGCTGTGTTGGCTCAGGGGGAGAGGCCAAGGCTGGGGGGGACCCAGAGACCCCTTACCACGTCCTCAGAACCCACCCAAGGCTTTCCAGGGTAGTGCTGATCCTCCTTGAGATCTTCCAGGTCCTGCTCTTCATTCCATCCTTTGGATGTTATCTGAGATGCCTTGAGCCTTGCAGGACATCCCTGCAGAAGTGACTCCTTGCTCCACAAAGGCCCTTATTTATCCAGCTCTTTCTATTTTCTCTCCTTCTCTCTCTCTATTTTCTTTCTTTTTTTTTTTTTTTTTTTTTTTTTTTTTTCCCACGGACATTAAAAATCAGAAGGCATATTTAGAGAGCAGACAGCTTTGGGCGGGTGTTGCTGGCTAAAAGATCTCTTCCTTCCCCAGAAACAACTCATTTGTCTGCTTGGCCACCTCCTCCCACCCCAGGAACGGCCGCGCTTGGGTGCACGAAGCTCTTCCTGGCGGGATGAAAGTCGGCAGATAAAATATTAGCATCAGGTCGCAGCATTCCTCCCTCCTGGCCAAAGTGGCATGACGACGCCGAGGAGCCGAGCCGCGATGCCTGGCCGGTGATGCAAGGCTCGATTTTTCCAGCACGGTTTTCCCTCGGGCTCCATCCAGGCTCTCCCGCGGGGTGCTCTGGGTGCGGAGCTGCAGCAGCCTCCACCCGCTCGGGATCCGGCCCTGGGAGCTGGGGAGTTGCTGTCACACCTGGAGCTTCCTTGGGGCTTTCTCGGTGGTAAGATTCGAGCGTGGCTCTCGTGCCTCGTGGGGTTTTTTTAGGGTGGAGCAGTTTCCTCAGCCACCCCGCATGGCCCCCCGGGTTTTGGGGGCGCATCACAGAGGGGACAAAGCTGGGCAGGGGCTGAGGAGGGTCCCTGGTGGGGTGACAATGCAGCACACAGCCCAGGGAGGTGCGGAGAGGGGTGCTGAGCCGGCATCCCCCACTCCTGTCCCCTCGCCTTGCACCAAGAACCCCTTATCCAAGTGCTGCCCCTCCTGGATGAGCCCCCACCCCAAAGCCAGGCCTGAGCTGGGCTTGGATCCCTTCTGTGACCCCAAAGCATCGCCCAGCCCCTCGGTGCAGCGGCACCGGCAGTGCCATGCAGAAGTAAACAGCGCTGGCAGGGTGAGCGCCTCAGGCTTCACCGGGGTGGCAGCCTCGGCCCTGGGGCACCGCGGCTTTCACCCCTCCCCAGCCCGGCAGCTGGGGCTGGGCATCACCGGCCTCCCGGGGGGGTCGGAGCCCCCCGGGGAGGGGGTTTAGGGGAAGGGCCCCGGGGCTGGGGCTGGTGGTACCCCGAGCCCGGCAGCCGCTGCGGAAAGGGGCATCTCAGACGCAGGAGCAGGAACAGGGCGGGGAGATGCTCGGGGAGGGCGGTGGGAGGGAAGGGGGGGTCAGCTCTGAGTGCAGCCTCGCAGCTCCCCACCGGCCCCGGGGTCGGTCTCTCCTGACCTCTCGGTGAGCGAGGGATTGCGAGCCAGGGAGGGATGGGATCTGCGGGAGCCTCTGCCAAGAGCCGGCTCCAGATCCGCAGGCAGCGCTGGGCTGCGTTTCCCCTCCGGCGCGAAGAGGAGCTGGGGTGTCCGGGGTTCACTCCTCGCTGACACCGACCCCCCGAGACCCCCACCGGCACGTCGGGCCCCGCGGGGAGGTGAGCCGGTGCCGGGGGTGCGGGGGAGCCGGGGGTAGGCGGAGGGTTGGGCGGGGGGTGGAGGGGATGGAGGGATGGATGGAGGGATGGGAGGATGGAGGGGAGGGATGGATGGATGTGGGGATGAGCGGGAGGGCAGCGGCGGGGGGGCACCGGGCGGGCTGCGGGGCTGGGCGCTGGGGCGGGGGTCCCCGGCCCCCCGGCGGGGCGGCGCCGGTTGCCGTAACCCCACCGCTCGCT
This sequence comes from Taeniopygia guttata, assembly GCF_048771995.1. Taxonomy (NCBI): domain Eukaryota; kingdom Metazoa; phylum Chordata; class Aves; order Passeriformes; family Estrildidae; genus Taeniopygia; species Taeniopygia guttata. The sequence goes on from NC_133051.1 coordinate 5,275,753, forward strand.
CGCAGCCCTATAAAAGCCCCGCCGAGCCGCTGACACCCCCGGGGAGGCACCGCCGGGGCGCAACAGGCCCCCCCCCCCGGGCCTGCCACGCGTGAACGGGGACCCCCGGGGAGGCGGAGAGGGCGCATCCATCCCCCCTTCTCTGGAAGAGCCCCCCGGCCGCCGCCTCCTCCCGAGCCCGGCCCGGGGGGCGGAGGGAGCGCGGAGCCGCCGGAGCGGGAGGGGCGGGCGGCGGGGCCCCCCCGCGCCCGGCGCTGCAGGTACCGGGAGGGGGGGCACAGCGCCCGGCCGGGCTCAGCATCCCCCCCGTCCCTTCCCCAGCATCCTCCCGGCCGGGCCCGCATCCCCCGGCTGCCGCACCCCCGCCCGCTGCTGGCCCCCTCCATCCCGCACTTGTTGCTGCCCGGCGGGGCTGCGCCGGCTCCCGCTGTAGGGCGGTTTTATTTGGGGGGGTGGCTTGGGAGGGGGTGGAGGTTGCAGCCTCCCCTGCTGTCCCCCGGCAGCCCGCGGTGTCCGGCGCGGCTCCAGCTTCTCCCCCCGAGGCCAGAGCCGAGCCTGAGCCCCCCTTTTCCCCTCCCCAGTCCCATCTCCGTCCTCCTCTCCCGCCTTCGCCGAGCCCCAGCTCCTCGCCCGGAGGAAGGGTGCACGCCGTGGGCATCTCCCATCCACCGAAATCTATGATCAGCTCGGTGTGTGTCTCCTCCTACCGTGGACGCAAGTCTGGGAACAAACCACCCTCCAAAACATGCCTGAAGGAAGAGATGGGCAAAGGGGAAGAGTCGGACAAGATCACCATCAACGTAGGCGGCACCCGGCATGAGACCTACAAAAGCACCCTGCGGACTCTGCCGGGCACCCGCCTGGCCTGGCTGGCCGACCCCGACGCCCAGAGCAACTTTGACTTCGATGGGAAAAGCAACGAGTTCTTCTTCGACCGTCACCCCGGGATCTTCTCCTACGTGCTCAACTACTACCGCACCGGGAAGCTGCACTGCCCCGCGGACATCTGCGGGCCGCTCTTCGAGGAGGAGCTGACCTACTGGGGCATCGACGAGACCGACGTGGAGCCCTGCTGCTGGATGACCTACCGCCAGCACCGCGACGCCGAGGAGGCCCTGGACATCTTCGAGAGTCCCGAGCCTGGTGGAGGGGCTGGTGGAGAGGAGCCCGAAGAGGAAGGGGGTAGGGAGATGGCTCTTCAGCGCCTGGGCATGGATGACAGGCCCCCAGGGGCGGCAGGGGCTGCTGGAGGGGGCGGCTGCTGCCGGAACTGGCAGCCCAAGATGTGGGCGCTCTTTGAGGATCCCTACTCGTCCAAGGCAGCAAGGGTAAGCTCCCGAAACGCGCCGCTGGGGAGGTGGGATGGGGCCGGGCTGGGCTTGTGTCTTCACCTCCCCATCCCTGAGGGCAAGGCCGGCGTTCCTGGTGGCCCTCCCATAACTGTCCCATTCCTACTGCAGGGAACGTGAGCCGTGTCCCATCCCACAGGACACCTCTTCCATTGTCCCCCAATCACCTCCCAACCCATCACATCTGGGAGAGCTGGGCTGAAACTGGGGGCAAGCACAGTCCCTGCCCCCTCTGCACCCTGGAGTGCTCCCTGGGCACCTCCTGGGCACACGGAGATGAGGGATTGTCCTTGGCACGGCTGACCTGGCAGAGTTTCAGGATGCTCTAGGATAGGATGTTTGGGTTCCTCTTGCTGGGCTGCACGATGCCAAAACCCACATTGAACAGCCCAGGAGTGGAGTGGAGGTCAGGGCTGGGGGTCAGCTCCTGCTCCTCACGTGTAGGACCCACAGCCCCAGAGGACACCCCATGCCCGTGCACCCCCTGCCCGCTGTCCCCACCGGGGCTGCCCCTGCAGCACACAGAGCCCACAGGCACCGCTGGCACCCCGCACACCCCACACACCCCACACACCCCCCACGGCCCCACAGCCCCCTCACCACACCTGGCCTGCACTGTGTGTGTGCACAGTGAGCTCGTCCACGCACCAGAGACCCCCACCCTCCCTGGGCACGCAGGCTGTCCCTCCCCACGGGCACCAACGTGCCCAGGACGTGTCCCCCAAAACCCTGTGGGCTCCCAGCCTGGCACTGGGGTGCCACTCGCCTTGTAGACCATCACCAAAGTGCTGCCCCAACCCCCCGATACCCACCTGTACCCACCCAGCCCCTGGCACGCCCAGCTTATAAATCTGCCACACTCACCCAGGCAGGCAGTTGGGATGGAGATGAATCCTGGATGCATTTAGAGGTGTAAAAAAACCCCATCAATGGTAAGAAATTCTGCAGGCATTTCACACCCACGAGCAGCACGCGGGGCAGGGGTCAGTTTGGCAAGGAGGTGTTTTTGCAGCAAATGTTAGAGCAACACACACATGCAGAGAATGCTCGGGCAGCAAGGGCTGAACGCATTTTAAGAGGGTACCCCCCCCTCTGCCCGTCCCTGAGGGCTCCTCGCCTTGGAGAGATGTTCTGAGTGGTGTAAAGCTCCAAATAAAAAATTAAACAAAATTAAAAATAAACCCAAGCACAATAATTCAACTCATTTCCCCCCCCCCCCCCCGGTGTCATTTGGTTCTGCTTTTCCTGTGTGCTGAGCTGATCCTGGAAAGGCTCTGGCAGGAGGAATGTATTGGAGGGAGCAGAGATGGTGACTGAGGCCCAGCTGGGGCTGGAGTGGGACCAGTTTGTGCTGGGATCTCCCTGCTTCCTTCTCACTGCTCTGGAGAAATGTTCAGCTCAGCAGTGCCATGGGAACGATCAACTTCCAGAGACAACAGGAAAAAATACCGGTATAGTTTTGCCATAGCTTAGGAGAAGTGCTCTGGCAAGAGGGGAAACCGAGGCACAGAGCATTGTAACCAGCCCAAGCTCCTGAGTGCCCCAGTGCCTGGCTGGAGTCACCATCCAGCACCAGGATGCTGCAGGATTCGTGTGGGTACAACATTCCTGGTGCTGCCCTGGCTTTTTTGATGGGTGAGGTTTGCAGCGGTTGGGATTTTTTATACCCCATTTTGGGGTCTCCCCCTCTCTTGCCAGCGCCACAGGGGTGCTGCTGGCTGCCGGGAATGTGCTGGGGCAGCTGCACAGCCTGTTGCCAAACCTTGGGGAGCAGCAGCCCCAGGCTGTCCATGCAAACTCTCTCCCTCTCTGTGCCTGGGAGTCTCAAGAGCTGAATTTCTCTGGTCGGTCGTCGCTCCTCCTCTGCACAGAGCAGCCCCTCGGGCCCTGACTCAGTTGGCTCCTCATTATTTCCATCTTTCCCTCCCTCCAGCACTTCTCCTGAGCTGGCAGCTGTGTGAGTGCCTGGTTAGAAATCTCTCCCATGTTTTGGCCTTTTCTCCATGCACCATCAATGGCCACGGGGCTCCTGGCTCCTCACTCAGCCCACTCAGGGAATGTTTGGTGCCTGCTGTCCCAGCTGGAGCTTTACACTTCTCCTCCCCATGGGAAACTGCCCTGGCTGGGATTTTACCTCTACATCCAAACTCTCCTTATGTGCAGCTCCTCATTATTTTTTCCCTTTGCAGCCCGACTTGGGGAGTCCTGACCTCACTGTCTTGGGGACTTTCAGGCTAGTGACGCTCTGTAGGGTCATGGATTTTTTGGCAACACCTATGTCAAGCTGCTGAGTGCAGGTGAATATTGAGTGGAACACCAGCAGGTTCTGGAGGACTTGTTTGGTGGGAGTTCTGGTGTGTATTGGTAGCACTGGGTTTATACATAGAGTTTATTTTGTTTTAAAGACAGTTTTGGAAAAGAAGTTGAGTTTGGAGCAGAGGCTGAAGCTGAGGTGAGACACGTTGGGTCAGACACAGAACTGGAGCAGCACCCTGGGGGGACACGGTGGTTGGCACCGGCTGTGAACCCAACTTCTATTTTTAAAGGCTGATTTTGCTCCTTGGGCTAAATCAGGTCTCACCTCACACCCAGCAGCAGGGCTGCTTCATTACTCAAGTGTTTGCATGGTCTCACTCCCTTCCTGGGTGATTTTTTTCTTTCTATTTTGCTTTAAGTCTAAATTTTTACTCTTCAGGTTTTCCCAAGATTCCCCATACAGGGAAGCTCAGGAACGTGACTCAGCCCTCAGCTGAAAAGTGGATTATTTTGGCTGTGCCACCGTTGTGTAGAGACACTTGCCTGGTTAAGCTGGCCTTGCTTTAAGATCCCAATTTTGTTGGATTTGTTTCCCAAATTGCACACGACCGGTCAGCCTTCAGTGCCAGTCCAAAGGGTCTGACTGAGGGGTGAGGAGCATCTCACTCCCTCCGCACGCAGGTGTCTGGGGCAGGAGAAACATCTTCCAGAGGTTTCTCCATCATTTAATGCCCGATTTAAACTTCCCCCCAGCCTCCTGCAGGGCTGGTGCTCTCTGTGGCGGAACCACGCGGGTCTGCCCTTGGGGACAGCCCTCAAGGATGCTCCTGGCAGGGCAGGGTGGTGGTGTCGGGGTCGGCTGCTCCTCCAGCGTGACTCAGGCTGTGTCTGCTGCTGATTCACTCCAGCCCAGATCCTGCTGGCTGTCGCCTGGAGCTCGTGGGGCCGCTTGGGTGGCTTGGACAGCAAAAGTCCCCCCCTGCTCGGTGCAGGGGCAGCAGAGGGGCTGCAGCAGGACCTGCTCCCCAGAGCTGAAACCACTACTGCACATGCAGCTGAACCCGGTGGGCAGAAATGCTGATGTCTGACTCCAGTTCAGAAGGCTGAATGATTTCTTTACTATAACTATACTATAATAAATCAATATACTATTTAAAGGAGATACTAAAACTACAAACCTACTTTTTCTAACTACCATATCTAACTCACAACTTCTGGCCCTCTCCAGAGCCCAGCCCCAGGTGGGTTGGATTGGCCACCAGGCTCAAACAATCCTCACCAGAATCCAACCAAGCACTCACCCCAGGTGAACAATTCTCCAAACACATTCCACATGGGAAAAAACAAGGAGCAGAAATAGAAATTGTTTTCTCTTTCTTCTCTCTGTGCACCTCTATGAAAAATCCTGAGAGAGGAGAATGTGCCTGCCACAGAGACCACCGTGCTGTTGTGCTGGAGGGAGGTAGAACAAGAGTTTTTCTGCTCTGAAGCTTTTTTTTGGAGGGGGGTGGCTTTTGGAAACAGATGCTCCAGGCAATGGGCTCACCGTGAGGGAGGGAGGGAGCTGAGCAGGACTGAGGGGAGCACAGGGTGGAACTTTGTGACACAGCCTGTGACTTCCCGTGCGTGCTGCTGGCCCCTCCTTGCTCACATCAGAGGTGAGGAGCAGGTGACATGGAGGGGACAATGGTCTCCCTGCTTGGGCAGGACGGAGAAATGGGAACATCTGGGGGTCACCAGGCCCAGGCACCAGCGGGAGGCTGAGCTCTGCCTGCTCCTCTCCTCATCCTGCCCTGGCAGTCCTGGACCTTCCGTGGGCACATGGCCCACCACGGACTCTCGGGGAGGGGGTGAAAGGATGTCTCTGACACATCCAGACCCCAAAACTCACGGCTGTGAGCAGTGTGAACCTGGTGTCTGGAGGGATTTGTGAGGAATGTGGGGGAAAGCTCTTTGAATTTGTCCTGTCAAAATTTCCTTCTCATGTCTGTTCCCATTGGAAGGTTGCTCCAGTCCCAGACTGTCCCAGTTCCCCCTCATCCCCACCACTGCCATTCCTGGCGCATCTCCAGGCACAGCTGGAGCCCAGAACACCTTCTCCTGTACAGATCATGGCACCTGGAGAAAGGCCCTGGACTGATGGCCCCAGACACTCGGTTTGCTGCCTGTCGGAGCCCCGGCCTGGTTCAGGGGCTCCGTGTGGTGGAAAAATCTCTCCTCCAGCCCGTGCTTCCAAAGAAAGGCTCAGCAGTCTCTGTTGTTCAGTCTCAAGGCAGTTTATTGCAAGTTATCTAAAAGATTTTCTTCTGGGGCTGCTGTGGTTTGCTCACAGCTCAGGCAGAGGCACACACACACCCTGACATCCTCTCTGACTCCCGACTGCTTCTTCTCTCCCCCTCTGCCCAGGGCTGCTGCTGTCTTTTATATGGTACATTACGTGTTACATGGGTACAGTTTTCCCCCAATGCCCATTACCTATATTAAATGGTGCTTTTCTATCTTTTATATGGTACATTACGTGTTACATGGGTACAGTTTTTCCCCAATGCCCATTACCTATATTAAATGGTGCTTTTCTATCTTTTATATGGTACATTACGTGTTACATGTTACAGTTTTTCCCCAATGCCTATTACCTATATTAAATGGTGCTTTTCTACTCTAAACCAACCTGTGAGTGCCAACATCACCAAGAACATGGAGGGAAGGAAGAAGAAAGAGGGAGGACAGGACAGGCCCAAATCCCTCCATCTTAAACCCTCTGACCCCCATGTACAAAACCAAAACCCCCCTGTACAGCACTCAAAAATTCTTCCCTTTACTTTGTGACTACTTCTACTCTAATATCTAAACTTTTGTGACTTCTTGTTCTTCCTGCAAGGTTGGTAAATCATTTGATGGCTCAAACCCAAAATCACAGCTGTTTCCAGCTGCCTGCCAGGGTCTCAAATGCTTCTGACCTGGGCCCGGAACATCCAGAAATGTCTGAGGGACATTTTGAGTTCCAACAGCTGCCAACTCATGGGAGAGGTCCAGGGATCCCTCCTCATTCTCCACCCTTGTTCTTGGGGCAGTGGGTGGAAGCCTCTGGAGTGTTTTGACCTCCTCCAAACAGAAAGGTTGCCCCACATCAGCTCACGGCCCGTGTAACTTTGACTTTCACAGGTGGTTGCTTTCGCCTCACTTTTCTTCATCCTGGTCTCCATCACAACCTTCTGCCTGGAGACACACGAGGCCTTCAACATCGACGTCAACGTGACGGAGACCCTGGTGGTTGGCAACACCACGACGGTGCTGCTGACGCACAAAGTGGAGACGGAGCCCATCCTCACCTACATCGAAGGGGTCTGCGTGCTGTGGTTTACCCTCGAGTTCCTGGTTCGCATCATCTGCTGCCCAGATAAGCTTCTCTTCATTAAAAACCTGCTCAACATCATTGACTTCGTGGCCATCTTGCCCTTCTACCTGGAGGTGGGTCTCAGTGGCCTGTCCTCCAAAGCCGCCCGGGACGTGCTGGGCTTCCTACGGGTGGTGCGCTTCGTCCGCATCCTGCGGATCTTCAAGCTGACGCGGCACTTTGTGGGTCTCCGGGTGCTGGGCCACACGCTCCGGGCCAGCACCAATGAATTCCTGCTCCTCATCATCTTCCTCGCCTTGGGGGTCTTGATTTTCGCCACCATGATCTACTACGCCGAGCGGATCGGAGCCAAGACGTCCGACCCCACCGGGAGCGACCACACTCACTTTAAGAACATCCCCATCGGCTTCTGGTGGGCCGTGGTCACGATGACGACCCTGGGCTATGGTGACATGTACCCCAAGACGTGGTCGGGGATGGTGGTGGGGGCCCTGTGCGCCCTGGCCGGGGTGCTGACCATCGCCATGCCCGTGCCCGTCATCGTCAATAACTTTGGGATGTACTATTCATTGGCCATGGCCAAGCAGAAGCTGCCAAAGAAGAAGAAAAAGCATATACCCCGTCCGGCCCCGCTGGACTCCCCCACCTACGGCAAATCCGAGGAGAACTCGCCCCGGAACAGCACCCAGAGCGACACTTGTCCCTTGGCAGTAGAGGAGGGGGCGACTGAGCGGAAACGGTCAGGTGAGACCCCAAAGGTGGGGCCGAGGGAGGGGGAGACCTCCGGGAGCCCTCAGGGCAATTTGTTTGGTCCTGGTGTCCCTGAGTCCTTGGGGATGGTGCAGGATGTGGCCCCCAGCTCTGGGTGGGTGCAGAAAGGGCTGGGCCCCTCGGCTGGGGGGTGTTGGGGGTCATGTTGGTGGAGCAGGGCACTGCAGGTCAAATTCCCCATCCAGGCAGGGGAAAAAGGCCACCTGCTTTCCCAAAGGCCACATCCTTCCTTCCTAATGGCACAGATCAAGTCACCATGGTGGCTTTCAGGGTGTCCCTGCCTAAGCCACCTCTCCCTCACAGTGGCAGAGGTAAGGCCACTCGCCCTGCTCTCATGTTAGCCTGGTCATGCCCTTGGCACAGATTTTTCCTTTGCTTCCTCCCACCATAAATCAGGGTAACCTTCACCAAAATTGATAAATCCACGGACTTCCCCTGGGGCTTGACCCCACCTCATTCGTCTGCTGGTAGGCAGAATCCCGGTGCTGCTGCTCCAAACCCTGAGCAAAACCAGTTCCTGGACACTTCTCTTGTTTTGGTCTCGTGCACTGAGCTGAAGTTTGGGGGATGGCCAGTCTTTCCTCAGGATCAGCAGAAGGCACGGCCCCAGCTGTGGGGACCATCCCTTGGGCTAACTCTGGGGGTCTGTGCGAGCCCTGCCCCACTGTCAGTGCTGGCCATGGTGGCCGCTCTGCCCTTTTGTCAACCTTTTGTCTTGGTTTGCTGCCAGCGGCACCTCAGGGTGTCTGGAACAGGAGGCACCGTGGTGGGGTTGTGTCCTGCACCAACACTGAGGTGTGTAACAGTGATGGGGCTTCCCCTACCAGAGAAACACAGAGCTTCAGGTGCCCCAAACGGTTCTTTCCCTTTATAAATCTCCTTTTCCCACATGCCTGCGAATCCCATCTGCCCCAGGAGCCCGGCAGCAGGGAGCTGTTAGAGCCAGGAGCTCAGGCCAGGCCCTCACGTGGCAGAGCATCCTCTCAGCCAGCGAACCAGGGAGCCAGGGGACATAAATTAGCACTTCCCACTACCCCGAGCAGCCCGTTCCTCAGCAGTGTGAATTTTGGAGAGCTAATTCCCTCCAATTAGGTGGGTGGATCTCACAAACCTGGGGTGTTCCATCCCCAGCTTTGGCTTCATGCAGGTTTTATAACCCTCAGCAGGACTAGAGCTGCTTGGAATTCTATCTGTCTTTGTCCTGCTCCCCTGGCTGCTCTACATGAGCGTGTCCAGGCTGGGATCAGCACCTGAATTGGTGGGTGCTGCTCTGAGCCATCTCTTCTGCTTCCTTGCACGGTCTGACCTGCCCCTCCTGGCCACCCTGAGCACTTTCTCCTGCGGGTTTGTCAGCTGCTGATGGGTCTCTGCCTCCTCCTTGCAGACTCCAAGCAGAATGGTGAGGCCAACGTGGTGCTGTCGGATGAGGAGCAGCCGCTGTCCCCGACGGACGAGGAGAAGAGGCCGATGCGGCGCTCCAGCACACGGGACAAGAACAAGAAATCCTCCACGTGCTTCCTGCTGGCCACGGGGGACTTCTCCTGTGCAGCAGATGGAGGCATCCAGAAAGGTAGGGCTGGAGGTGTGAGCAGGACCTGGCTGGGGAGGGAGAGGTGGAGGCTGAGTGCGGCTTCGTTGGGCTGATCCCAGACTGGTTCATCTCCATCCGCCTGCCTGGCTGTCCTGTGCTCCCCAAATCCACGTCTTCCTGCCTCTCCATCTGCTTCACCTCCACCCAACACACCTCTCCGTGCTGGCCCCACATTTTGTTTTCTCCTCCTCTGTCACCCCCGTTTGGGGTCTGTGAGCCCTGCCCTCCCTGGGTGCAGACTGCTCCAACCTCTGCCCCTGCAGCTCTTCTCCCCGGGTTTCAACCACTCCTCTGGATGGTGTGAGCGGGACATCTCTCCTGGGGACATGGTGAGGTTGTGACTGAGGGTGGCCAAAGGTTTTCAGTAGGGAAAGAACCCCAGAGGCTTTTCCCCTCCTCTCCCTGCGGTGGCTCTCAGCGGGTTCGAGCGTGGGGAGCTGCGACGTGTCGAGTGCTGCCTTGCCAGCAGCTCCGGGCTGCCAGAAAGGCTCCTCTGGGTTTGGAACAGGAGCCGTGCTAAGTGTTGAGGCTTTCCATGGGAAACTGAGGGGGAGATGAGTCAGGAAAACACAAAACTCTTCTTCCCATGACAAAACAAAATCTTCCTCAACCTGGTCCCAGACTTCTCTGCTCCTCTGCCCATCTCCCAGAACTCCAGCTCCAGAGAGGGTAAATCCAGTGCCCCAAAATCCAGCTGCACCCTGGATTGCTGGGATAACTCTTAGGGCACGGCTCAGTCTGCCAGTTGTGCAGTGTTCTGTGTGTCCAGGGTGGCGTGGGATGCTGTAGCTGCAGAGCTGACCTACTTCTACCTCCCTGGTACCAAGTGCTGCCCGTTGCTGGCAGGAGCTGGGACCAGGCAGGAGCAGGGATGATGTGCTGCATCCCTGAGCCCCTCCCCAGGTCCTGTTGGTGCTCTGGAGAGCCTCAAGGGTTTGTTCCTTCTGGAACGGCTTGGGATGGCACAGACTGGGTGGGGTGCAGGGAGGTGTTTGGGTGCAATCACATTTATCAGTAGTAGAAGCAAGTTGGTTGTTTCCTCCTGGGAAATGAAGGACCCCCTTTGGCATTGCTGCTCAACCTCAGAAAGAGGACAAAGAGGAAAAGCTTTGCTCATCCTTGGAGTACCATCAAACTTCTACTTGAAATACCTGATTTTTTTTCCTTGGAAGTGCCTTTTCCTGTGAAGTTGGTCTCTTTCCTTAATGCCTGTTAATGTGGAGAATGGAGAGAGGTTTAGTCCCACTCCAGACTGGGAGAGGGAATTCTGAACTGGAGGGATGGAGGAGACAGATGAAAGCCAGAGCTGATTTTCCTCCTCAGATAATGCGAAGCCAGGCTTCAGCTGAAGCATTTGAATCTGGTCCCACTGAAGCCAGAAGTGGAGCAGCTCTGAGAGCTGAGGATGCAGAGCTGCTTTCACTCACTCCCAAATCCCATCACTGGATCACAGGAGACCAGGAGATTTCTGCCCTTGTGTGGTGGCAGCAGCAGCTCTTTGAAAGGCACTGTGGTGATCGTTCTTGGGGTGCTCTGGTGTCTTCCCTGCAAATTTCAGAGTGCCTTTTACACTTTAAAATAGAAGGTGTGCATGGGTCACTCATCCCCGTGTTGCTGGAATGATGTTGCACCTGGAGAAAGCTGGATCTGCTGGCCAGAGGGGCTCCAGTGGTGCTGAGACCTTTTGGCAAGGGGGAACCTCAGTACCCGCGTCCTGCCGGGGCTGTGGGACGGGCGGGTGGGAGGCTGTCCTGGGGGGTCAGGGCTGGCCTAGTGCAGTGCTCCAGCATGCTCAGGGGTGACCAGAGATGACCAGAGGTGACCAGGGGTGACCAGGGGTGAAGAAGCCTCCAGCCAAAATCCTTTGGGAGCCGCAGAGGCGCCTCTTCCCTTGGTCTTGATTTATCTCCTGCTGAGGCTGTTTGTTCTGGTACTGGGATGTTGGCAGCTCTGCAAATTGAGATGAGCTTGGTTCTGAGCCCGACTCTCTGATGGCCATCTGTCAGATGCCGGGACAGGTACTGGTGTCTGTACAAGCTGTGGAAATCAGGAGAGGAGCTGGTTTGGGAATAAGCTGCAGATCTCAGCATCCATCGTGGTTTAACCCCGACTCCAGGCTGGTCTTGTTGGGGCAGCTCAGAGAGAAGAGCTGCTCTGCCCTTGGACCCGAGCCTGGAGCAGATTGAGCTGGGTTGCTGTGGATTCCTCTGTGGAATGTGTTTCGTGTTCCTGTGCCTGCTCCAGTGGTATTGCTCTGCTCCCTGGCTGCCAGGGATGGCTTCAGAACCTTTATGTCCCCTCAGCACTGGGGTCCTGCTCAGCAGTTCCCAAAATGTGTCCTGCTGGGTCAGACACCTTGCCTTGGGGCTGCCTGGGCACACAAGCCCTGTCTGTGCTTGGGTGGGGGGATATGGAGGCGGGGTGATCCAGCCAGTGAGACTGGTTAGGGTGGAACCGTGGAATCGTTGGGTTGGAAGAGCTCTACGAGTCCAACCTTCCCCCGACACGTGGCCACTAACCCATGTCCCCACATCCGTGTGTCTTAAAACCCCCACCTCCTTTCCCAGCACATTAACAGGGCACAGCAGCAGTTTCTGGCTCCATGGAGCATCGTGCAGCTGATTTTCACTGCTGGTGTCAGCACAGGGCCATGACTCCCACATGGCCTGAGCATGTGGGATGGGATCAAGCTGGGAACGCTCACAGGAGCATCCCCTGGAGCTGCCTGGCTGGGGGGGACCGAGGACCAGCCCACATTTGAGCTGGGTGCCAGGCCTCTGTCACCAACAGCACATTCCTGGGCTTTGCTGCCTCCCTGTTCACCTCATCCCCTCTGCCCCCGGCTCCCAGCCTGTGCCAGCACTCAGAGCCTGCAGGCAGCGGGCAGTGCCAGCCCGGGAGGAGCCCCCGGGGTCACCCAGTGCTCTTTTCTTAGCAGCAAGCCCTGCTGAAGCAATCCCAGTGACTCTGGGCAGCCCCAGGGCGAGTACTGGGACACCAGCTCTGTTTATCAGCTGGGGCAGTTGGCAGAGCACAACCCCCTTGTCCAGTTGTGGCTTCACTCTGTGGTGGCACCTGGGTGAGGTGGGAAACCAAAGCAGCCTTGAGGGGCTGAGTCTTGAGCTCCTTCCCAGGTGTGAGTGTGGCCTGGGATAAATGGATGGAGAGAATGAAGTGCTGGGTTTGGGGCAGGTTTGCCCTGGGCTTCCATTGCAGAGGGTCCCTGGGGAAATCAAACATCTTTATGAAGTTCTGACCCAAGATACGATGGCTGAGACTTAACCAGAGTGAGCAGTGGGATTTTTGATGTTTCTATGCCTGTTTGCACCCTTTTCTGTCTGGGGTTTGGAGCAAGAGGCAAAGCCCATCCCATAAACCCCATCAGCAGGGCCCTGCCTGGCTGGCAGCTCCCAGCAAACCCCAATTCCATCACAATTCCTGCCAAACTGGTGCTATTTGGGTGCTGGGGGCTGCCCCAAGCTTTCAGGGATCTCAGCACGGCTGCTTCCCACGCTCAGGGCAGTGGGGAAACACGTGAGCCCCCCAGGAACCTCAGCACACCCCGGGAAAAGAGCAAGGGGAGGGAAGGGCGAGATTTTCAGGAGTGTTGTGGGGAGCAGGGTGGTCTCTGCATCAGCTGCTGTGGGTGGGAAACTCCCAGCTCCCCCCAGCTCAGGGCTGGGCTCGCTTCCCTCCTCGCTGGCTGTGTGGATCCGTGCCAGGACGTAAATAAGGAAATTGCTCTTCTCCTCAGGCCTGCTTCTGTTCCCGCTTCCACTGCGGGGAGGGGAGAGCTTTGCTGGAGTCAGCAACAGGTTTAGGCAGGTCCCTCTGTCCCTCTGTCCCCTGGACCTGCCTCTGCTTCACAGCTGGAGGAGACACTGAGGGGTGGAAGAATCCCTGCTGGCTGCTGAGGCTGGGGAAAAAAAAACCCACAAAAAAGGGACAAGCCCCACATTTGCAGAGTTAGTGCTCTGGAGCTTCTTCCAGGTGTAGCTCCTGTCTCAGCACCCCGGGTGTGTGTGAGGGTGATGCTGTGAGTCCTGACCCCTGATCCAAGCCCAAACCAGCAGCAGCAAAGCAGAGCCCAGAGATGTGCCACGAACTCCTGGGGAGGGATTCCAGGGCTGGCACTGCCGGAGGAGCCATCCATCACCTTGTTTTTCTGCTGTCAGGAGCTGCCTCCCTCTGCTCCCCCCACACAAACGCTGCTTCCCTGGGCTCTGCTTTCCCTGGAACTCGCTGCTGCCTCGGGAGGGCTCAGGCTTGGCTGGGTTTGCTCACCCAGGTGCTCTCAGGGAAGATCCAGGCGCAGGGACATTGGGCTCATCACAGCTGGGAGCATCATTAATTTTCCATGTTTTGGCAGCAGATGCAGGGAACAGACTCATCCTTAGCAGTGCTTCTTTGTGGACCTAAAAAATCCAATTTTCCGTGCAAAGACTTTGTGTCTTTCCAGCAAGAAAAGTGGCTTTTGACCTGTGAGAACATTTCCTCTGGCTGTTGCTTTTTCCATAAAAGCTGGAGAAATTCCTGGCTCTTTGGGGGAGTGTGAAGGGTCCCCATGCTTCAAGAAATAGAAACATTTGCTCTTTAATGCGATTTCTTATGGAAAATAACGAGCGTGTCTACCTGCTCCTTTCCACACAGAGAGGTGTCAGCAGCAGCTGCTGCTACAGGGGTGTAAACACCAGAGCTGGGGGAACCACTCCTTCCAAATCCCGTATTTGTTTGAGTTCTGCTGCTTTTCCCTGTCTGCTTCAGCCCACAAAATCCCCAGCCTCATTCCTCATTCTGAGCAAGTTGGGAAACAAAACCCAACACCCTCCAAGAGCAATTTGGTCTCCTGGTGAGTCTCCTCTGAGTCCTGGATTTGGCCGGCGCTGCTCCATGAAGGGAGTGGGAAGCTCTGGAGGAGCCTGGCTGTCCCCAAAAAGCCCCTCCAGAATTTTTTTGGGGGTTGCAGGGGGTGTGGGGCTCAGGCCGGTGCCGCCAGCCCCCCGAGCCTCGGGCAGGAGGCTGCTGGGCTCTAACCTGTCTGTTTTCTTCCCGAGGCTGTGGAAAATCGCGGAGCCTGAGCAGCATAGATGGAGTGGCAGGATCCGCGCTGGGCCCGGCCCCGCTGGCGTCCCGCTGCAGCTCCCCCTGCTCCCCCGTCCCCTCCATCCTCTGAAGGACCTCGCTGTGCCCCAAGTGTCCCCTGGGACATCTCCATCCCCCAGGAGCTGGTTCTGACCCTCTCCCCCTGCCCCGGTAACGTCTCACTGACCCTGTCTGTGTCCATGTGTATGGACACTCCCTGGAGGAGGTGTTGGGGTACTTTTCCCCTCCTTGAAACCTTATTCATCCTAAATAAACCCTGCAATTCCCTCTGGTGTCGAGCCCTCCCTGCCGAGGGCCGTTTGTGTTGGGCTACAGGGTGGTGGAAACACAAGGAGGACAAGTTGACTCATAAAATTATATCTCATTGTGCTGGAAATGGCTGAATTCATATATTTTTAGGTTTTATTTTGATTGTTTTATTTTTTTTAAACCAGCCTCAAGTTTCTGGAGGCAACAGATGAATAAACCTCTATTCCCTGCCCAGCAGTGGTTCCCCTCTTGTTTTGTGCCTTTTTCTGCCTAAATCCTACTTGTTGTTTCCCAGATTGTGTCTGCTTTTCCTTCCAACCTCAGGATGGGCCTGAGGGCCTTGGAAACCAGCCTAGAGATGCCATGGAGGGCCCTGGGAGAGGGTTCAGGGAGCACACAGAGGCTGGGATAATAGGTATGGACACTGCCATCAGGAGCTGGGAACTGGTGGCAAGAGGAACAAAGGTCCCTGGCAAAGCTGCTGCTGGTGTGGAATAGTGGGGCAGAGAGAGATTTGAGGCAAAACAATAGATGGGGGATGAATCCTTGTTTGGGGTGGTGTTCCAGAACATTCCTGTGGGGATGGGAGCTGGATTTGAGCCAGGCTCTCCCCATCCCTGGGAGGATGAGGCTGGAGAGTCAAACTCCCTGAGGCACTGCTGGTTTTTGCTCACCTGTATCGGTTTTTGGGATGATTTTGGATGATCTCAGGTGTCTTCCCAAACTAGAACAAGCCCTTCAGTCCCTGACCTCTGGCTCATTTCAGTTCTGTCCAGCTCAGGCTCCCTGGAGGTGTTTGGACCTCGGGTGGCTGCAAGGGGCTGGTTTGGGTGTCCAGCCCTGCTCTCAAATCCCCCTCGGTGCTCTCTTGTTCTCTTTCCTCACTCTGAGCAAGTCAGGGCTGGAGCCCTGGGACTTTGCTGGGGAGGAGAGCTTAGATTTGGATGTGTTTGTAAAGCAAAGAGCTCCAAGAGCTTTTCTGGGGTCAGACCCTTCCCCTCCATCACGGCCAAACTGATCTGGTGCTCAGGGAATGGTGAGGCTGGACTTGATGATCTTGGAGCTCTTTTCCCACTTTAAGGATTCTGTGATTCCATGGTCCTTGCAGATGAAAGAAGCTGGGATGGATTTTGGCAGATGCCACAGCCAGGACCCTCCTGCTCCACCCCAGGTTTCCCATGCCTCAGTTTCCCCTGGTGTGGAGAAGGAGCTGCCAGGAGGAGCAGCCAGCACATATCCAAACCAGGCCCCTCCGAGTTTTCCTCCTTTCCTTTCCTTTCCTTTCCTTTCCTTTCCTTTCCTTTCCTTTCCTTTCCTTTCCTTTCCTTTCCTTTCCTTTCCTTTCCTTTCCTTTCCTTTCCTTTCCTTTCCTTTCCTTTCCTTTCCTTTCCTTTCCTTTCCTTTCCTTTCCTTTCCTTTCCTTTCCTTTCCTTTCCTTTCCTTTCCTTTCCTTTCCTTTCCTTTCCTTTCCTTTCCTTTCCTTTCCTTTCCTTTCCTTTCCTTTCCTTTCCTTTCCTTTCCTTTCCTTTCCTTTCCTTTCCTTTCCTTTCCTTTCCTTTCCTTTCCTTTCCTTTCCTTTCCTTTCCTTTCCTTTCCTTTCCTTTCCTTTCCTTTCCTTTCCTTTCCTTTCCTTTCCTTTCCTTTCCTTTCCTTTCCTTTCCTTTCCTTTCCTTTCCTTTCCTTTCCTTTCCTTTCCTTTCCTTTCCTTTCCTTTCCTTTCCTTTCCTTTCCTTTCCTTTCCTTTCCTTTCCTTTCCTTTCCTTTCCTTTCCTTTCCTTTCCTTTCCTTTCCTTTCCTTTCCTTTCCTTTCCTTTCCTTTCCTTTCCTTTCCTTTCCTTTCCTTTCCTTTCCTTTCCTTTCCTTTCCCTTCCCTTCCCTTTCCCTCCCTTTTCCCCTTTCTTTTCCCCTTTCTTTTCCCCTTTTTTCCTTTCCCCTTTCCTTTCCCCTCCCTCCCTCAAGAGCCAAAGGGAAGCAGAAAAGGTGGAAAATCTTGGTGCCTTGGGCTGGATCTCGGGGAGGGATGACAGGAGCTGGTGCTGGAGCCAGAATTGTGGATTTGGGGAGGAATTGGGATGAGCTGCCCCCATCCCCTGCTCAGGATGGGCCGTGGTGCTGCTCCATCCCTCACCAGCAGCACCTGGGATGGTGTGCTGGGTTCCTTGGATTTCTGCACTTGTGTATTCCCCCAGCAGACAGAGGGGTAACAGGGCAGGTCCATGAATCACCCAAAATTCCACAAACTGGACGGAGGGGTGGGAACAGCAGCTCCCTGCAGGTGCTTCTCTGGCTCATCCTTCCCTCTGGAAGCAGGAGGAGCTGGAAACCCCCAGCACCCTCCATGGCTTCAGTGCTCTTTATAAATGATTTATCGGAGGTCTGAGCTGCCTTTGGGGATGAGCCAGGTGTGAAACCCTGTCCCGTGCAGAAGAATCAGATCGAGTTGCTCAGACTTTGGGGTTTGAGACTCTTGGAGGTAGAGGATTGAGCCCAGAGCAGCCCCAGATCCCAGCAGATCCATCCTTGCCTTTGCCCCTGCAGCTGCCAGAGCAGCTCAGCCCAATGCCAGAGAGGTTCCTTGGGGTGGAAAACCTTTGGTGGACCCCCCAAATCTCATTCCCAGCAGAGCAAGGAGGGTTGGGCAGGAGCTGCCACGGAGCCGGCAGGATGCAATTTTTAGCTGGGGCGTTATGCAACCCCGGAGAAGGGATGACTAATGTGCAAAAAGCTCCTCTAAAACAGCCCAGCCCTGAAAGGGAGATGGAGGGATTTCAGTGGGAGGCACCAAACTGCTGAAAAACCCATCGCATCTTCTCCCTCTTCCTCCTCGCCTTCTTCTGAACAGGATTTGGGGGATGCAGCAGGGAGAAAACAGCTTGTTGTTATTTTTAGGTGGGGTCTGGGTTGGTTTTGGGGGCGAGTTAGCACGGGTTAATCCCGGGTAAGATTAGAAGAGGAGCTGTAGTGGATCAGAGCAGACCTCTAAATATCTCTGGAGCCCAGGGTTTTATCTCCAAGAGTGGCCAAAATTGGCTGCCTGGAGAATAGGATAAGAATAGAGCAGGAATATACGATACCTCCCCTGAATATCCTCACAGGACTTATCTGTGTGCAGGGATCTGGTAGGAGCTCACGTTCCAGCCCAGGCAAAAGGCACCGAGAGAAAGCCAAGATGTGGGATTTATTCCCAAGAAACTGCATAAATCCACAGGAGTCCAACTGCCCCTGCCCAAGCCCTAAAATGGCTTAAAAACCCAAAATAACACCGAGGGGTGTGCAGTGATTGTTGGGGCATGGCAGCATGGAAAGGAGAGGTTCCCTGGGGATGGGATGGGATGGGATGGGATGGGATGGGATGGGATGGGATGGGATGGGATGGGATGGGATGGGATGCTGGGTCTCGTTCCTGGCAGGCCGATGGGATTGAGCAGGAACCCAGGGATGGGCATTGGGGGTGTTACAGGAACGTGTCCCTCACCTGTGGAGCAGGGGGTGTGTCCTGGTGGTTGTGAAAAAGTAATCAAAGAGTCAGGGAATTGTTTGGGTAGGAAGGGACCTTAAATTCCATCCCATTCCAGCTCATGCCATGGGCAGGGACACCTTCCACCATCCCAGGGTATTCCAAGCCCTGTCCAACCTGGCCTTGGACACTACCAGGGATCCAGGGGCAGCCACAGCTGCTCTGGGCACCTGTGCCAGGCCTGCCCACCCTCACAGGGACAGTGGGATGCTCGGCAGGGTGGGACCCCACAGAGCTCGAGTGCCCCTCCAGTGTCCCTGTCCCCACCATGGCTGCAGACACGTGTGGTGCTCAGCGTGGGAATGGACCAGAGATCTGGAATGGAGCCATGGGATGCTTTGGGTTGGAAGGACCACGGGCAGGGACAGCTTCTGCTGGACCAGGCTGCTCCAGGCTCTGTCCAGCCTGGCCTGGAACACTGCAGAGGTGCTGAGTGACACTGGGCTGCCCTGGTGGGGTCCTCACATTCCTCTGCCCACTTTGGGACATGGATCAGCACTTTGGGACAAGGATTGAGCCCCTGTGACCGCCCACCCCAAACCAGAGCAACCTTTGGATCGGGGGATTTGGGAGCAGTTCCCTGCTCCAGCCTCAGCTCCTTCCTTCTCTTTTCCTCCTGGAGGACTCGCAGGCCAGCGCTGCGTGGAGGCTGCACCACGATCCCAGGTTGCTTGCAAAGTATTAATTTTTATTGTTGCAACAACTGCTCTGTTTCTTGGGAGATGCCTGAGAGAGCTGAGGAAATAGAAAGGCCTGTCAGGCAGCTGGGCAGGAGGTGAAGATGTCAAGAGAGTAATTGCTCTACCCAGAAGGAGCCTGTTCCTGGCTTCCCCAGCACTGCCAGGAAAAATCCTCACTGCTTATTTGATGACAATAAAGAAAAACAGAAAATAAATAGCAGCCCCATGGCTTGCCCGTGCTGACGAGGAACAGGGAGAGCAGAGGCAGATGTAAAATAAGATGCAGTTCAGCTTATAAATAGGAGCCTCCTCCCAGCTCCCAGTCTGTTACTTCCTTTCCTCCCGGGCAGCCGAGCCTCTACCCATGGAAAAGGTAACTGGGGGCTCAGAAAGGATTCTGTGAACTCCTGGGAAGGTGTTGGAATCTGAGCTATTGATGATTCTGAGATTGTAGAAAGTCTCTGTCTGTCAGCCCTCTGCCAAAGCAGAAGCCATAATTGGTCTGTGCTGTTTCAAGGTTGTTTATTCTGTTTATCTCTAACATGTTCTGCTGCCCTGCCGCAGCTCTGTCCTGCAGGGCAGCGTGTGGGGCTCTGCCCTCAGTGGGATGGTACAAACATTAAATACCACAAACTACCTGTGCTGGATTTACAATAACGTGCCAATATCTGTCACCTACGTTGGACAGTGTGTCCCCAGCCTGAACCAACAGAAAAATGCCAACACCACAGTGAAACATGGAGGGCATGAAGAAGGAGAAAAAGGACAAGGCACACCCAATTTCCTCCATCTTGTCCCCTTTGGACCCCTAATCTAGAAACCTAAAATTTTACTTTTGCACCCGTGCCACACTTAATTATTACTCTTATCAAACGCTCAGAGCTGGTAATTCATCCTGTAAGATTGAAAACTCTTTTCCATGGGCAGAGATCACAGCCAGTGTCTCTGGGGGCTCTGTCCAGGGGGGTTCCTGACCCCTGCCAGGGTCCCAGACCTGCCAGGGCAGCCAGAGGGAAGCCCTGGATTCCCACAGGAAGGGGGTCACACTTCCTCCTGTGTGGGACAGGCGAGGGCAGGGGATGTGTCCTGTGGCTGTGAAAAAGTAATCACAGACTCAGGGAGTTCTTTGGTAGGAAGGGACCTTAAATCCCATCCCATGTCAGCTCCTGCCATGGGCAGGGACATCTTCCACCATCCCAGGGCATTCCAGGCCCCATCCAGCCTGGCCTTGGGCACTGCCAGGGATGCAGGGGCAGCCACAGCTGCTCTGGGCACCCTGTGTTACAGGAACACAGGGCCTCAGCACTGCCACAGGGAAGAATTCCTTCCCAATATCCATCTAACCCTGCCCTCCGGCAGTGGGAGCCATTCCCCCTTCTCCAAAGTCCCTCTCCAGCTCTCGTGGAGCCCCTTGAGGCACTGGAAAGGAACTCCAGGATCTCCCAGAGCCTTCTCCTCTCCAGGGGAGCAGCCTCAGCTCTCCCAGCCTGGCTCCAGAGCAGCTCCACATCCTCCTGATGTTGTTCCTCAGGGCTGGGGCAGCTCTGCAGGTGGGGTCTCACCTGTGTGGGGCAGAACCCCCCTGCCCTGCTGGGGGATCAGCTGGGGGGCTCTGGGTCCAGCAGGTGTGGCTGGGGAATGTTGAGCTGCTCATCCCCCCAAAACAGCCCCAAATCCTCCTCCTCCTCCTCAGCTGCGGTGCCAGAGCAGAGCAGAGTCAGCGTGGCACCTACCCAAACATTGCTCTGGCACAGCTGGGAGCTGGCAGCCCCCACAGCAGCACTTCAGGCTGTTTGAGGGGATGCTCCAGGCGGGAGGGCAGGACTGGCTGAGGGGAAATTTGGGGGTGATGGCTCTGGCAGCAGCGCAGCAAACCTTGGGGTGTTTGGAGCTGATTTTGCCAGGCTGTGCCAAGCCGTGCTCAGGGCAGCACCCTGTGGAGGCTGGTGGCAGATCTGCACCCAAAAATAGGCTTGAGGAAGGGTTGCACATCACTGAGGGGCCTGCCCCACTCTGTTCTGAGCTGGTACCCATAAGCCACGACAGGAAGGATGTTTACTCGTGGTGCCTTTGTCTGGGGGACCGAAAAATAAAAATCTGGGCTGTTGTTATTTATTTTTAGTCGTGCTAATTTTTTTCCTAGGCTGGGAAGCTGCTTTCCAAGGCAGGTCCCTGAGGGCTGTGGGCAGCAGGTCTCGAGCTAACACACAAAATGGCTTTGAACAGGGAGGAGGAGATGGGAGTTAAAAGCCAAGTCGTGCCCCTGGTAAATCAATCGACCTGACGGGGAATGTTTCCAGCAGGACACAAACCCTGCCAAGAGCTTTTAGCTGCTTGCAGGAGTGACTGAACCAAGAGCTGGGATGTTTTTCAGCAGCTGCTGCCTGCATGGGCACTGCTGCTCCCCAAATTGCTGCAGGGGGATGTTGTTGGGTCCCCAAACCCTTTTGTTTCAGAGGTGGGGATCTCTCCTGCCAGCTCAGGGAGGAGAGCTCCTTTAATCCTGGGGGTTTGATGGGATGTGAGGTTTGAAAAGCCTGGGCATTGCTTTCCCAGGCTGTGCACTGATGCTCAGTGGAGAGTGAGACCTTTGTTTTGGGGGAAAGGAGGAGGTTTTGGAGCTCTGTCGGGTCTGCAGCTGGGTCACACTCAAGAGCAGGAGCTGGGGGTGAGGTTTAAAGCAGAATTCCATGGTTTAAAGCAGAATTCCATGGTTTAGAGCAGAATTCCATGGTTTATCAGGTGGATCAGGCGCTGTCTCCCTGCCTGACAGCCCCTTGCCTGGAAACTGGGCCCTGGCACATGGGGAGAGGCGGGGGGTGACTCAGAGTTCCAATCAATGATAATTAATTCAATGATAACAAACGAGAGGGAGAGAGGGAGAAGAAAAAACACAGAGAGATTAATGCACCAGGCTTGGCTTTGGGGTTGGCTTGGGAAGTTTTGGGCAGGAGCAGCTTTCTGGGAGGAGAGAGTTGAGAGGGATGTGGTGAGGGTGATGTTTTTCCCCCCTGCTTTTCATTTATACCCTCACAATCACCCTGACTCCATGCATGGTTACTCATGGAGAATCATTTCCCAAGTCTCCATCTCTGCCACCATTCTGAGGCTTTTTAAAACCATTTTCCCCTGACTTACAGATGCAGCAGCAGCATTTTATCCCTCTGAAAAAGGCCACTTTACTTCGTGGTTACTCTGTTTTCTGCATCCTACTAAGTCGGGGTCCCCTGGAAGCTCAGTGTCCCTCTCCCTCTCCTGTTTCTCCCTGCACAGCTCATGGAAGCAAATCTCTAATGCTGTGTTTAATGTTTGTGTCTTTAACTTGCAGATTCCTGCCAGGACACCCTCGCTTCCAGTTTCCCCCAGGGTGAGGTGGTCACCTTCTCCTGAGCCCAGCGGGATGCAGCAGCGCCTGGGGAGGGGCGCCTTCCCCAGGGGAAGGATGTGTGTCCCTGTGCCCCAGGGGAAGGATGTGTGTCCCTGTGCCCCAGGGGTGCCTTCCCCAGGGGAAGGATGTGTGTCCCTGTGCCCCAGGGCAAGGATGTGTGTCCCTGTGCCCCAGGGGAAGGATGTGTGTCCCTGTGTCCCAGGGGAAGGATGTGTGTCCCTGTGCCTCGAGGGAAGGATGTGTGCCCCTGTGCCCCAGGGGAAGGATGTGTGTCCCTGTGCCCCAGGGGAAGGATGTGTGTCCCTGTGCCCTGAGGGGTGCCTTCCCCAGGGGAAGGAGGCTCTCCCTGGGGCCAAGGATGCTCTTCCTAAGGCTAAAGGATGCATTCCACCAGGGATGCTCTCCCCAAAGCCCAGGGATGCTTTCCCTCAGGCTGGGACACGCATTCCTCCAGAGATGCCCTCCCTGGGGCCAAGGGATGCTCTTCCCACGGGAGATGCTCTCCCCAGGGCTGAGGGATGCTCTCCCTAAAGCCCAGGGATGCTCCCCCCAGGGCCAAGGGGTGCTCTTCCCATGGAGCTTTCTTTCCCCAAAGCTCCAGCTCCATCCCTGGGGGGGTTGGCAGCTGGGTCCCCCCGAGAGGTGCCACAGAGCAGCAGGGCTGGGAGGGAGGTTGGGGACAGCCCCATTGCCCTTCCTGGCACCAGCCCTGCCACGGCCACACTGCCCCTGCACCCCCTGGGCTGCCCCCTCCCCTTGCCCGCGCTTCTGGCTGCACCTCGCCCTCCACCTCTGGAGATCCAGCTGCTCACCAGGACATCTCTGCCCGTGGCTGCTCCGTGCTCTGACCCCTCCATCGCCACCGGGAACCTCCTCCGGGGTGCCAAGGGCTCCACTCCAGGTGCCACCATCGCCCTCCCACGGGTGCTGATCCCAGGGCACGGGGCCAGCGGGGTGCTGGGGGCGCAGGGATGGGGATGGGAAGCAATAGGAGACCGTGTGTGGGGACCCCAGCTGGCCTGGAGGGCTCAGGGTCCTCGCAGCGCTGTTCCATGTCTCTGTGACCAAGGCAATACTACTCTGTCTCCATCTGTCCTGTTCGCATGCCTGTCCGACCTAGCGAGTTCCAATAAAGTCATCCATGAGCTGAGGCAGCTCCCGAGCCCCTCCTGCCTCCCTGCCTCCGGCTCTCCACGGAGAACCAGACCCTTCCTTTGTGTTTTGGAGCTCTGTCGGGTCTGCAGGGGAGGCAGCTGGCTCAAACTCATGAGCAGGAGCTGGGGGTGAGGTTTAAAGCAAAATTCCACGGCCCCCTGCGAGCCCACAGAGTCCTGGCCCAGCCCCGGGTGTCCCTGGTGGGAGGAATGGGGGTTTTGGCCACGGCATTGCCTGGAGCACCTTGAGGGAGGGGATTGTTCCTCCCTGCTCTGCTCTCATGAGATCCCATCTGGAATGCTGCATCCAGCTCTGGTGCCCCCGTCATTAAAAGGATGTGGAACTGTTGGAGCGAGTCCAGGAGAGGCCTTGAAGTTGAGAAAGGAACTGGAGCTCCTCCCCCATGGAGACAGGACGGGATTGTTGGGGCTGTTCAGGCTGGAGAACAGAAGGTTGTGTGGAGACATCAGAGCACCTTCCAGGACCTGAAGGGTCTACAGGGAAGATAGAGGAGGACTGTTCATCAGGAACTGGAGTGAGAGGACAAGGGGAATGACTAAAAGCCAAAAACAGGAAATTTAAGTTTGAATTTGGGAAGGAATCCTCCCTGTGAAGGTGGACAGGCCCTGGCACAGGTGCCCAGAGCAGCTGGGGCTGCCCCTGGATCCCTGGCAGTGCCCAGGCCAGGCTGGACGGGGCTGGGAGGAACCTGGGATGGTGGAAGGGGCATGGCAGGGCCACGCAGGGCTGGGAGTGGATGAGCTTTAAGGTCCCTTCCCACCCAAACCAGTCTGGGATTCTGGGATTCCCTGTGGTGGCTGAGCTCCTTGTTTGGTCACACGGCTTGGAGTAGAGCCCACACTGGAAAGCCCAGGGCAGAATCATCCCTCTGACATCTCCATGACATCCTTGCAACACCCCAGTGACACCCCTGTGACATCCTTGTCACATCCCCAAGACATTTTTGTGACACCCCAGTGACATCCCCATGACATCCCCAGGAGAGGAGAGGAGAGGAGAGGGGAGAGGAGAGGAGAGGAGAGGAGAGAGGAGAGGAGAGGAGAGGAGAGGAGAGGAGAGGAGAGGAGAGGAGAGGAGAGGAGAGGAGAGGAGAGGAGAGGAGAGGAGAGGAGAGGAGAGGAGAGGAGAGGAGAGGAGAGGAGAGGAGAGGAGAGGAGAGGAGAGGAGAGGAGAGGAGAGGAGAGGAGAGGAGAGGAGAGGAGAGGAGAGGAGAGGAGAGGAGAGGAGAGGAGAGGAGAGGAGAGGAGAGGAGAGGAGAGGAGAGGAGAGGAGAGGAGAGGAGAGGAGAGGAGAGGAGAGGAGAGGAGAGGAGAGGAGAGGAGAGGAGAGGAGAGGAGAGGAGAGGAGAGGAGAGGAGAGGAGAGGAGAGGAGAGGAGAGGAGAGGAGAGGAGAGGAGAGGAGAGGAGAGGAGAGGAGAGGAGAGGAGAGGAGAGGAGAGGAGAGGAGAGGAGAGGAGAGGAGAGGAGAGGAGAGGAGAGGAGAGGAGAGGAGAGGAGAGGAGAGGAGAGGAGAGGAGAGGAGAGGAGAGGAGAGGAGAGGAGAGGAGAGGAGAGGAGAGGAGAGGAGAGGAGAGGAGAGGAGAGGAGAGGAGAGGAGAGGAGAGGAGAGGAGAGGAGAGGAGAGGAGAGGAGAGGAGAGGAGAGGAGAGGAGAGGAGAGGAGAGGAGAGGAGAGGAGAGGAGAGGAGAGGAGAGGAGAGGAGAGGAGAGGAGAGGAGAGGAGAGGAGAGGAGAGGGAGCTTTTCCCGAGCTGCAGAGCCACGGGACAGCCCCGGGTGCTGCCAGCTGTGCCAGGCCCTGGGCATGGATCCATCCCGGGTCGATGCTGGGTGCCAGGGCTGCCTGCTAGGGGCTGTTGGTCATAGGTGATTTATTAAAAAATAAGGATATTGATCTAGTACCAATATCCAACCGTGACGGATCTCTAACAGTTTAAAGTTAGAAAGTGAATGTTTATTTGACACCAGGCAGCGTGTGGGATCGCTCCCAAATCCACACCGCACCTTGCGAGTCATTCCAGAGTCCTTTTGTCTATACAAGTGTTGAATACCCAAAATACAAACACATATTCATCATTTTGGTACATCCCATTCTCTCGGAATCTGAGCTATTGATGATCCCGAGATTGTAGAAAGTCTCTGTCTTTCAGCCCCGCTGCCAAAGCAGAAGCCATAATTGGTCTGTGCTGTTTCAAGGTTGTTTATTCTGTTTATCTCTAACATGTTCTGCTGCCCTGCCGCAGCTCTGTCCTGCAGGGCAGCGTGTGGGGCTCTGCCCTCAGTGGGATGGTACAAACATTAAATACCACAAACTACCTGTGCTGGATTTACAATAACGTGCCAATATCTGTCACCTACGTTGGACAGTGTGTCCCCAGCCTGAACCAACAGAAAAATGCCAACACCACAGTGAAACATGGAGGGCATGAAGAAGGAGAAAAAGGACAAGGCACACCCAATTTCCTCCATCTTGTCCCCTTTGAACCCCTAATCTAAAATCCTAAAATTTTACTTTTGCACACATGCCACACTTAATTATTACTCATATCAAACCCTCAGAGCTTGTAATTCATCCTGTAAGATTGAAAACTCTTTTCCATGGCCAGAGATCACAGCCAGTGTCTGTGGGGGCTCTGTCCAGGGGGGTTCCTGACCCCTGCCAGGGTCCCAGACCTGCCAGGGCAGCCAGAGGGAAGCTCTGGGTTCCCACACCTCTGGACTCATCCAGCAGCTCCAGCCTGGACACAGCCTCCTCCCATCACCATTCCCATTGCCACCTGCCCCTCTCTGATCCCTGGGCAAAAACTTAGACAGGAGGAACAAAGGGGTGACTGGGGGCTGGAATGTGTGCACAGATCCTCCCAGGCCTTCTCCTTCCTCCTTCTGCTTTGGGAGAGAGCAAAATCCATGCCCAGACCCTGGGGCTGCAGCGTGGGAATTGTGGCCCAGCCCAAATGTGGGTGATGAGTGGCCAGACCTCTCTGGAGCTGCACAAAGGGGACGTGGTCCATGAGCAGGTCGGGTCCTGCAGCCCAGGAGCCGCGGGGCTGTGGGTGCAGGAGGGGATGAAGCCCATCCCAGCCTCCAAAGGCTGCAGGGCTGCTGGGCAGGGCCGTGGGCAACCAGCAGAGCTCCCGACCACCAGAGCTGCCACCAGACCGCGGGGACACGGGAATGTCACAGCAGGTGGGGAAATGGAGCTGGGGGAGGCTGAACCTCAGCGGGGCCAAAACCCTCTTGGGGGAGCACCAGGATCGGGTGTGGAAGAGCAACAGCTCCTGGAGGGAGCAGAAACCCCAAAGGGGAGCAGAAAGGTGGGTTTCTCAGAGCATCCCAAACCTTTCTGGCCGCAGGCATCCTCCCCCTCGCCGGGCACAGGGATGCTCCCGCCGCTGCCGCATCCCCGCAGCAGATGATGCTCACCCGTGGGCGGTCCCGGGCACGCCCGGCCCCGGCAGCCCCAGCCCGGGGCTGGCAGGGATTTTGTCAGTGCCGCCGCTTGTTTGGAGCCGCAAGACTTGGATTGCAGCGCTTTTGGCACGACTCTGCTGCTGGCCCGTGTTCCTTGGCTCTCCATCCCTCTAGGTGTAAATCCAGCCAAGTGGGAGAAGGGAGACAAGGGATGAGGACAGAGCCTGGCACGGCCTGACACCAGTCCCTTTCTCTTCCCAAATAAAAATCCCCATTTTCCCCATCAGCCTGGAGCATTTTTATTTCCTTTGCTCTGTTTTTGAAGCCCAGCAGACACACGGAGCAGCCGGGGACACGGGGCAGAAAGGCCCAATGGGGGGCACAGTGACAGCATCCCTGGCTCGGGCGTGGGATTAACCACCAGGTGCACTTAAAGGAATTTTAATCAACAAAAGATGGAGCTGTCAGTAAAAACAAGTGCGAGGCTCTGGGGCACCAGGCCAAGGGATGAGAGCAGGGTTTTTAATCTAGGAAAGTACCTGCTGGGAGGGAACGGCCTGGAGGTGGCTGGGGAAGGAGCTGCCTGCAGCCAGGGAGAACCTGAGCTGGGAGAGGCTTTCCCCCAGAGCCAGGCCACCCTGGGGTGCTGTGGCAGCAGGAGGTGCTGGGGAAAGGGATGGGTGCTTTGTGTGGGGCTGCTGGGGCTCTCCACTGCTGGTTTGTGCCTCCTTTTCCCCACTCCTAAGTGGAGATGTTTGATCGCCCCTTTCAGAGAGCAGATTTGGTGGGGGGGGATAAGGAGGGGCTGTTTTCCCTCTTATGGGATGTGGGATAAGCCTGGAGCAAAGCCTGGGAGCAGGGCAGCAGGATTTGGCTGCCTGATGGGGTTTCTGCTCTGGCAGCACCGTGAGCACCCAGCCGTGAGCAGGAAGGGCAGCTCTGGGCAAGGATGGGTTTCCAGAGCTTCAGGCAGGGCCAGAGCTCGGGGAGCAGCCTGTGTCCCCACCAGGGCAGGTGAATAACCCCTGTACCCTCCTCTCAAACTGCATGCCAGGCAGTGCCAGGCTGCCTTGGCTCACACCACGCTCACCCCTGGGACCTTGCAGGAGATTTTGGAAGGGGGGGTTCCCTGAGCCCGGTGTGACTCCTCCTTGCCCTGCACACCTGTGAAAGGTGAGGAGGCTGATTCCCTGCTCTAATCCCAGCTCCTAGCTGAGGATACAGCCTGGGGAGCCAGGGGGTGGAACTGGGAGCACTGGAAGGGTTCTGAAGCCACCCCAGAGCAGCTCCCCAGCCCAGCCAAGGCTCTGGTGCAGCTGATGTCACTGACCACGGCCTTGGAGCGAGGATGGTGAAGGTAAGGGATGGGATTCAAGGGGCTCTCCTGTTCAGTTTGGGATCAGTGGGATCCTATATATATAAAGCCCCTTTCCCCTGCAGAGCCCCAGCCCCATGTGCTGGATTATCTTGGCATCAGGTGGAGAATCCTCCCCCAGCTCGGGGTGATCAGAGACCCCCGAGTCCAGCCTCAGTCCAGCTTCCTGGAACTTTTGTTCATGGAGCAGCATTATGGAATTGTTTGTGTTGGAAAGGACCTCAAAGCTCATCCAGTGCCAGCCCTGCCATGGCAGGGACATCTCCCACTGCCCCAGCCTGCTCCAAGCCCTGTCCAGCCTGGCCTTGGGCACTGCCAGGGATCCAGGGACAGCCCCAGCAGCTCTGGGCACCCTGTGCCAGGGCCTCAGCACCCTCACAGGGAGAATTCCTTCCCAATATCCCATCCATGCCTGTCCTCTGGCAGTGGAATTCATTCCCTGTGTCCTGTCCTTCCAGCCCCTTGTCCAAAGTTCAGCTCCCCTGGACCCCCTTAGGCACTGGAAGTGGCTCTGGGCTCTCTGGAGACTTTCCAGGCTGAGCCCCCCCAGCTCTCCCAGCCTGGCTCCGGAGCAGAGGGGCTCAGAACTTCCCTGTGGCCTCCTCTGGACTCATCCAGCAGCTCCAGCAGCTCATCCCACACTATTCCCACCACCCCTATTTCCACCAGAGCATTCCCACACTTTAACCCACTGGAACCAGTTTGGTCCAGGGCTTCTCCCCAGTGGTGCTCCCGTGCCCAGTGAGCTCCAGGGCTCTGTGCCAGCACGGCTCTGCCTGGCAAACATCGCTCCCTGCACAGGTGCTGAGCCAGCTGGGGGGCTGGGGGGATGGATCCCCTGATCCCAGCCTGATCCCAGCCTGATCCCAGCCTGATCCTGCCTGATCCCTGCCTGATCCCGATCCCAGCCTGATCCCAGCCTGATCCCAGCCCGATCCCAGCCCGATCCCAGCCTGATCCCTGCCTGATCCCAGCCTGATCACAGCTGATCCCAGCCTGATCCCAGCCTGATCCCAGTCCCAGCCTGATCCCAGCCAGATCCCTGCCTAATCCCAGCCTGATCCCAGCCTGATCCCAGCCTGATCCCTGCCCGATCCCAGCCCGATCCCAGCCCGATCCCAGCCTGATCCAAGCCTGATCCCAGCCTGATCCCAGCCTGATCCAGATCCCAGCCCGATCCCAGCCCGATCCCAGCCTGATCCCAGCCTGATCCCAGCCTGATCCCAGCCTGATCCCAGCCCGATCCCAGCCCGATCCCAGCCTGATCCCAGCCTGATCCCAGCCTGATCCCAGTCCCAGCCCAATCCCAGCCCGATCCCAGCCTGATCCCAGCCTGATCCCAGCCTGATCCCAGTCCCAGCCTGATCCTAGTCCCAGCCTGATCCCAGCCCGATCCCTGCCCGATCCCTGCCCGATCCCTGCCTGATCCCAGCCTGATCCCAGCCTGATCCCAGCCTGATCCCAGCCTGATCCCTGCCTGATCCCTGCCTGATCCCGCCGATCCCAGCCTGATCCCAGTCCCAGCCTGATCCCTGCCTGATCCCAGCCTGATCCCGATCCCAGTCTGATCCCAGCCTGATCCCTGCCTGATCCCAGCCTGATCCCAGCCTGATCCCAGCCTGATCCCTGCCTGATCCCAGCTGATCCCAGCCTGATCCCAGCCTGATCCCACGCAGATCTACAGCTGCTGAGCTCAGCAGTGTTCCCTGACTGCAACTCCCCTGCAGGTCCCTCCCCAGGGATGCCCAGGCTCCCAGTTTCAGTGCTGGGGCAGAGGATTTCGGGCTGGAGTGGAAGGGCTGGAGGCGTTCAGTGTGCCCAGTTCTCACTCTTCTAACGAGATGCAGTCTAATAAATAACTCAAGCCCCAAACAGAGCTTCTTTATCATCCAGGAATGAAGAAGCCTTGCAGCCTGGTTTTGGCCAGGCCGTGCCTCCCTTGCACAGATTTAATTTACTGCTCTGGCTACTCAGAGCCAATGGCCTTAATCCCATCCCTGCTGGAGGGAGGTGTTAGAGCCCACAAAAACTGACCTAAGATGTGCTTTTTTTCCCTCATCCCTGCTTTGCAGTATTGTAAGATGTGTTGAAAAGCCAGAAAAGCTGAGGAGATGCTTAGGAGGGGTGCCTGGGGCTCCGGGAATGGCTGAGCCCTGGAATGGTTTCTACTGGGAACCAGGCTCTTCCCACACTGAGCAGGGCAGGGGGGAATTTTCCACTGCAAAACCCCATTTATCACCCACCCTAAATTGTCTGACTGAGAGCAGGGGATGGCATTTCCCTGCTTCTCTAGATCCTGCTAGAAAGGAAGGTTTAAAGCAGCATCCTGGGAATGCCGCCTGTTTTCCCCACAGCTGGAAGAAAAACAAATGTATAAATGCAGAGTTTCCCTAGAAAAATCAATCCCAACTCTGCAGCCAGCTGCTGGAGCCACCACAAAGCCACTTGGATGTGGTTTTGTGCCCTTGCATTGCCTTTTGAGAGCCTTTTAATTAGGAGGCAGCACTAATCGGGGCAGGAGGGTTCCCTTGGTGGGGTGTTGCAGGGCAATGCCTGATCCAGCTCCTGGCACAGCTGGGACACCTGGGTCCACCCCAGCCTGCAGCGAGCTCCTGAGCAAGCAGGCTCGTGCCTCAGTTTCCCCATCAGGGCGTTCTCTCCCAGGGAATGCTGAGCTGCTGGGAGAATGTCTTTAAAAAGAAAAATAAATTAAGGAGGTGTTTGTGTATTCTGCAAAAAGCAGCTCTGGGAGTCAGCTGAGGACAGTCTCAGCTAATTGGGAGGGGAGAGTTGGGTTTTATTTGCCTGTTAGAGCCCTGGGAAGGCTGGGCTGGCACAGAGCTGTGGGCACCGTGAGGGGCTGGCAGTGCCCACAGCCCCAGGACCCCTTTTGCTGCACCTCAATGTCTTTTTCTTGGAGAGATGACAGGAGGGAGAAGGAAAAACACGGTGCCGGTGTGGCAGCAAGGTTACCCCCCCTCAGCTGTCCCCAGCCCCCTTGGTGGGGACAGTTGGCTCCTTCCCAGCCCATGTCAGTGCCACGCGCTGAGCTTGGCACGGCCGAGAACGCAGCGCTCCCCCCAGCCAGCTGGGGACCAGGGACAACCTTGTTTTCCTGCTTTTGCTCTGGGAAAAGGGCATTTTGGGGAGGTGCAACAACGCCCCGAGGACCCGTCTGCTGCCTTCAGTGGCTCCTTCTCCATCCCTGCAGTGGGGATTTGCTCTTCCCCACCGAGCTGGTGCTGCTGGAGGGCTGAGACCCCACCCATACCTCCCCCATCCCTTTTATTTTAGCTGATTCATGGGATTTCTGCTCTGGCAGCAGCGTGTTGCTTTAAGCTGTTTACTCGAGTTCAGGAGGCGACAGCTCACAGGGTATTTTTAGCTCTCCGGGTAGCGGAGCGGGATTAAAATGCAGTCAGTGTTACAGACGCTGGGGCTGAATCAGTATTCCTGCACAAGCGTCTCCGTGCCAGCGTTTTCCATTGAGTGTCTGAAAAACCCAAGTTTCCATGGAGACCCAGCTCCAGGGCAACCCGTTTTCCTTGCAAAAATAATGATAATTAAAAAAAAAAAAATAAAGGCAGCAGGTAGAGAGCGGGCACAGGGGCTGGCCATGGGATGGCTCCAGGAGGAGGGTGGTGGCTGTAAATCCCAGTCCCTTCCTGCTGGGATGCTGGGGCAGGAGGAGGTGTGGGCGTGGGTGGGAAATGCTGGTAAAGGTGGTTGGGTGTGGGCTGTGCTGCTCGATCCACCCCGTGCCCCTTTGGTGGGTTTTGGGGGCTGGGTGTGCTTCCTGGGGGTTTTGCTGTGGAGGAAAGGGGCATTGTGATGCCAAGGTTGGGTTGGGAATGGTGGAAACAGGAATTGTCACCCTATGTCCAAGAAAAGGAAATTGTGATGCCAAGGTTGGGTTTGGAATGGTAGAAACAGGAATTGTCACCCCCATCTTCAAGAAAAGAGCATTGTGATGCCAAAGTTGGGTTTGGAATGGTAGAAACAGGAATTGTCACCCTCATCTCTGGGAAAGGGGAATTGTGATGCCAAGGTTGGGTTTGGAATGGTGGAAACAGGAATTATCACCCTATGTCCAAGAAAAGGAAATTGTGATGCCAAGGCTGGGTTTAGAATGGTGGAAACAGGAATTGTCACCCCATCCCCAAGAAAGGGGCATTGTGATGCCAAGGCTGGGTTTGGAATGGTGGAAACAGGAATTGTCACCCCCATCTCCAGGAACTTAATGAGCTGAATCAGAGGATTCTCTTACCCATGTTGGATCTGTGCTGTCTTCAGCCTCGAGGCATTTCTGAAAGGGCTTTTCTGGGGCAGGTTTGGCTCCAGTCCGATGTGCAGGAGCAGAAACGCCCTCAGAGGACAAGAGGATAAAGGTGGTGGCCCAGGGTCACATCACAGGGCTGTCTTGGTTTGTTTGTTGGCCAACGCAGAGACATCAACCATGAGACTCTCCCATGGAGAAGAGAGCAAAATGTTGGATTCTCTGTTATTTTCTAGCTTGGCACATTTCTCCCTTCATACCCGCTTCCTGCCGAATCTTCCTTGGCAATTTGGAGGAAAAAAAGGGAAAATTCTTCATTCTTGCAGGAATTTTCTCAAACTTCTCCAGCCTGTGCCCAGCCCTGTGGTCAGGCCTCACCCCAGCTGCTGCAGTGACAGAGTTGGGTGGCAAAGTGGGAGAAAACCCAGTGCTCCCAGTGTGGCACTGGAGAAGATTCAGCAAGAGGGACCCAGCCCTGAGATGATTGTTTGGTTTTCCCAACAACCACAGCATGACTGGCCTGGGGACTTGTCCAGTGGCACTCTTGGATGGCTCCTTGCTGGGGATGTGGGCATGGGTGAGATGCTGGGCCCTGGAGCTGATCTCTGCTCATGTGGCTCAGCACTGGCGATGAGTCCCAAACCAGCTGGAGCTGCAGCATTTCAGCATTTCCTGCCAGCTGTTTTCCCCTGCTGCGGTGGGATTTTCCATGTGGTGAACCAGCATGTGGAAACCTTGAAAACCTGACCAGAGCCACTTGTAGCTGCCCCGAGGGAGGCTGAAAAGCACGATGAGATTGAGGACAAAGTAGAGGCCAGCTCCTGGTGAGCCCCAGCACCGCCTCCCCTGCCCAGGAACATCAGTAGGGACAGTCCGTGGATGACATGGAAACGGCGCAGCTGCTGGGTGTGGGAACCCAGGGCTTCCCTCTGGCTGCCCTGGGACCCTGGCAGGGGTCAGGAACCCCCCTGGACAGAGCCCCCAGAGACACTGGCTGTGATCTCTGGCCATGGAGAGGAGTTTTCAATCTCACAGGATGAATTACCAGCTCTGAGTGTTTGATATGAGTAATAATTAAGTGTGTCACGGGTGCAAAAGTAAAATTTTAGGATTCTAGATTAGGGGTCCAAAGGGGACAAGATGGAGGAAATTGGGTGTGTCTTGTCCTTTTTCTCCTTCTTCATGCCCTCCATGTTTCACTGTGGTGTTGGCATTTTTCTGTTGGTTCAGGCTGGGGACACACTGTCCAACGTAGGTGACAGATATTGGCACGTTATTGTAAATCCAGCACAGGGAGTTTGTGGTATTTAATGTTTGTACCATCCCACTGAGGGCAGAGCCCCACACGCTGCCCTGCAGGACAGAGCTGCGGCAGGGCAGCAGAACATGTTAGAGATAAACAGAATAAACAGCCTTGAAACAGCACAGACCAATTATGGCTTCTGCTTTGGCAGCGGGGCTGACAGACAGAGACTTTCTACAATCATCAATACCTCAGATTCCGACAACTGGGCAGGGATGGACGAGCTCTGGGGGTGATAGTAAAAGGGTTTTAAAATCATGGGAATTTAGGGTTAAAAGGAAAATAAGGCTTAGTAGGCCCTGGAAAAAATAAATACCCTGGGTACATGAAGGCTGTGTGCCTTGCTAGAACTGCACCTGTGTAGCTAGTACATGATAAATGATATAATTGTTAGATGTGATGATTGTTTAGTAATTAAATATAATTACTGTTTAATGGTAACAATAATCATGAGAAACTGTGGTCAGGGGCCTAAGAAAGGTCACAAGAAACTCATGTCAATGTATACAGTAGAACAATATAAGTTTAATAATTTATATATAAGTCATATAACGATAGAATATAAAATACGTTCAGCTCAAAAGCCGTGTCGGAGTCAGATTTGGGTCTGTAGCCCTGATTCCCAGAGCTCTCAATAAAAGCACCTGCATGGAATCATATCCTGTGATTCTGTTGCTCCGGAACGCTGACAGGGGGATGAGCTGCTCCTGGAGCAGAAGGCTCCCCAGACCCCGATGTCCTGGTGAGATCTCTCAGAGCTGTGTGTGAGGGCAGGTGGGACCTGTTATAAACGAAAATTTATTCCGCCATCCAATTCCACCCCCTGCTATGGGCAGGGACATCTTCCACGAGCCCAGGCTGCTCCAAGCCCTGTCCAACCTGGCCTTGGACCCGTCCAGGGATGGATGGCTGCTTCCAGCTGGAAGAGATAACATCTCCTCCCAAACTGGCAGCAAAGGGAAGGTCAACGGTGCCCAAGCAGTTCTGCCAGGCTGCAGCAGCTCCTTGCAGCATCAGCCCAGCACTGTCCCCTTTGGATCTATTTCCACTTTCCCTGCAACGCCCCCGGCCCCTCTCCAGGGACCCCAACCTCCTCCAGCCCCTTCTTTACACTTATAGCCACCACTTGCAGCTCTTTTGTTGTTTTCTGCTGTTCATTTTAAAAAAGGCAGCTGGCACCATCTCACTGCTCATGGAAGGGAACTATTTAGGGACACGACCAGTGGGTTTTGGAAAACTTACCATAACGGGAGAGCTGCGGTTCCTTGCAGGCGTGCGCCCTCCCTGCTCCCTGCCAGCCAGCTCTGCTCAACAGGACAGAGATGGGCTGTTAACAACTCCAAAAAATACCACAGAGCGCTTTGGGAGCCGAATAATTGGGAGTCAGCTGCAGCTGGGGGCTCTTGGAGCTTCCCGAGTGCTGTCCCTGTCAGAGGAGGACGTCACACTCCTGTCACTGTTTTAAGTGTCCTTGGAGCCAGTCGGGTGTGTTGAAAGCCAGGGTGAGCTGAGGAGCTTGGCAGGGCTGGGATTTGTGGGGAGAAATGGCCTTTTAAGAGGCTGGGGCTATTAAACAACTCATCCGGAGCAGCACTTTGGAAGAGATTAAGGAGGAGAAGGGAAGGGGCAAGTTCTCCTCTCCGGTCTTGGCTGTGGCCATGGTGGGGGGGTTGTGTTGTGTCTGTGCAGCAGAATGAGAGCTCCTGTGTCACAGAAAATGATGGGAATAAATTGGGGGTAGATGGTGAGGGACCCCCCTTGATGTCCCCCATCCTCTGCTAAAACCCCTCAGGAGACACCATGGATTAAAACTCCATTTTTGTGGTGCTGCTGCTCTGATCATGGGCAGCCCCTCCTGCCCCTTGCTTGGAATTCTTGGGCTTTTGCTTCTAAATTTAGCCCTTTTGGGGCAGGATGGCTATGGAGGAGGGTAGAAGATGGATAAGGAGGAGGAGAAGCACTTCTTTCTCCCTGGGTCCTTTGTCTAATCAAAGGGAGCCCGACTTTAAAGGCTCCTTCTTCAGCCGACAGGGAACATCCATCATTAAAAATGTTCAAGGGCTTTTGTTCCTCAGTATCTCTTTGAAATTGCTGGCAATGACCAGGCTTGGAGCAACCTGGTCTGGAGGAAAGTGGCCCTGCCCATGGCAGGGGGTTGGAACAAGATGGGCTTTAGGTGCCTCCCTCCAAAACCATTCCAGGATTCTGGGATTCCAAACAGAGCCTTGGCCGCGCTGCTCCTTCCCCTCCTCATCAGTCCCCAGGCAACACAATGGGGACCCAGCTCCTAGGAAAAGGAATTTAAATGCAGGAGCTCCTTGGGCTGGGATCTCCCCACCCCAAAATGCAGCATGCAGTAGGAATTATCTTATTTCCATGTTCAGCCCCTCTCCCCAATTCCCTCTGAAACTGCATAGATATCACTGGAGCCAGAGAGGCATTTGGGGACAAAACAGGGATGTTTTCCTCTCTGCTGTGTAAGAAAGCAGCTGCTGGTGGGTATGGCCGTGGTTCTAAACCAGTCCTAAACCAACCAAATACCAAACCAGCGGGAGGGAGGCGATGCACAGAGAGTTCAGCTCTCAAATCTGCACCTCTGTCAGAATCTGAGGTATTGATGATTCCGAGATTGTAGAAAGTCTCTGAGCCCTGCAGCCAAAGCAGAAGCCATAATTGGTCTGTGCTGGTTTCAAGGTTGTTTATTCTGTTTATCTCTAACATGTTCTGCTGCCCTGCCGCAGCTCTGTCCTGCAGGGCAGCGTGTGGGGCTCTGCCCTCAGTGGGATGGTACAAACATTAAATACCACAAACTACCTGTGCTGGATTTACAATAACGTGCCAATATCTGTCACCTACGTTGGACAGTGTGTCCCCAGCCTGAACCAACAGAAAAATGCCAACACCACAGTGAAACATGGAGGGCATGAAGAAGGAGAAAAAGGACAAGACACACCCAATTTCCTCCATCTTGCCCCCTCTGAACCCCTAATCTAGAAACCTAAAATTTTACTTTTGCACCCGTGCCACACTTAATTATTACTCATATCAAACACTCAGAGCTGGTAATTCATCCTGTAAGATTGAAAACTCTTTTCCATGGACAGAGATCACAGCCAGTGTCTGTGGGGGCTCTGTCCAGGGGGGTTCCTGACCCCTGCCAGGGGAAGCTCTGCATTCCCACACACCTCCCGGTTTATTTGGGACATCTCTGGGGGCAGAATGGGGCGGACACTCTGCAGAGGGCTCTGTTTCGGGGGGAGCTGCGGGCAGGGAGGGGCGGTGGGCGCTCGGGCCGTGGTCAGGGTGCGCTGCCCGTGCCCAGATGCTGCTCCGGCAGATCGATGCTAAACCAATGCCGCTGTCCGCGCTGCAGAGCCGGAGCCGCCCCGGGGGTAAATGGGGATGGCTCCCTCGGAGCTGCCAGCTGGTCCTAAAAGAGCTGCAGCGAGGGATCCTCAGCTCCCACAGCGGCATGAGCTGCTGTTGAGGGGAGAGCTCCTGTCTCTGGTGGTCACGGTGTGTGCCCGTCCTCAAAACCGCACTGGAGGGAGGAAAAAAGAGAATTTTCTTAGTGAGTTCCCCCTTTGTGAGCTCCATCCTTTGTAAGGCCCAACCTTTAGTCCCAGCTCATCTCCCCACTTTCATTCTGCTTTTTCCCTCCACGTTTTCAGCCTGTGGGATAAAATCCTCTCCGGAGCTGCCCTCCCCACCGCCACCCTGTGCACCCCAACACCCACCGCTGCTGCATTTCCAGGCGATCACACTCTCCCAAGGCGGGCAAGCAACATTTCCCGGGTTTCTCCCTCCAGATGTCCCGGTGGAGGATGCAGGTGGATGGGTTTTGCCTGGCCTGGCTGAATCAGCCCCGCCACTGGACCGGCACCGAGCGGCCCCGGGAGCCCCGGCCGAGCACATGGGGCTGGGGGGCTCATTAGCCTAACGGGGGAGAAAATTGCTGCCAGGGGATGGGAACCATCCATCAGTGCTGTGCCCGAGCTGTGCTCCTTGGGCTGGCAGAGCAGCGGATGCCAGCCCCGGCTCCTGCCACCGATGCACTTTCCAGCCTCGGGCGCATCATTTCACTCCCAGATCCAGCTTTGATAGCCCAAATCAAGGCTGCTGGCGAGCTCTGCCTCTTCCAAAAGGCTGCTTTGGCTTCCCCCTTGGATTCTGCTAATTTTTGTGGCTAGAAGAGCCCATTGTGTTGGGTAACTTTGACTTCCTGCATTAGACAGGCCATAAAATGCTGCGTGGTGCTGAGCCTTATTATTAGCATTTATTACTGCGGAGGGAACAGGCTCGGCGAGCACAGCTCCATGGGTGGGGAGCTTTTTAAAGCAATCACCTACGGCCATGCAACCTGTTATGAAAGCTCTGCATAACCAGGATGAATTTGTTATGTTGGTAATTAGAGGAAAATCAACCTCTCTTGACAGAGAAGAGCCCGGTGTGTTTGTTCTGGAAATCAGGGGGGTCGGCACGGCTGTTGGAGGTGTTTCCCCCCCATGTCAGGGTTGTTTTCCTCGTGCAGGTGGGGATGGAGGAGGTTGGCAGCCCAAGGAGCCCTGTTGGCTCCTGTGATGCCTGCCAGGAGCAGGGCTGGCTGCCTGGCTCTCCTTGTGGGCACAGGGGCCGTGCTGGGGTAATTCCTGAGTAGGAAAATGCAGTGCTGAACTCTTGATCATACCTTTCCTCATCATCCTCTGCTTTCACAGCGTGCCCTGGGGATGGTCTGGGCTCAGAGCTGCTTCCTCTGCTCCTGCTGACCAAGAGAACACTGATTTTAGCACTGAAAGCTCCGCTCTGGGCAGGATCTTACAGTGTGAGTGGTTTGAAGGGCATAAAATGGGACCCACAGGGCCAAAGGCAGAGTGGGATTTGGTTCTGGGTGGAAGGCAAGAGCCAGGAGAAGCCTTAAGATAGGAAAGAGCTGGAGATGGGCACTGGAACAGACTGCCCAGGGAGCTGTGGAGCCTCTCTGGAGACACTCCAAACCCACCTGGGTGTTCCTGTGGGTGATCTCCAGATCTTCCAAGCCTGAGCAACCTTCCCACCCTTCCGTAGTCCTGTGAGAGCTGGCAGTGGGATGGGCACAGGGTCGGGGCAGCACAGCTTGGAGGACACTTTGGGAGGGATTTGTGGCACCATGATTGCTGGGATGTTCCCAAGGAGCAGGACAGGAGCAGGATGGAATTAGCACAGGAGCCACAAAGGGATAAAGTCCCTTTGTTCTTCATCCTTCTGCTCCCTGTGCCCACCTCCAGGGCTTCTGCCCACCTTGGTCCTTCCCCATGGCTGTCAGCTCTGCCCCTGCACCTCTGGGTGACAGTGCCACCGCCTCCAACCACACCAGTACGTGTCACCAGTCAACACCACCCCCAAAGTGACGATCTCAAGGGCTTCTGTAGACCAAAACTCAGTGCAGAGGGATTTGGGGGAGGCTGGAATTTTTGCTACACTTGGATATAATTTTCCTCCCTCTTGCATGGTGGTGCCTGGGGAAGAGAAAGGATGACAGGACCTGAGGAGCTTTGATGTCCTGCAGGACCTGCTGCTGGAGAAGGGCAGTGCAGGGAGAGCGAGAGGTGGGAGGACAGCCCCAACTCCTGGAGACATTCAGACCAGCTTCTCTCCCCTCTGATTTGGTTTCAATTAAGCCATCTGGTCACATTAAATGGTAAATTATCTCGGCTGCTGCTCCTCTCCCTGTGGGACCAGTGGCCAGAGGGGAGGGGGATGCTGGAGGGCTGCACCCCTGGCCCAGGCCCCGAGGAGAATGTGGACACCATGGAGATGGGTGTGATCCCCCCTTTGCTACCCAGGAGCCAGTCACCTGCGAAGATCACAGCCCTGCTCCACTGGCCTTGGGGGAGGGCTCAGAGCCGCTCTCAAATCCATCTCATCAAGCTGAGCGTGGTGTGACCTTCCCTGTCTGGTGTCCTTGGGGGCCCTTTCCCGGGCAGCAGCGCCAGACCGAGTGATCAGAGTGATCAGAGCTCTCACCACTCTGCTCTGTGGCTTGCAGAAAGGAGGGGAGGCAGTTTCACCAGGAGAGAGGGGCTGGAGCAGCCATGGGGAGTGACAGCCCGAGGCTGGAGCAGGACCCAGATTAGCCCAGGGTGGGATTTTGCTTCATTTCTGCCTGTTCCCCCCTGGGGATGTCTTCAGCCTGCCCTGGGTGGGCACCCCTGGTTATGGGGAGGGACCCTCTTCTCTTTGGGCAGCTCAGAGGCTCACCCAGACCCTGCTGGGGGTCCCAGCTGGATCCCCTCAGCGTGGGCTGCCAGCCCCTGGCTGAGCTTCACTGACAGCTTCACCCTCTGCCCCTGCCCCGCTGCATGGTCACCTGTGCCAGTCTCATGGAATCCTGCAATGGTTTGGGTTGGAAAGGACCTTAAACTCATCCTGTTCCACCCCCTGCCATGGGGCAGAATCACTGAATATCCTGAGTGGGAAGGGCCCACCAGGATCATCCAGTCCAACCCCTGCCCTGCCAGACACCCCAAATCCCACCCTGTGCACCCCTGGCAGCGCTGTCCAAACGCTCCTGCAGCTCTGGCAGCCTCGGGGCCGTGCCCATTCCCTGGGCAGCCTGGGCAGTGCCAGCACCTCTGGAGAAGAGCCTTTCCTGATCTCCAGCCTGAGCTGCCCTGGTACAGCCCCAGCCATTCCC
Organism: Taeniopygia guttata; assembly: GCF_048771995.1. Taxonomy (NCBI): domain Eukaryota; kingdom Metazoa; phylum Chordata; class Aves; order Passeriformes; family Estrildidae; genus Taeniopygia; species Taeniopygia guttata. The sequence goes on from NC_133051.1 coordinate 5,316,227, forward strand.
TGGGTCCTGTCCCTGTCACAGGGAGCAGAGACCACAGCTGTCCCTCTGCTGCCCCTTGGGAGGATGTTGAAGACACCAACGAGGTCTTCCCTCATCTCCTTCTCCAGGCTGAGCAGACCAAGTCCCCTCAGCCCCTCCAGTCCCTTCCCCATCCTCGTGGCCTCCATTGGATGCCCTCCAGTGGCTTCACATCTTTTTTACATTGTGCTGCCAAGAAGTGCCCCAGGACTGGAGGTGAGGCTGCCCTGGTGCAGAGCAGAGCAGAGCAGGACAGTCCCTGCCCTGGCCTGGCCAGTGATGCTGTACAGAGCGACCGAGGCCACTTTTCCTCCCTGTCCATCTCTGCCACCCCTCTGACACCCACACTGCTCTGGGCAGGAGCTGGCACTTGGCTCTGCTCCGGGCCACGTGCCCAGCTCTGGCCTGCAGCAGCTCTGGGTGTCCTGGACCTCCCCCAGGAGCATCTGGAAGCAATCCACCTTCCCAGAGCTCCTGACAGCCGGGCTGGCTGCTCTGAGGTACAGTGGGGGCTGTCCCAGTGACTGATCAGGGCTTAGATCCAGAGTCCAGCTTGTGGCACTTGACACTCACCTGATAAAATATTTTCTGAAGCTGTAGTGTCTCTTCTCCATGTCCTGGGTGTCTCCTGGGGTCAGATTCTCCCTCTGAGGGGCATTTTGGGGCATCTGACCCCATCTGTACCTCTGTTTGTCAGCCTGAAGCTCACGGATGCTGCTGAGCTCCTGACAGACCAGGATCCTGAATCCATCCCAGATGCACTTGTGCTGAAATACAGATACAGGAGCTGATGGAGAATCTCCAGGACTGACTGTGCAGCAGGACTTTCAAGGATCCCAGCTGAGAAGTTTTACAGCGAGCCACAATTTCCCATCCTCAGTTCTTCTGTCCCATCTCCCAGGCAGGATTTGCAGAGATTTTCTCCAACAACAGCAAAATCCTCACAGCAGCTCCAGCTGTGTGAGAAACCACCTCAGTGCCAAATGCTGGGCATGCAGGCAGAGCCCAGGCAGAGCTCAGGGGGGAAGGGGCTGCACCAGCTCACCCAGTTTGGTTTGCTGGGAATGCTCTGTGTGTCACTGGTGGTTACCGTGATCAGAACCTGATTGGTGGCAGCCTCAACTTTGGGGTCATTTTGCACCAAAAAGGAGCAGCCAGGGTCTCTGAAAGCATTTTGGAGAGATCTGAAGAAAAATAGCAGCTCTGAGTATCTTCAGGCCCTGGGATTTGCTCCTGTGCTTGTGCTGCTCCACCTGCCCGTGGGACAGTTTGGAGGAGCTTTAATGGAAATCCAGGCTGGACTCTGGTGCAGAAATGTCACAGTGAAACCTTGGGGCTGGCCATCCAGCATGGTGCAGGTGAAAATCCTGCCCGGGCAGAGGGGCTGGGACCTCCCTGGGAGGCAGGGCCTCCTCAGGGATCTATTCCCTCAGAGGGATCCCCATTTTCTGCTTTATGATGTGCTGTTAACTCCATTTTCTGCTGGATCCTGTTGAGTCAATACTTCACAAGGCTTGGAGGTGCCTGAGCAGCTGGGGAAGTGCTGCGAAAAGGCTGAAAGTGAGTTGCAGGTAAGGAGATCTGGGGGAAGGCAGAGGTGGAAAGCCATGGAGAAGAGGCCAGGAACAAAGCAGCATTCCTCCTTTCCTGCTGGAAGCTGACAGGTAATCCTGCTTCTTCCCACTCAGCCAGACAAAATCCCCACGGACACCCCAGAAATGCCCAAAGCAAAGGGGTCAGGGCAAGGGGGAGGCTGCTGTGGTGGGATGACACCCAGGGCTGGGAATGAATCAGCTGTGAAAAGCAAGGAAGGGTGAGGGGCAGAGCTGGGAGGGATCACCCTGCGAGAAGAGGAAGGAGCCAAAGGCTTCTCAAGGACTTCAGCGAGGGCAGGAGACTGGGTGGAGATGAAAGGGTTAAACCAGCGAACTGGTTTCCCCTCAGCACCAGGCTGGGGTTTTGCACTGGTTTGTGTTTCCCCCCACCCCCAGCAGTGTTTCAGTGCACTAAGAGTGTGCACACACACACACACACACACACACTGCTCTCCCCCCAGGGCTGCCTTGGAAAATAACCTCTTCCATCTGCAGGGCCTTCTTAGCTCCAGCAACGGGGGATTTTCCACAGGTGTCAGATGAGAAAATTGAGATGTAAAGCAGAGAAACAGCTTGGCCCAAGGTGGAAAACAAATTGGGTTTGGGGCTATGGCTGGACCCGCTCTTTTCTCACAGCAGGCTGCAATGTGCCTTTGCCTTTCAGCAGGGGCTGGTCCCAAGCATCAGGACCAGGAGTAGATCTCATCCTGACCATGCAGGTTTAATCTAATTTAAGATTACAGAGGTTCTGAAAGCCTTGTTTGGTGCCTGGGCGAGGCTGCAGAGGGGAATGTTCCACCCTGGGTGCTCTGGACTGGTGATCAGCAGCACCCTGAAGGCAGAGCGGGGCCGGACCCGCTGCGCTCTGCCCTGGGCCGGCCCTGTTGCTATTCTTGCTCAGCCCTGTCTGCTCTTTTTTGGGCTGTTTTTTGTCCTCAGCCAGTCAGGCCCCCATCTCCCAGACAGGAGAGATGAAAATGAGCTCTCGTCCTCTCTGGAGAAGATCAGGGAGAGATACAGAGAAAAAGTGAGGGAAATTAAGCAGAAATAGCTTCAGGGGTCATTTAAAAATATCCCCACGACTGCCTTAAATATATATTTAGCAAGAATTCATAGTCCATGGCTGAAGGAGCTCCAGGCACTAAATGTACAGTGTGGTTTTTGATAAAGACCCACAGGATTTATCACAGCTTAGAGGGGAAGAAGAAGGAATGGAGATGGGATGGAGATGAGGGAGATCCCGGGGCAGGAGGAGGCTGCAGGGCTGCTCCTGTGCCTGTGAACTGCCCCCACACTGCATAAAGCCACATGTGGAGCCTTTTGGGTCTCTAAAACAAGATCCTTCTCCACCAGATCTCCCAGCAGGTGTCCTGCTGCTGGGGTGGGACTGGCCCCAACCTGTGGAGAGCCAGTGGGTCCCACCAGCCTGTGGCAGGTTTGTGGTGACATCACCCTGTTCTTCATGGCTCTCCTTTGGGATAACAGCTCCTGGTGCCTCTGCCTGGACAAGGAGAGCCTGGCTTGGGTCCTTGTACCCTGGAGGCTGGGAGCACATGAGGAGGTGCTGGACTGAGCCCAGCCCTTCTGGAAGTGCTGATGGACCATCTAGAGGCATGGAAAAGCATGGAATTAAATCCATAATGCAACGTCCATGAGGAGACACAAGTGGCAGGTATGGTCCCATGGGATGAAGAGCATGGAGCCACCACGGGGATGAAGCTTGGTGGGTGAGAATCACCAGGGCGGCCTGGAATGACACTGTGCTCTTTGTATCAGTTGGGATTGGGATCCCAAAGCATTTCCCAGCTCCCAGTTCTCTGGGAATGAGAAGATTCCCTTGTTCCTTGGATCATCCTGGGCTCAAACCCCCTCTGAAGGGCAGCCCTCAGCGCCCAGGTCTGCCCAGGAGCCGTGCCCCAGCCAGCACCGTGAATTATTCACGGCTCCTCCAGAGGGTGGAGGATTCCCTTACACCTGGAGAAGGGTCTCCTTGAGCAGCACAGCCTTGCCCAGAGCTGTCGGCTTGGAAACACAAGATCTTGAGGGAATTGAACTCACACATTTCTTCTTCAGGTCCAGCGCTGCTCCAGCGGCAAAGTCAGGCGAGGTTTTGACTTTGGGGCCCCGACTGAAGGTTGGTGGGTGTCTCCTTACAGACCTACGGGCCTTATTGATTGTCTCCTGCCTGAGTTCCCTCCCCATCCAGGCTGGAACTGTTCCCCTCGAGATGATAAATGGAGCTGCCAGCCTCTGACTTATTTTAATTGCAGTTTTTTCCTTCTCCTGGTGATATAAAGACGTGATGAATCCATGCTGGAGCACCTGAGACAGGATGTGCTGGGGGCTCAGTGGGAGCATCACCCACCCCTACATATGGAAAATCTGCTCCCTGAACCTCCCCAGTGTGGGGAAACTGAGGCACTGGAGCTGGTTAGGAGGAGGTGGGAAATTGTCTGCAGGTGAATGGGATGAGAAACCAGTTTGGGGCTGCCTGTGCATCACAGGGATGGGAAGGGCAGATAACTAGGAAAAATCCTGGAGTTTTGTGGTGAGCACATGTCCTCAGAGCTGAGGGATCCCAGGCACCTTCTCTGGGCCCTCACCTGGGGTGAAGTGCCTCAGCACAGCACCTTTTGCACGTGGGAAGGGGTTGGAGAGAAAGGAAGGCGTCAGGAGGATTTGGTCTGCTCTCCTCCAGGGCTGCAGGCAAGGCCCTGAGGGGACAGGGACAGAGGACGTGCTGCCTGGCATGGCAGGCTCCACTCCCCCGTGGCTGGAGCCTGTCACAGGGAAGAGCTGCCAGACGTGACACACACCACCCTGAAGACAAAGGAAGATGGGGATGATGCTCAGAGGTGTGGAAGAGAGGTGTGAGGTGCCTGGAGCTGGCTGGCACATGGACCTGTCTCCTGGGGCCATCTCCTTCATCTCTCTCTGTGAGTGCTGGGCGCTCCGCAGGCTCCTGCCCAGCGCCTCCCTTCCCGCTGCTTATGCAAGTGGTTGGAAAATGTCTTTTGCTGCAGGCTGTGTCCTTGTTCCTCCCCGCTGGGACACAGGGAAGGGCGCAGGTCTCACTGTCTGGCTCCTCAGAGCATCCTCAGCACTGCCTCCCCCTCCCAGAGCAAGTGCCACTTGTCCTGCAAACACGTCACACACAGCGGTGACGTTATAGCTCAGACCAGGGCTGGGGCTGGGGGGGTCTCCCCCATTTTCCCTCCCTCTCCCCATCCAAGGAGAATCCTTTGCCAAAGGCAGCCAAGAGCCCCGGCTGGGATGGAGTCTCTGGTGTTTGGGTGGTTTTGGGCACTTATGGTTATGTGATGTGCCCCCTCCAGAGCTGCCACCTGTTTGGTGTCTGCCCAGCAGGCCCCAGCTCGTCCGTCATTCCTGGCTGTGTCACCGTGTGGTGACATGGACATGGCTCCAGAGGAGGCTCCAGCGTTTAAAGGACCGGGATCGCTGCAGGAGCACCGATGGGCTGAGTCCTGCTGGGCCCTGCACGGGGAGGAACTGAGGCACGGTGTGGCCATGCACCAGGTCCCTGCCTCTCCGTGGAAGGCTCTGGGAGGGAGCAGGATGTAAATTTGGGCTCCTCTGAGCACAGGTAACGCTTGGAAGGCAAAGGCAGCAGCTTTCAGGGGGCAGATGGACCGGAGGCAGAGCAGAGCCAAAGCACCTGAAGCCTGTGGATGTCTGCAGCTTCCCAGGGCTCCGCTTGCCTTCCTCGGGCTGCATCCCTGCAGGAGGAGCCGCAGGGCCACGAGGGATCGGGGCTGGGCACCCAAAATCGGGTGGCTCCATCCTGTACAGACATCACTGTCCTGAGTGGGGACATTCTCAGCAAGTCCCTGGGAGGGAAACGGGACCAAGAGCACGGGGGATCCCTGGTGCCCAAAGCTCTGGAATTGTGGGTTCACGTCCGTGCACTAGGTCTCCTCAGGACACAGGCCTTTAGAGAAGGATGTGGCCCTGCAATGCAATCCCTGATCCTGCCTTAATTCTCCCTGTACTTTGGGGGTTTATTCTTCCCTCTCCATTAATCTCTGAATATTAGGTGGAAAGCGAACAATTACCGTGCTAATGGCTCCATAAATTCCTTCATTACTTATTAAACTCCAGCCCTCCCCACGCAGCGGAGGAAAAGAGACGAAATGGAGAAGAAAAGGGAGCGGAGGGGGGTGAGGAGGAAGGGCAGAGGGTCTCGGGCTGGGCTGCGGCGGCGGGGCCGGATCAGACGCGACAATTCACGGGCCGGCGTTGCCCTCTGCCGGCAGCGGGACGGGCTCTGCCCGGCTCTGCCCGGCTCTGCCCGGCTCTGCCCGGCTCGGCCCGGCTCTACCCGGCTCTGCCCGGCTCGGCCCGGCTCGGCCAGGTTCTGCCCGGCTCGGCCCGGCTCGGCCCGGCTCGGCCCGGCTCTGCCCGGCTCGGCCCGGCCCTGCCCGGCTCTGCGGGCACAGCCCCGCCATCCCCGGGCCCACCGGGCTGGGGAGCCGCGGGGTGTCGGGGCTGCTGGTGCTGAGGATGCTCCGCACAAGTCGCTGCTTGGGGACCCAAAGCCCTCGGGAAGGATGCTGAGCAGAGCTCATGGCAACACGAACTTGGCTTTAGCAGAGCTTTAACCCGGCAAGGGGGAGGAATCCTGAGCCGTCTCCATCCCATCCTCCGGGCAGCGCTTTCCCGGCTGCGGGGACACATCTGCTCCATCCCGGCTTTCCCCCAGGAGCCGCCTCGCTGCCCGCAGCCGAACCCCACCGGGCATCCCGCAGCGTGGAGGTTCCCCAGCTCCTTTCTGCTGGCCAGGGCCAGGTCCGGGCCCTGCGGGATCGCAGCCACCGTTCCCCGGGAAGCTTCGCCCCGGTTCCAGGTCGGAGAGCGCGGCAGCTCCGCTCCCGGGAGGGCTCTTGTGGCCTCGCCTAAGTGGAGCTAATGGATTTCCATGTCTCCAGCAGCCAGCTGGGGTACGAGCGCGTCTCGGCAGCTCGGCTGGATGCAGAACTGCAACAGGCAAATGCCTCCCCAGCAGAGGTGCAAGCCTGCCTGGAGCAGTGGGACAGGAGACGGAGCTGTGGGATCCATCCAAGGAGCTCACTGCATCTCCTCCGCCATCAGGCCCACCCCAAGATGATGTTTTTTTGGGGGGTTTGGGGGTTTGTTTTTTGGTTTTGGGTTTTTTGGGGGTTTTTTGTGGGTTTTTTTTTTGTTTTGTTGGTTTTTTGTTTGTTTTTGTTGTTTTTTTTGTGTTTTTTTTTTCTCCTCAGGAAACAGCCAATTTCTGTGGTTCTGCGACACCCAAGCACCCTGCAGGATGAGCCCAGCCCTGCAGAGGGACCTGGATGCCCAAGTCCCAGGGACACCAGCTGTAATTAGATGTTTAGATCTAGGCCAGGGGCTCAAGGGCCATCTGGCACCTGAATTATTCATACACTTTTATCTAAGCACAGGCAGAGCAGAGCACAGAGCTCCTTCTCCAGCCTGGGCCCAGGGGAAGATTCCTGCTTCTGCCAGATCGTTTTTCATGGCCTGACAAACGTGATCCTCTCCAGAGCTCCTTCCCAGTGCTGCGGTGCCTTTTCCCAGTGCCAATCCTGCTCCAAAGCACACCAGCGCTGCCAAACAGAGATCCACGCAGATCCACAGAGATCCACATCAGCAGCAGCTGGTGCGGAGGTGGAAAAATCCAGGAGGACAAGTTTCCCCTTGGAAGGAGCAGTTCAGGAGGAGTGAAATCAGATTAAATGTCTATCAGGAGGGCCCGTTCCTGTGGTGATGTGGCCCAGTGCTCCCCCCCAAGGTGTCTTTTACCCTGTGACTCATCTGCTGAGGAATTTTAATCCCTGTCTTTCTCTCCCAACCCCGGGCACCACTGGGAAGAGAGGATCTTGGAGACAGAAGTCTCTATCATTTGTTGTTAACCTGATGCATTTCTTCTTCAGCCATGGATGGAGCTGTGCCAGGTTTTACCAGATGTAACTAAAAAATTTCAGATGAAGCTGAAATATAGCACATTATGGCTTTCTCTCACCTTATTGAGTGATTCCTCAGCTCCTCTGAGCAACCTGGGCTAGTGGAAGGTGCCCCTCCCCACAGCAGGGGTGGAAGGAGATGAGCTTGAAGGTCCCCCCAACCCAAACCAGTCTGTGGTTCCATAATCTTATAGGCACAATCGGAGATGCAGGAAGGAGCTGGAGGGGGAGGATCTCTGCATGGGATGTGGGGGCATCTGATCCATACTGCAGCGATGCTTTCTTCTTGTACACTGGGATATTCTGCTCCCTAAAACATGCTGGCTGCTGCTTCTCATTCCTCAGTCAACTCCAACCCGGCCTCCAAAACCCTTTTTTGCAGTTCTGAAAGGGAAGTATTGCAGTCAAGCAGTACCACCTTGACAGAATAACAACCTTTCCAGAGGGAAAGCAGAATGACTGAGCTTTATCCTTCAGCTGTGTCTCTGTGGGAAGCAGCTGGATCCAGCTGGGAGCAGCAGCTGGGACAAGCCCTGTGACAGATCCATGGATCAGTCGTGGCTCCTCCTGCTCACTTTGTCTTTGTGTCACTTCACCTGATCACATCCACCCAACTGCATCTGTGTCCCTCAGCTTCCCCATGATGATCCACACACACCGAGCTCCCGAGCCACCACAGCTCTGGCTCTGCTGGGTTCAGGTTGTTCCACAGAAGAGTCTCAGTTTCAGAAGCTTGGTGTGTGTTCCAAACACAATTCCTGTCACTCCAAGGTCTGTAATTAAATATCATGGAGCATCCAGTTCTGCTTCCCCCAACATTATAGAAGGATTTGGAGCTGTTGGAGTGAGCCCAGAGCAGGCCACGAAGTTGTTGAAAGAACTGGAGCATCTCCACCATGGAGACAGTCTGGGAGAGCTGGGAATGCTCAGCCTGGAGACGAGAAGGCTCTGGGGAGACCTTAGAGCACCTTCCAGGGACTAAAGGTGCTTGTCAAAGTCCCTCTCCAGCTCCAGGAGAGCTGGAGAGGGACTTGTGACAAGAGACTGGTAGGACAGGATAAGAGGGAATGGCTTCCCACTGCCAAGGGCAGGGATGGATGGGATATTGGGAAGGAATTGTTCCCTATGAGGGTGGGGAGGTCCTGGCACAGGGTGCCCAGAGAACCTGTGGCTGCCTCATCCATCCCTGGCAGTGTCCAAGGCCAGGCTGGACAGGACTTGGAACACCCTGGGTTAGTGGAAGGTGTCCCTGCCTGTGGTAGGGGGTGGCCCTGGATGGGCTTGAAGGTCCTTTCCAAACCAGTCTGGGATCCTGTGACCCACTTGCAGCCAGTTGCTCGTGGGTTTCCCCAGGCCTCAGGACTGGGGCTGGTCCTGTTTAATCTCTTTATCCACAATCTGGATAAGGGGGTCAAGGGCACCCTTTTCAGTGCACAGACAACACCAAGTTGAGTTGATCTGTGGATCTCCTGGAGGCCAGGAAGGTTCTGCAGAGGGATCTGAACAGGTTGGATCCATGAGCTGAGTGTCAACGAGGCCAAGTGCCAGGTCCTGCCCTTGGAACACTCCAGGCCAGGGCAGAGTGGCTGAAAAGCTGGAAAAGAACCTGGGGGTGCTGGTGACATTTACCCACCACTGAAACCCTGCCACGACTTCAGGAGCCTCTGTCCCCAGGCGATGACAGGGCAGGGACAGCCACAGACTCTGCTAAAACAATCCCATTCCATCCTGCCTGTGCTGGATGAACTCCTGGGAGCCATCAGATTTCCATGGGGTGACACAGAGACAGGGCACTGCACCCAGTGAGGGAACATTGTACCTCCTGCTCTCCTGATCTCCAACCACTTGGGCTGGGATTGTCAAACGTGGTCCAGAGGGGCTGGAGCATCACAGTTTTCCATGAAATCCTTCCCATTCCAGAGCAGCTCCAGGGAATTCCTCCTCAGGATCTGCTGCATTTCCATGTGTTTAGATGGCAGACAACAAGAACGACTGGATAATTCTCCAGTTAGCCCTGGGAAATCAAAATAGCAATGAGGAGGGTGAAACTGAGAGCTGGGAGGATCAAACTGGGGTTTGGTGGGGTGAAAGTGGAGTTTAGAAGGTGAAACTAAGAGTTCAGAGAGTGAAATTGGGGATTGGGAGGGGTCAAACTAGGGTTTAGTGGGGTGAAATTGGGGTTTAGAAGGTGAAACTAAGAATTTGGAGAGTGAAATTTGGGATTGGGGGGGGTCAAACTAGGGTTTAGTGGGGTGAAATTGGGGTTTAGAAGGTGAAACTAAGAATTTGGAGAGTGAAATTGGGGATTGTGGGGGTCAAACTAGGGTTTAGTGGGGTGAAATTGGGGTTTAGAAGGTGAAACTAAGAATTTGGAGAGTGAAATTTGGGATTGGGGAGGTCAAACTAGGGTTTAGTGGGGTGAAATTGGGGTTTAGAAGGTGAAATGAAGAGTTTGGAGAGTGAAATTTGGGATTGGGGGCAAAACTGGGGGTTTGTGGAATGGTATTGAAGTTTGGAGGGTGAAATTGGAGCTTGAGAGGATAAAGCTGCGGTTTGGTGGGGTGAAATTGGAATTTAGAAGTGAAATTGCAGTTGTGGTGGTGAAATTGGAGTTTGGAGGGTGAAAATAGGGTTTGATGGGATCAAAGTGGAGTATTATGGGGCAAAGTTAGGGTTTGTGGGTTGAAATTAGGGTTTGTTGGCACAAAATTAATGTGAAGGGGGATGAAAATAAGGGTTTAGGATAAATATCAGGATCTGGAGGGATGAAATTCATGCTTGGGGGAAGAAATCAGGATTTGGGATGTGGGAATTAGGGTTTGAGAGAATGAAATGAGGATTTGGTGGGTGACAAAATTAGGATTTAGGGGGTGAAATGAGTGGTTGGAGTATGAAACTGGGATTTGAAGGATGGAATGGGGAGGTGATATTAGGGTTTGGAGAGATGATATTGGGGTTGGAGTGTGAAATCGGAGTTTAGGCAGGACAATTAAAGTTTGGGGGATGAATTTCAGGTTTGGGTGGAGAAATGAGGGTTTGGAGGAGCTGACACGAAGGTTTAGAGTGTGAAATTGGGGGTTGGATGGATCCAGCTTGGTTGTGGAATTGGAAGGTTGAGGGAGAAATTTGTTTGGCTGCTTAAATTACAGCTTTATTGGGAAAAATTGGTGTTTAGGGGGATGATCTATGGGATTGTAGGATGCAGGGGCAGCAGTTCCAGCAGGATTGAGGGACCCAGCCCTGCCCCAGCTTTCTCTGCCTTTGAACCTTTTTTTTATCGACATTTCTCACAGGCAGAGCAGAGCAGGAGAAAGAGGAGGAAGAGCCCAGGGTCCCAGGCGGCAGCGGGATCCTCACAAAACACAGGGATTATGGAAGGATCCTCACAAAACACAGGGATTATGGAGGGATCCTCAGAAAACACAGGGATTATGGAAGGATCCTCAGAAAACACAGGGATTATGGAGGGATCCTCACAAAACCCAGGGATCAGAGGCGCTCCTGCTCCATGGGAGCTGGGATTCCCCCTCAGACCTAACCCAAACTCTTCCTCATCTCCGAGAGCCTCCGAGCTCCAACTCCCCAGGGAAACATGGTGAGAGCAGGAATGTACCAGGATAACCACTGTGATATGAAGCTTTAAACGGGAAATATCTCAAAAAGCGGTTTGCTGGCCCGTGTTCTCAGGCAGTCCCTGCAGGTCCGCAGAGCCGGCAGAGCAGCGCGGGGAGCCGCAGCCGCCGGGAGCGCCGCCCCGCACTCCCTCATGCGGACTGCACAAGCCAACAGGGAGAGCGTGAGACAGGCACTGAATGCAGCCGAGCTCCCTCCGCTCGCCCCGCGGTGGGTTCAGCCCAGCCCGGTGGGCGCACTGCTGGGCTGAGGGCAGACACACGGAGCACAGCCGCAGCTCCGCACCCCAGCACCGCCCGCCGCGCTCTGAACCCTCAGGCGCCGCCGCACCGCGAGCTCTGCCCGGGGACCGCCCCCTTCCCCGCGGCGACCAATCAGAGCCAGAACAAGCCTGAGTGATCTTTGCCCTAACCAACCAGCACTCTGCCTGTCTGCACCCAATCAGACGCCTGGGGACGTTTTCTCGCCCAATGGTAAACCAGAAACAGAGTTGGAGGGGCAGGGCGCGCTCCTTCATGAGCGGCGTATAGATCAACCAATCAGATCAGTGAGATGGGCTGATAAGTGACCAATGAGGAAAGGGGGCGGGGACAGAGCAACTCGCGAGATTTCGAGGGGTGCGATGGGAACTCACATCTAAGCGAGAGAGCCAATGGCAAAGGGTGGGGCGGGACCGCAGAACGATTATTGTAACTGACAGCCAGGAGAGCCAATCAGCAGACAGAGCTAAGTTCGTCCCACTGTTCAATGGGCAGCGAAAATCCTCCCATGGTTGAACAGCCACGATTGACAGGTAGCATCCTCCAATGAGATCGCCGCGCCCTTTCTAACTGCCCAATGAGCGAGCGGGGCTGGGAGGCGCGCGACGGCGGCAATTCCCGCCCCCCCCGCGGGAGCACGGGGCTGGCTGGCAGACCGACAGCGCGGCGGGCCAATGGGAACGCGCAGCGCCAGGAGGTGGGCGGAGCACCTCCGCAGCGGCGGCCAATGGGCGAGGGCACCGCCCCGGTCAGCCAATGGGCGCGGGGAGGGCGGCGCGCGGTGCCGGCGCGGCTCCCAAGATGGCGGCGGGTGCGTGAGCGGGGCGGTCGGGGAGGCCCGGCGGGAGCGCGGCCGCCGCCGCCATGAAGGGCAAGGAGCGCTCGCCCGCCAAGGCCAAGCGCTCCCGGGGCGGCGAGGACTCGGCGTCCTCCTCCTCCTCCTCGCGCGGCAGCAAGAAGCCGAGCGGCTCGTCCGGCGGAGGCGGCGGCTCCAACGGCGGGAAAGCGGCGGCGGCGTCCGGCGAGAGCAACAGCGGGAGCGGCCGGCGCGGCGCCCACGCGGACAAGGGCGGCCGCGCCGGCAGCCGCGAGTACGAGACCGGTTCGGCGGCGGCCGCGGGCGGCGGGGGCCGGCACGGCTACAGCGGTAAAACCGCGGAGGCGTCGCGAAGCAGCAGCAGCCGCGGCGGCGAATCGCGAGCGGCCGCCGCCTCCTCCTCGTCCTCCTCGTCGGAGCCGGGCGGCGGCGAGTACAAGACGCTGAAGATCAGCGAGCTGGGCTCGGCGCTGAGCGACGAGGCGGTGGAGGACGGGCTGTTCCACGAGTTCAAACGCTTCGGCGACGTGAGCGTCAAGATCAGCCGGCTCCCGCCCGGCGCCGGCGCCGCCGACGAGCGCGTGGCCTTCGTCAACTTCCGCCGGCCCGAGGACGCGCGGGCCGCCAAGCACGCCCGCGGCCGCCTCGTGCTCTACGACCGCCCGCTGAAGATCGAGGCCGTCTATGTCGGCGGAGGCAGCGGCCGCCGGCGCAGCAGCCGCTCCCCGGCGCTGCTGGACAAGGAGTCTCCCTACGGCGCGGCGGCGGTCGGGGCGGTGGCGGCCGCCGTGCGGCACCCGCCGGCCGGGGCCGCGCAGCGGGCGCTGTCCCCCGCGGGCAGCGGCGGAGCTTTGGGCTACCGGGACTACCGGCTGCAGCAGCTCGCCCTGGGCCGCCTGCCGCCGCCGCCGCTGCCGAGGGAGCTGGAGAGGGAGCGGGACTACGGCGGCTTCTACGAGGCGCGGGTGCGGCCGGCCTACGGGCTGGAGCGCGTGGCCGGCGTGGCGGCGGCCGGTGGATTCCGCGGAGGAGGAGGAGGAGGTGCCGGAGCGGCCGCCGAGGAGGAGATCAGCCCTGAGGATGACCAGAGAGCCAACCGCACGCTGTTCCTGGGCAACCTGGACATCACCGTGAGCGAGTCGGACTTGCGGCGAGCGTTTGACCGTTTCGGGGTCATCACTGAGGTGGACATCAAGAGGCCGGGGCGTGGGCAGACCAGCACCTATGGGTTTCTTAAGTTTGAGAATCTGGACATGGCACACCGGGCCAAGTTGGCCATGTCGGGGAAGGTGCTGCTGCGCAACCCCATCAAGATCGGGTACGGGAAAGCCACCCCGACCACCCGGCTCTGGGTGGGCGGCCTCGGGCCCTGGGTGCCCCTGGCTGCCCTGGCCAGGGAGTTTGATCGGTTTGGCACCATCCGCACGATCGATTACCGCAAAGGGGATTCCTGGGCCTATATCCAGTACGAGAGCCTGGATGCGGCGCAGGCAGCCTGCACCCACATGCGGGGGTTTCCCCTGGGGGGGCCGGATCGCCGGCTCCGCGTGGACTTTGCCGACACGGAGCATCGGTACCAGCAGCCCTACCTGCAGCCCCTGCCCTTGCCGCCCCCGGCTCATTACGAGCTTGTGGCGGAGGCGGCTGCTTTTGGGGCTCACCGGGGAGCCCCCCCCGACCCTCTGCGGGGGGCCCGGGACAGGACGCCACCTTTGCTCTATAGAGACCGTGACAGAGACCTTTATCCTGAGACAGAGTGGGTGCCCCCGCCGCCCCCTGTGCGGGACCGGAGTAATCGGGCAGCTGCTTATGACCCACTGGAAAGCCTGGAGCGCCGCCGGGATGGGTGGTCCTTGGAGCGGGACCGCGGGGAGAGGGAGCTGGGCAGTAGCAGTCGGGATCAGCCTAGGAAACGGAGACTGGCAGAGGATGGAGGCCGGCACTTGGACCGTTCCCCTGACAGCGAGCGCTCCTCTTCCTCCCGAAAGCGCCACTGCTTGGCCACAACCTCTCCCCCGGACCGCAGCCCCGAGCTCCTCGGAGGCCGGGAGCGTTACAGTAGTGACCCTGAGCGCTCGTCCCGCTTGCTCCTCTTGGAGCGACCTTCCCCTATCCGGGAGTCCCGCCGGGGCAGCCTGGAGCGGGGGCAGAACGAAAAGCGCGACCGCAAGAACTCCGCAGAGCGGGAGCGCAAGCACCGCGCCGCCGCTGCCGCCCAGGAGTGCAAAAGTCCGGCCAAAAAGGACGAGCGGGCGGCGGAGGGAGGTGGTGGAGGCTCCCGGCTCAAACCTCCTCCCCAAAAACAGCAGCAGGATGGAGCAGCGCAGGCTGGGGCAGCGCCCAAACTGTGCCTGGCTTGGCAGGGGATGCTCCTGCTGAAGAACAGCAACTTCCCGTCCAACATGCACCTGCTCCAGGGGGACCTCGGAGTCGCCAGCAGCCTCCTCGTGGAGGGAGCGACTGGGGGGAAAGTGGCTCAGCTCAAGATCACCCAACGTCTCCGTCTGGACCAGCCCAAGTTGGATGAGGTCAACCGGCGCATCAAGGTGGCGGGTCCCAATGGATACGCCATCCTTCTGGCCGTGCCCGGCGCCTCAGACAACCGCTCCGCAGCCGGGGCTGCCGAGGCCGCCACCACCTCCACACAGAGGCCGCTCAGGAATCTGGTGTCCTACCTAAAGCAAAAGCAGGCTGCTGGGGTGATCAGCCTCCCTGTGGGGGGGAACAAAGACAAGGAGAACAGCGGGGTCCTGCACGCTTTTCCACCCTGCGACTTCTCCCAGCAGTTCCTGGACTCCACAGCCAAGGCGCTGGCCAAATCAGAGGACGACTATCTGGTCATGATCATTGTCCGTGGGGCGTCCTAAGGCCCTCGTGTTCTGTTCCCAACCCTGCCTACTCCTCCATGCAGCCCCTCCAGCGTGTGCCAGGTGCTATGGGATACAGCCTTAGCCAGCCCTGTCGTTATTTTAAATAGATCTTTGTTTGTAGGTGACTTTCCCGGGCCGATTTTCTGTTACTACATTTTTCTATAAAGATAGAAGCCAGAGAGGTTGGTTAGGAGTAGTGTGAATAGGATATTTTGAGAATTCCCTATCAGTGGGGACAGCAGGGAGGCTCAGCCTGCTTTGATTTACAGAAAATAGAAAAATAATAAAAACTGGGGTGGGGGGGAGGGGGGGGAAAAAAAAACTCCTGTCTTCTTAATTTAGATTCATGTCCTTTTTTCATTTCATGTATTTTAAAGTAAGTCCCAAGAGCTCGTCCTCGAGAGAGCTCCAAACCGAACAGACCAGATTTAAAGCACTCAGTGGAAATGGAAATCCATACTTTAATAACAGACTGGTGTCACCTCCTCTTTTGAGTCCTTGAAATTCCGTGTGGGCCTCAGGCCAGCGGCCCCTTGGCCCGTGGGATCCCTTCCCTCGGGAGCCGCAGTGGTTTCCCCGTTGAGTCGCGTGGCTCAGGTCAACGTTTTTCAGGTGAGCAGCAGCTGCTCTCGGGTGCACAGCAGAACACTGAATTCCTTTTTGGAAAGGGATTCCTTTTTCATCCAGCCCCCCCCAGGTGCATGCACTGAAACTGGGCTTTTTAACAGGTGTATTTCCCCGATTTCCCAGTGTATCCCATATGTGCACTTTGGGTTTGTAGCAGTGACTAGGTTTGGTGAAGAGCTGAGGACTTTGTTGTAAACCAGGAATGTCTTGTGCTCACTCTGGTGTGCAGGAAACAAGGAGGTGCTTTAAGGAGAACTTGAGTTATATTGTGGAGTTTTGGTTTTACTGCCTTTTTTTTTGTTTTGTTTTGTTTTCCAAGAGTTGCAGGTTCAGTGGGGTTTGGTTCCACAATGCAAACTGAGCAAGTAAGTGCTTCTCTCCAGAGATGCTTTTCATTCTGTGATAATTTAATTACATAAAAGTTCTCATTAACATTTTACCTCTTTGTTAATAGCAAGGAACTGCTGTCTGCTAGGGACTTTCCAGGTACAGTGTGCAGTGGGCATTACATGAGGTTTATCGTGGGCACCTGGAGTAAAGTGGTTTTAGCATCCTGGAGAAATATTAAAAATACTCCAAGATGCTGAGGTTTGAGCTCTTGTTCTTGTGATTCAAGGATGAAACAGTTTTCAGGTTGTTTTGGTTTTTTTTTTTCAAAGAACATAAGTTAATTTTTTCATATTTTTCCCCAATCATTGGGCACTTTTCTCCATCTGGCTCAGCCACCTTTGGTAATTCAGGCATTTAGGAGGGGAGAAGGGGTCTCAATCCCTGATGTGATCTTAATTCCATGATACTCTGTTTAACAACTAAAAGGATGGTGCAGCAGCTTCTAAACTGAGGTGTAAATCTCACTGTATCTCTTTACAGGCCCTAAAATTGTAATCTTGCACTTAAACCCAGAATGTAATCTTGCACTTAGCCATGTTTTCAGGGATTTGAGCAACAGAGAAGTGACACAGCATCACTTGGTCCATGCTCCAATAGATTCCTTGGATAATTGATACAGGCATGAGTTGATTTCTGTTACAACTTGCATGGCAAAAATCAAATTAAAAGTGTGGAATGGGATACGAATAGGAGATGAAGGAGGAAATGTGTTGAATGTATTTTATGGGTGTAACTGAACTTGCTTGAGTTTCTGTCACAAAAGTAGGAATTTTTGTTACTTCATCACTTGTCATAGAGGGGCTGTGGTTTAAGAGGGCTTTGATTCCTCTGTCTGCCCAGAATGAGTAGACCCAGCATCCCAAACATCGTGGTGAACTGAGAATTCCAATGTGGCAGCATCTCTTAAACACAGATTTTGTTTTTTATAGCTACTTTTCTTTCTAAATGAGAAGGTGAAAGCCTCATTTAATGCTCTTAAGTTTGAGAGTAAAATCCAGGATTTCTGGGTTGCCCTTCAATGTGAATGTAAGAGATGGCAGAATTCAGCTGTTCAGCTTACTATTAACAACGAGAATTTTTGGGAATGACACCAGAAATGCAAATCACTGTGTTTAAGAAGATACAGCGTGTTTACCACTTATTGCAAAGAATGTTTTAATTGGAGCAGGTGCCTGTTGGGTGTCAGTAGGTGATCAATGCTGCAAGTGCTGCTTGCATTCAGAGGGAGTTTTGTGGGAGATGACAGAAATCACTTGAAAGAGTTTTCTGGGAAAGAGACTTAAACAGCTGGGAATTTAAATCTGCCTAAAACTGGGGGGAAAAAAAGCACGAAAGTTTGTGTTGGACACTGAGAGCAGCGTTTATTCTGCTGATCCACAGCAGGCACCTGCATAAAAACCCATAAAACTTGGGGTCAACACAGCTTGTCAAAGCCAGCTTGGTTTGGGAGCCTTTTGGGAAGAGCATGTTAGGTGCCCTTCCATTTTTCCTTGGGAAATCACCCTGGAATTCCCTTGGTCCCACCTGCCACTGGCTGTGAAATTGTGCTGTGCTGTGCTGGAGGGCAAGAAGGAACAGGCGAGGCCGTGTTTGACTCCAGGTTTTCTGGTTCCTTATTTAATGGAGCACCTGCTTCTTTGAATCTGGTTTATTTGTGGTTGCTGCTCTGTTTTGTAAGCAAGGATTTTAACACCCTTTGAGGGTTCTTGTGGCAAAACTTGGAAAGCTTTTTTTTACTGGCACTGAATTGCTGTGCTGCCATCCCGGCCGGTGCGGCTGGGCGGGCTGTGCTTTCCTCCTTGGTCTGAGGTGTTCCCGTTGGAGTAACTGCCCACTGAAGTTGGCTTAGCCAGGGCTCAAGGTTTAGAAGCCCGTGGGTGATACCACTGTGTGTAGAGCAAACCAGATGTAGCAGCTGTTGGCTCTCTCCTTGTGTCTGGCATTACATTGCTGTGGCGAGAGCTCAGTATTCCCTCCCGACCTTGTGTGCAGCTGATGTTCTTCTATTTCATTCGTGTGTTGAATTAGCCTGGAGAAAGGATGTCCTTTTCCTGAATCATTTCATCCTTGTGCTTTATGCTTTGGGGAAAGAACCTCAAATGACTCGTAGTTTTGTTTGAGATTTTAGTTTGTTGTTTATTTCTTTCAATTGGAAACTTTGCGCAACTTCCTTGGCCCCTGGCCAGTGGCTCTGTTTGCCATGGGAACACCGGAGTTATCCTCAATCCAGAGGTTTTAGGGGCACAAATGTCAACAGAACCTTGTCAGCCTCCCAGAGAGAAAAAGGCGTTGTTACCAAGCAAAGAAACCTTGCCCTCTCTCTCTTTCGTTTCCTACAAGGATGTTAAAGATGGAATATTTTTGTGACAACTTTCTTGGCCTCTGTGGAGAGCCAAGTTTTATGAAAACGAGTTTTAATTTCTTGTGTGGGTTTGGGAGCCCTCTGGTTGATGGTAACTGAGGTGAAAGGCCTGAGGTATTAATGGGGAGGAGAAGTGAATCAAAATTGTGAAGACAAGTTCAAAAACTCTGAGGACTCAGGGAAAAATGCCTTGGAAAATGATAGTTCCTGGCTCTAAGCAAAACAGTGTTGAGGGCAGCGCTCCTGGGGAGTGCTGTGTGCACAGAGGGGAGGAAATGGTTGCCGTGTGGCTCTAGAGCTTTTGGGGTTCTTTCCCCTTTGTCCCCCTGTTTATTTCTTTATAGCACTGAAGGACAGATATTCCAATGATTGATAGACTGAACAATGAGGTGATTTTTGTATCAGGCTTAAAGCAGACCGGGTGGTGCAGAGAATGGTTCATTGAATATTCATCTTCCCGCAGTTCCGATTGTGTGAAACCGATGGCAAGGAGATATGACTTGAATAGTAACAATTTTAAATTATATTGGGTGTGTCTTTGATTTGACCTTTTAATATTGGCATTGTCTGCTGTTAGACCTGCGCAGCAGAATGAGAGCAAAAGAGCTGTGTAACACTACATTTCATGGTTTTGTTGATAAGTTGCCTTCAGGAAACACCCAGTGAGGAAAGTCAACCGAATTAGCAAGAATTAGGTTGGTTTTTCTCCTGGTTAATGGTTTTGATGTGCCCCAACAAATGTTACTGCAAGTTGAATAATCACCAATACTGTAAGCCTAGTTTTATCCTGGTCCAAAAAGAAGCCCTGCACTACTTGTTTTGCATCTATCCCTAGAAGGCAACTTCATTCCGAGGTTTCATGCCCACGGGTGGTATTGGTGCTTTTTGGAGTCCAAGTAGAATATTCAGAAAGGCCTCGTAGCTCTTTATGTTCATCTGTATAATGTAGGGAGGGGAAAAACCCAGATCTGGTGTACACATTTGTATTGAAATAACGTTTTTTTTTCCTCCTGCAAGCAAAACTGGTGGACTGCAGAAGACAAGCGCATGGGATACCAAGCTCTAATGGACCTTTGGGAAGAGAAGCTGTGGCTTATGTGGAATTTACATGGGCCTCCTGGTGGAAGAAAGCTTATCTGTTTAGTATTTGTGCATTTTACTAAAATGGCAGCTTTAAAAAAAAAAAAAGTTGTGTATCTGCTATTGTGATGCCAATGCCCGTGTTTTAAGTGGAAAAAAAAATGACCTCTTTGCTTTGTGCTGTGTACACAAGATTGCTGGAAAAGTAAAGGAATACCCTTTTTATGGCTCACACAGCTTAAAAGTAGCTGTCACTCAAACATGCGCTCACAGTTGAGCTGATTTTGTTTCATTCTAAATAAATTGTTTCTTTTGAGGAAAATGGTTTTTCTGCCTGGAAGTGAATTGACGACAAACGTTTGGCCCCTGTGTTGGCAGCGGAGGGGTTCCTGCTGCTGCTGCCCAATTGAGCTGATAGTTGTGGGTCTTGAGCAAGAAGCAGGGAGAGCACCGACACTTTTGCGTTGATCGACCTGTGGTACCAGTCAGAAGAATTGTGTCTGATGGCCTTGCTGTGGCCCCCGTGTTTGCAGTGAAAAAGGGGTCACTTGCTGCGTTTCTCCTCAGCGGGACGGGGCAGCGGTGCTGCTGCTGGCACGCAAGAAGCAGGGAAGCACCACCCTGCGCCTCGGAACGGTGGCCAAGTCTGGGGCTTCGCTGGTTGGAAGAGCTGGAGTTCCTGAATTTTAAGTTTCTGATTTATTTTGTTCACCCAACATGTTTGCCTTTAGTTTTGATTCTTGGTTTTTTTTTTAATTTTGAAGAAAAAAAGTTTTGAAATTGCTTTGAATCTTGCACGTAAAATCTTTGCACCAAAATTGCCAAAAGAAAAAGAGAAATGAGTCCTTAAAAGTGTTTAAATGCTGTTAATAAAGCCTTTCCTGCCGTACGCGAGGCGCTCCTCCATCTCCAGGGGCTTTTCAGCAGTTGTGGGTTTAGTGCTGAATGGATGAAGAGTTCCTGAGAGCTGGAGGCGGTAATTTAAACCTTTGCGTGGTGTCTCAGTGCCTTATTTTGACCGGTTTTGAAGCCATTGGTTCCACACGCCTCGGATGTGCATGTGCCCTGCTCGCGTCCCGGCCCCGCCGCGCGCTCGGTGTAGTGCAGACGGGGAGAGGAACAGCCGGAGGCGGCCCGAAAACATTGTGTGCTGTAGTTCTCCTGTCCCGGGGGCTCCTGAGCTTTGGAAAGCTGTTCCCGTGCAGGAGCACAACTCCGTGTTTGCTGCAGGAGACTTCGGGGCGCGCCTGAGGACCGCGGCCGTCGAGAGGAAGCTGCCACTGCTGCGTCGTCGGCTTCAGGAGCTGCCGTGCTGTGCTCGTGGTAGAATTCCTGTGACGTGCCATGAAGACACTTTGAACGCTTGCCCTGTTTGCCTTGACATACTTTTAACTTCCATGGATAACCCCCTGCAGCCGGGCAGGATCTTTGCTAGGCTGCAGATGCCTCTCAGCCGACGGATGCTGTGGTTGTGCTCTGCAAGGTGTCTGTTCCCGGGGCAAAGCGCTGTGTAAATCCCTAAAACAGGTAAGGGGCTGGAAGAGGTTGGACTGAGTTGTAATGTAAAAGAGGATTGTTGTTCACCTTTTGTTGTCTTGATTCTGCAGTTTATTAATGCTTATTAATTGTGGTTTCTTCAGTCACCGTGCTGCTCCACCCGCTCCGGAATGGGGGTGAAGGAGCCGACTCTTGGATGCGCTTCCCTCTTTGTTGGGGAGTCCTGTTAAGCAACAGGGCTGTGCACATAAAGCTACGTGTTCTCAGCTTGGCAAGCTGGAGCTGTTAGTTTGACTTCATGAACTGCTTGAATTAACACTGCTTTAACCCAGAATAGTGTTTATAATTTGTACGTGTTGATAAGGAAAGCCAAGCCAATGATTTGGCAAATTGTCTGTGTTTGTGGGATGCTGGTGTAATAATTTAAATGAAGCTTTTTGTTGTAAATGGGAGCAATTGTAGCTATTGCTGGTTATGAGGGAAGGGAATTGGAAAGGAGAGACTCAGGAGATGCCTTTTCTTCTAGAAGTTGGTGTTTGTGGTTAAAATTCCTATTTTTTGCAATGTATTTCTTGTGCTGTTGAGATACAACCTCTGAATCTCCTTTGAAGTGTTGTACAATAGGTCTGGGGCTGGTAGCAATAATGGGAGACGTGTTTCAGCCCCTATTCCTGGGTTGGGGGTTGATGCTGACAGGAGATGGGTGGTCTGTCAGTGTACCCCAAAAAAGGGGATCTTTCTGGCAAGCTGGTCACCTGCTCAGGTGTTTATGTCAGGGCTTGGGCACTATCCCATTTTTTGGGTGTGCTTTTGAAGTGTCAGTGGCTGTTCCAGAAGAGCTCTGCCTCTCTGAGTCAGATTTCACTGTCTGTTTCGCTGGGAGATGGTTCCCTGTCTCCTTTACATCATGCATTTATTCCAGAGACTCGGAGAGGATCGTGGGATGTGCTGTGGGATGGTTCTCCTACAGTCACTTTGCCATAACGAGCTGGTTTTTGGGTGCTGGGTCTGCCCCTCTGCCTCCTGAAGGGCTTAGAGGGATGCTCCAGTGGCCAGGTAAAGCCAGGCTGTTGTTAAAACCAGTCTCTTGGAAGGGTTTAATGCTCTATATGCATCATATTAATTTGGCTAATGAGACTTCTGGGGAAAGTGGATTTATAACGAGAACCATTTAATTAACTGCACTGCAGCAGAGAGCAATGCGAGCGGATTAGATGGGAGCAGGTTATTTGAATTCACACATTTTTTTAGAACTGTGCTTTTACCAGCTGCAGCTGAATTAATAAGTTTAAAACATCAGATGGCCCAGATTCTGCTCTTGGCCAATAACAAGCTTGTGTTGGCCTCACGCTGCTGGTTTACTCTGAAACAGCAAATGCTGTTGGAGGATATGCTCCCACCTCATGTCCTGAGGTCTGGGGCAAAGATTGAAAAGGTTTGGTCAAACAGGCAGAGCACTGGAAAGGCTCTTGGGCTGCTGGCTTTGTGATTCCCGTAGTGTTTCCTGCGGTTCTTGGCTCGGAGCCTGTGCCTGAGTGTAATTAGAGCTGCCTTGAGAGCTGGGTGAGGTAAACTCCTGTGGCAGAGTAAGCTCTGAGGGCCCGGGTCAGTCTCTGCTGTGATGGGTTTGACAGGAGCCTCCTGCTCTTCATCCTGTTTGTCCCTGTGCTGCTGGAGGTGCCTGTAGTAGGAGCAGAGGACGTGGATGGTGGCACAGAGGTTGCCTATTCTTTTTCCCCCTTTGTACCCTGCTCCAGGGATGTGTTAATTAAACATTGGGGTGCGGATGCTGTCAAACATGCTGCTGCTGCTGTGTATTAATGAGTTGCCACCTCCCAGCCCAGCTCCTGTGCCCAGGCTCTTGGGTTTGAGCTCGTGTGCGTTGTCCCAGGCTGGGGATGGGATGTGGTGGGCTCCACAGGCAAGCTGAGCTGAAGATTAACTGTGGCTCACAGCTATTTCATCTCCTTATCTGCCTGCCTTGACCTTCATGCCTAGTTCTGCAATTGCATCTGAAGATTGGGCTGGAGGCTTTTAGCTCTCTTCAGTATTTCCTGTCCCCAGATCCAGTGCTAGGTCAGGCCAAGGTTTAGCAATGCACACAGCCCGACCCAGCCCCGAGCTGGCAGCTTTCCCTGGTGTTCCTGCCCTTTGTGCAGGCGAGCTCTTGGATCCTGCAGCCAGCCTCTCCTTTCAGATGCATGTGCTCTGTTTCCAGCTGCACAGTTGCACATTTTAGATATGGCTGGGGACACAAATGTGTGTCTGAGGAGACATTATGAGTGAGGGGAAGCCAGCGAGGTTTCCCAGGGTGGTTTGTTAAGCTGTTTGCCCATGAGGAGGAGATGTCCTTTGGGCCATGGAGTGTTTGCAGCCCCTCTGGCCAAGGGATTGCTTTGGTCATTGCCAGCCTGGGCTGCTCCAGCCCTGACCTGGGCAGAGGTTCAGGGCAGGATGAGGTCCTGAGCCCCCCGAGCTGCTGTGGGGAGCAGGTGCTGAGAAAAGAGGGTGTTGATGTTTCTCATGCTGCACAGACAAGTCTGTGTATGAGGATCAGGAGGGACTCTTCATCAGGAACTGGACTGGCAGGACAAAGGGGAATGGATTCGACTGAAAAAGGGGAAATTTGGGTTTGATATTGGAAGAAATCCTTCCTTGTGAGTGTGGGGAGGCCCTGGCACTGAGTGCCCAGAGCAGCTGTGGCTGCCCCACCCCTGGAAGTGTCCAAGGCCAGGTTAGACAGGGCTTGGAGCAACCTGGGATAGTGGAGAGTGTCCCTGCCTGTGGCAGAAAGAGGAACAAGATGAGCTTTAAGGTTCATTCCAACCCAAACCATTCCAGTGTTCTGTGATTCTTGTGTTTCTCCTGTGCCAGCCCAGCTTTCCCCGTGGCACTAAGGCACAGCCTGTTCTGAGCTCTCAGGTCCTTTGCTGTTCCCCGTGGCACTCGGAGCTGCATCCCCAGAGCAGCCTGAGGCTGGGAGAGCCCAGCCCCAGATACCCCATCCCTGCCACCACCCTTGTGCCAGCCAGGGTGGTGTGACTCCTTCCCAGCTTGTCCAAAGGCTTGGGGGTTGGAGCTCAGTTTATTGGGGTTCTCTTTGTCCCTGGGGTGTTGTAAAGACACCCTTTGCCTCTTTCCTCCAGAGTACAGTCCTGGCTCTATCTTGTCCACGTGAGGGATATCTGTAGGGGAAAGCTTTGCAAAGCTTGGTGGTGGCTTCAGAGGCAAAGTCTGCTTTGGAAAAGAGACTTTGACCTGTGAATTACTTCTGGAATTGTCCGTGGCCATGAGCAAGAGCTCCCATCCCGTTTGTGGTTTCGGCAGGCTGGAAAGTATTCCCATGAGGATCTCAGCTAAAGCTAAAACTTCTGGGTTTTCAACATCTGCTTTAATTTTTGTTCATTAGAGTCGCTGATAAATTCCCAAGGACTTCAGTGAGAACCATTATGGTATCTTTAAAAAATTGTATTATTATTTTCCAAACAACTCCTACATCCTATGAAGGCTTCCAGCTCCTCAGAAGTGAAAACTTTTAAATTCAGGCTCTGGTGAATTGCAGCCTAATAACACTCTTCATCATAAACACAGCTGCAAGACATGTTCCAGGCCAGGGGGAAACCAGCACCAAAAAAAGAGCATTTGTGTTATCAGTGTGGGTCAGGGCGAGTAAACAGCCCCGGCCAGGAGGTGTCTGCCAAGCAGGGGAGGGAAGAACAGCCACGTTTCCTGTTGCTGGAAGGCCCTGGTGTCATATCCTTACCCAGCTATTTTAAATTGCTTTTGGCTTTCTTCATGTGGTTTAAGGTGAGCCCAGGAACCTCAGCAGTGTTGGTAGCTGAAGCACCTTGTCTGGGGTGTGGAAAAGCCTCTTGTTCCCCTTTAAAGTGGGAATTCTGGAGATTTCCCCGTGGTTAATGGGTGTGCTGGGAGCACTGCAGAGATGATTTGCAGTGTTTGGGTTCAGACAGCCCCTGGAAGGGTCAGATCCAGCGATGGGGTTAAACCCAAAATTCTCTCCCCTCAGCAGCTGGGGGGTGTGGGGCTCCCAGCAAACCCAGAGCTGGGGCACGCTGGAGAAACTCCAGAATAATCCCAGCCCTCGCAGGGGATCTCACTGCGAGATAAACATTGCTCCTTATTATCTGGGAAACCTGAGGATCAGCTGCCTCTGCGTCCCGTGCCTCCTTTATCTGCTGTTGGCATCTGAGCAAAGTCCCGGCCTTGGATTTTAGTAGATTATGGTTTTTACCAAGGGCAGAGCCTGACCACAGAGAGCGTGGGGCAGGGAGAGGTGTATTTTGTGTGCTTGGAAATGCCTCAGTCCGTGTTCTAGCAGCTGTATCCTGCCTTTCAGTGACCCAGAATACAGAACAAGGAAGGGAAACCTGCAGCTGGTAGCCAGGACACTCAGGGGTGTACAATGATTGCATAAATATATTTACATAGAAATATATATATATTATAGAGGGATATATTATTGATAATATATGTATTATTTATAAATATGTATAATTATATAAAATAGATTTATAAATAATAGTTTTTATATATGAAATATATATATTATCTATTTATAAATTGTATAAATTATAAATATAAATATATTATAATATATTTATATTCATAAATATATAAAAATATATTTATAAATAATATTCTATATGTAAATATATAATATATAAACATGTATTTATAAATTATAAATATAAATATATGTATAATTTATTCATTATTTATAACTATATATAAAAATATAAAATAGATTTATAAATAATATGTGTTAATAAATAATTACATATAAATCTATAAAAAATTATTAAAATAATATAAAATATAAACAATATGTATAAATAAATAAAATAATTGTATATAAATATATAACAATTCATATAAAATAATATAACATAAATAATATGTATAAATAAATTATATATAGATATATAAAAATTTATTAAAAAATAATATTAAATATAAACAACATGCATAAATAAATTAAAATAATGTAAAATCATTCCAGTGGGTTTGGGGGGTGCAATGTGCTTCCTGATGTGAGCTCCAATTGCACCGATTTCCATCCCTTTGAGAGACCCAAGCTGAGTCTTAGCAGCTTTTTATCCTGGCATGTGGAACATCCCTTGAAGCTGGTTTAAGAGCCAGCAGGTGCCCACCCCATCAGTCAATCCTGCCAAGACGCCTGGCAGGCACTGGGAGCAGGTCCTGGGGGCTCCTGCTGCAGGATTCCACCTGGGAGTAACTCTCTGGTAGCGATGGAGAAGCGTTTCCTTCCCGGGAGGGGTTGGCACCCTGCAGCCGGCGCTTCGGGTGGCACAAACCCAGCACTGAGCCTCACCCGCCGGGTCTTGTTGGAGAAACCACTTCCATATTTTCTTCTTGCTTGCTTAATCCTGTGGTGCTAAAATGAATCAGGATTCAGGGTATCAGTCCTCTTGTCTGTCTGTGCTCAGAAAACTAATTATCTAAATGAAGTTGTTAGCTTTTTTTCCCAAAGGCACTCAGGAGTTTTACCAGGTCTGTGTTCTTGGGTTCTTTTGGTCACTCAGATTCCCTCCAGCCAGCTCTGGTTCCCTGCAGGTCACTGGATCTTTGGAGAATTCTTTAGTGTTTGGTTGCTCTGCACCATGATTTTTAGAAGGTTTTTAAACCAATGAATCCTGCTTAAAGTACTTCCAAATGCGATTTCTCATCAAGATCCAGCTGACAATGGTTTGTTATCCCTTGTGCAGAGGATGAGCTTGGGTGGGAGAATGTTCCCCCAGGTGGCTCTGGGCACAGTGCTGAGGCTGGCATTGCTTTTCGACGGGGTTTGATGTATTGTGAGTGAAATTATCTTGGAAAGATCCAGGAGGTTGTTGGTGATTTCTTTCCAGCACAAAGGGTGGAGCTGCTGCCTGTGAGGTACACGAGGGTTGGAAGGCAGGAGGGATCCAGTTCTCCACTGCCTTCCCAGGAGCAGGAGGGGTGGCTGGGGGGGCACCATCCTTCAACAAAGCATTTTTCATGCTGAGGATCATTTTTAGCCATTGCTGCTGATTCTCATTACTGCAGATGAATAAGGGAAGAATTTCCTTTGAGCAAGGGAAAAATTTTCAGGAATAATTTCCCCATGGAAAGGGTGCTCAGGTCTTGGCAGGGGCTGCCCAGGGAGGTTTGGAGTGCCCATCCCTGGAGGTGCCCAGGGAATGCCTGGAGGTGGCACTCACTGCTCTGGGCTGGGGACAAGGAGGGGATTGGGCACAGCTTGGACTCGACAATGCAGGAGGGCTTTTCCAGCCTTAGAGATTCTGGGATTCTGTGAAGGGAGTAGGGACAAAAGGGATTTTCTAGTCCACCTCAGATTGCAGCTTTTAACCTCATTTGTGTCCCAGCAAGCCCTGCTCCTGCATTTCTCCACACTCTTGTCATGTTCTGCACTATGCAAAAACAGCTTTAGGAAGAGATTTGCATGATGACTTCAGTGGGATGGAAAAAAAACCTTCCTGGGGCAGATGTTCCCATCCTCACTGCTGCTTTTTCTCATGCACATGTTGAATCCTGCAGTAAATGAATGCCTTTGGTTTTCAGAGCTGCCAGGGGAACTGAACCATCTGTTCTGTGCTTGCCTTCCCAGCACCAGGTGTGAGCAGAGAAGTGTTTGACCACCAGCCTGGCCTGCCCAGTGGAAAGACAAAGGTTTGAAGACTCTTCACCCCCTTCCCAGCCCGCTGACAGGATGGTGCAGGGCTCCTGGGAGGAGTTTTTCGTTGTGGGAATTGGTTTCCTCAACAATTTTGGATAGACAAGAGGTAATTGTGGCTGGAGAAAGGTGCTTTGCCTGTGCAGGATTATTTTGGGAGTAAATAAAGGCTGGTGGTGCCCATCCATGGCCGGGGATGTGGGAAATGGGAGCTCCTGAGCTGTTTGCTCCTCTGCAGAAGGAAAGAGGGGGGGACCACAGCTCCAGTTTTGCTAAATAAGGGTAAGGAATTGGTGAGATATTGGTCTGGTGGACAGACAGGGCAGGACTCTCCTTAAGATCCTGCAGGTTTGTAGGGGAGCTTTGCTGGAGCAGATGGGGTGGGAGGTGGGAGGTGTGGACACCACATCCTGCCAAGTTGTTTCTTGGTGGCAAAAGAGGTGAAAATATCACAGGGCTTGTGTTGAAAGGACGAAGGTGTTGAGCAGAGGCTTCATTTACAGGGAGAGGGAGAGAGCAGAGCACAGGCAAAGGTGTTGGAATTGTGTAGAGAGGGAGCAGCAGGGTGAGGAGCTGATGGGGTGGCTCTTTCCATCCCCACAGAGCTTTGATCCCACTCTGTTAAAAGCCAAAAGCACAGCTGCTCTTAGGGAGATGCAGAAAAAAACTAAAATCCTAAAATGCCTTCCAGAAAGAAATGCTAAAATCCTAAAGCTTTAGGACTGGAAAACTTGAAGGCGAGGCTCACACATGGTTCCTGTTTGAGTTGGTGAGAGTGAGAAACTTTATTGTTTCACGAGGTGAAAACTCGATTTTTTTAAAATGAAAGCTTTGTCCCTGCTGCAGAAGGGCTTGACTGAGGCCTCAGTGCAGGATTGGCTGAGTAGGGTTCATCCCCCTGCAACTCCCAGTGCCTTAAACACCTTGGAAATAATAACCTTAGCCAGAAATCCTGGTGCCTTGGCAAATGCCCCCCTGGGAATCCTCACTGATACTCACTGGTCCATCCCAATCGCAGAGTGCTGGATGCTGAGGTTTCAGCTGTAAAGGGATGATGGTTACAGTGGAAAAGGAACATTCCCAAAGCACTTGCTGCCTGCAGGTTCCTGGGAGAAGCTGTGAAACAGCATATGAAAAACGAACTGTTTTGTAGCACTGACATTCCCCTTTCCCTGTAATTTTTCCCTCATTTAAGCAGAATTTCTATGCACTGTGGAATTGTGTAACTGCTGGATTTGGCCCATCATCTATTGAGGAACTTTCTTACCTGTGACTGTGTTGGAGCTCCTTGAAACTTACAATATTCTGGAGCTTTTTATTAAATATAAACCACCTCATTTTGGGCTTGAAATAACCCGTTTCACAGTTTAAATGAGTGTTTTTATAGGGAAAACAACTCTCTTGCTGCCTTAATATTAAAAAAAGGGATGAGGAATAAAAGGGGTAAGAAAAAAAAAAACAGGATAGTTAAATCTCCTTAATAATTAAAAAGGGAGAAGGTAAAAAGGATAATGCCATTGGTTGGAATGAATATCCCAGGTTGATATAATAATTTCAAATACCAAATTTCAAAAAATTGCATCTTCACTACTGGAAGGAAAGTCCAGGCTGCTGTGTCGTGTCTTATCCATCCAAATTCAATCTGTGGGTTGCTGGGTGAATCCAGGCTCAGCACTGGAGCTGCCTCTGTGTGTGCATGGAATCCCTGGGAGTCTCTGGCTGCTTGGGAAGCTGGGGAGGGGTGGGTTTAGTCTCTGACTTTGCTGTGTCGTGGTTCTGGCTTTAATTAAAACTGGTTTTGCTTCCAGGTCCTCTGTGCTGTGGCAATAACAGTGCCTGGGATGTGGAATGGCCCCACTGCAGCATCCTTCCCCCCAAGAGAGGTGCTCCTGGAGCAGCTGATCCTCATGGAAGTGTCACCCTGACCTCCCTGTCCCTGCTTTCATCCCTCCCCAGGGCCAGTTGTTTGTGTCTGAATAGAATGAGCTGAAATCTCTGGCACTGGGAGCTCCCTGGCTGCTCATCCCACGAGGTGAGTGAGTCAGCTCTGCTCTGGGAAGGACAGAGCTGAGGATTAAATCTGAGAGGCAGAAAAACCCAGCACTGTGAAACCCAGGCCATGGGCTGCATTTTCCCATACACTTCACACTGTGCGTTTCTCAGATGGCTTTAATCAGGACAAATATCCAGGTATCCAAACTGAATGTGACACCCAAAAATTACAGTTTTCCGTGTTGCTGCTGTTGATCCTTCCCAGTTCAGATGTGACCAAAGCCCAGCCTTTAAAACTTCAGCTCTTGTTCGAAGTGGCTTTTTTTAGCTTCCATTTTTGGGCTGTGGGCTCGAAGAAGAAGGAGATAGGTGAGATGAGAGCACAGGCTCCAGCAAAGAGGAAGGAGCAGACGTAGGTCTGGGTGTAGTCATAGAGCCACCCTGCAGGAGAAAAGGTTGTTATTAAAGCAGTGGGACTTTTCTCAGTGAAAAAAAAATCATTTGAGGAGGTGGGCGGGAGGCAAAGGACATGTGTTCTCATCTAAGAATTGCTCAGATATTTTCCTTAAATTATTTTAACTCTTCCTGGGCAGCATTTCCTGTAAGGAAATGACATGCATGTCATTTTCCCCAGAGCCAGCTTTGATCCTTGTAGTGGACATGGTGTTTAATTTGATTGAATTTAATCCCTGATTTTTTTTTTTCCTGTTTTAAGTAAGTGGGCCAAAAGTAGCTGATGGAAGATCCCGTTGGATTGAAGGAATGACTTGCACATGTTGGTATTTGCAACATCTGGGCTGCAAACCCTTCTCCAGCCCTGTCTCCTTGTGAGCAGACCCAGCCTAATGTCCTTTGTCCAATAGGAGAGACACCAGGCCAGGATCTGGAAGTGAACTTGATAAAAGTGGCTCTGGGAGGACTTAAAAGGAAAAGCTGAATTCCATCGAGCCACAGGAATGTCTGGAGGATTCAGGTCACCTTTTAAAGTGACCTCCAAGTGTTGGAGGGGTTTGGTCCTGGCAAATCATCTGGGCTCCGGGCAGTCCTTTGAAAGGTGGAGATTTCCTCTCTTTGAATCTAAAATCTGCAAAGTGGTGGGAGATGTTGCTGCACATAAAAACCCTAATCCAGTCCCAAATGTGGGTGTGGGGCAGCAGCTGAGCCAGATCTGCTGCTGGTGTGAAATGCAATTCCTCTGGAGACATCCATGGAATCCAGACATCCATGGGCTTCTCTGATTTACACCAACAGCAGATCTGGCCCAAGCCTGGAGTTCTTAAACCCAGGAAGGGACATGACACAGTCCCTGAGGTCCTGGGCTCGGGCACCTGGAAAGGGAGATCCAGTAAAATTTGGGATCTGTGCTGGAGCAGAGGCACTGACATTCCCCCACTGTAGATTTCCACAGGAAGGTTTTACAAAGCACAGGAAAAGCTGCTCGTGCCCAGTTCCAGTTTCTATTGGCTCACTGCTGTCCCAGGGGATGTCCCTGTGTTTCCTCCTCAGGGATGTCCTGTGGGCCACGTGCTGGAGGAGCTGCAGCTGGAGAGGAGGATCCATCCCCTGGTGGGATCCATTCTGTGGTGGGATCCCTCTCCTGGTTGGATCCATATCCTGGTGGGATCCCACCAGTGGTTGGATCCATCCCGTGGTGGGATCCATCCCGTGGTGGGATCCATCCTGTGTGGGATCCATCCTGTGTGGGATCCAGGATCCATCCCATGGTGGGATCCCTCTCCTGGTTGGATCCATATCCTGGTGAGATCCCACCAGTGGTTGGATCCATCCCGTGGTGGGATCCATCCCGTGGTGGGATCCATCCTGTGGTGCTGCACTGGGACACTCTCCCATGACCCTGAGGCTGTTTTGGAGTGGTTCATTCCCAGGGGTGGGATCTGGTTTCACTGCCTGGAAGTCTCTGGGATTTGGAGAGGGGATGCTGACGTAGTTATTTGTGAGAGGAACAGGACAGAGTGCTCCAGCTGAGCTCTGATTTATTGCAATTCTTCTTAAAATATCCTTCAGGATATTTATTAATTATTTTTTTCATTTTCTCAAGGGTTTTTTGGTGCTGAATGGGATTTAGGTGCAGTGGGATTTACCAGCATCGCCTCATTGGCAGCACAGTCATCAACTTTCATCACACCCCAACCTTTTGGAGCAACTCCAGTCTCTGTGCTCCCAATTCATTTCCAAAACAATAATCACTCCTGCTGCAGAAAGCTGAACTAGGAGCTTGTGGTGTTCAAGCCCCAGCAAAGCAGCAGTTCTGTGAGGAATGCTGGTAAATCCCAGCAATGTAATCCAAACTAAACATTCCCAGCACTGCTGATGCTACCAGCTGGGTCAGGCTGTTTAAATGGTCCTGCTCATCTTTAATCAGAAGTTTTATTTATTCCTGACGCCCTGAGGAGCAAAATTCAGTGGGAAGATAAAGGTAAAATTTAGAAAACATCCAAATACTTGTGCCAGCAGAGCTTTTGGGTGACTTTGACCACCCTCTCCCCTTTGACCACCCAAATTTCTTGGGAGTGGAGATCGTGCTCCAGGGGCTGGAATCTCTTCTAGAATTTGTGTTACATGCTTTGGTTCAGCTCTTTTGCATTTTGAGTCAGTGATTTGTACTGCTTGTGGAAATAAACTGTGCCTTTCTCTCCTCAGCTTGCTCGTGGCTGCCAAAATAATGTTTATTCTGGTTTGGGCTGGGTTTTTTCAGCGTGGCAGCATCCAGAGGTGCCAGTGGATGGGGAGCTCTGAAGGAGACTCCAAACTTTCCCTTTGGGTCCTGCCAGATGCCCCTGGATTTCAGGGCTTTCAGCTGAACAGATTTGCAGGTAAGTCACCTTTTCCTTCCATTAGGGATTGGTCTAATATGCAAATTAGGCAGTTTTAACCTCTGCAGTTCTCATTATCTGTTATCATTATTTCCACTGCATAAAAACACTTGAGTTTGATGAAATTGAAGTTCTAAACTCGAGGTTTTTGGGAGGTGAGAGCACCAGGGTTTCTCAGAGCACTTAAATCCTGCTGTCTGCAAGGAGCAGATGGTTTTGGACACTTCATCAGGAGATTTTGGTCTCACTCAGTTTTCACACTTAAAACTGCATTGCAAGAGAAAATTGCAGAATTTATCTTGGGTCCCAAGGCTGGATCCTGAGCTCTGGATTGTTTCCATCTTGCTCTGTTGGATCAGGAGTTGGGAGTTGGATCAGGAGTTGTTTTGCTTCTTGGCTTTATTTGGCCTTTATTTATCCCACTTGCATTAAGCCTGATTTCTGTGGAAAGCTTTTTGCAGGAAACCTGCTTTCTTTACAGACCCACTGCAGAAAGCAAAAGGCTTAAAAGGAATTGAACTGCAGTGTGAGTGTGGATAAGAGCCAGCCCAGGTGCTGAGCTGCTGCTGTCTGTTCCTGTGTCAGGGGGTTCAGGGCACTGAGGGGTTGCTGTGTGCTCAGTGTTCCCCTGGTGCCAGCAGCAGGGATCTGCAATCCAGGCTCTGCATCACCCTGGCATTGGGAAGCTCGTTATCAATTAAATGTTTTGGCTCCTTGAAATTGCATCTACAGAAAGAACATAACCAGCCCAGAGATACTGATTGGGCATATAATTTTTTTTTTTTTCCCTGTGCTGGTGGAACAGCAGCATTGCTGAAAGTTTGCATGGAGCTGGAATTTACAGAATCCTTAGCAGCTTCCAGCCAGGCGCCTCTGCAGGCTGGGGGCAGCTGATTTGGGGGGCAGGGAACAAAAAATTATGATTTGGATTGGAAAGGACCTTAAAGCTGTTCCCATTCCATCCCCTGCCATGGGCAGGGACATCTCCCACTGTCCCAGGCTGCTCCAAGCCCTGTCCAGCCTGGCCTTGGACACTTCCAGGGATCCAGGGGCAGCCACAGCTGCTCTGGGCACCCTGTGCCAGGGCCTCCCCACCCTCACAGGGAACAATTCCTTCCCAATATCCCATCCAACCCTGCCCTGTGGCAGTGGGAGCCATTCCCTGTGTCCTGTCCTTCCATCCCTTCTCCCCAGTCCCTCCCCAGCTCTCCTGCTGCCAGGGGCTCTGAGCTCTCCCTGGAGCTTCTCCTCTCCAGGGGAGCGCCCCCAGCTCTCCCAGCCTGGCTCCAGAGCAGAGGGGCTCCAGCCCTTGCAGCATCTCCATGGGCTCCTCTGGCCTGGCTCCAGCAGCTCCCCATCCTCCTGCTGCTGTTCCCCAGGTTGGGGCAGCTCTGCAGGTGGAGTCTCACCTGGGCAGGGCAGAATCCCCCCTCCCCTGCTGGGGACTCAGCCCAGGAGCAGTTGGCTTGCTGGGCTGCAGGAAAGCCAAAGCTTTGTCCTGGCCAAGCTGTTTGGAGGAGGACAAGTCCCCTGCTCCTTAGCAGAGGCTGGACACTCATTTCTAAGCACTTGAAATCTCCCAAATCCTCACAGCTGCCTTGCTTTCCTGGCAGAGGGAGAAGAGCAAATGCTTTTCATGCTCCTTATCTCTGGGCCCAGAGCTCTGGTGGCTGAGCTGTGTAATCTCTGTCAAAACAAGAGATTACTGAGGCTTCCCCTGATGTTTCAGTGCCTCTGCCTGGTGGGAATCTTGCTGAGTCTGTCCTTGCTTTCCCTTCCTCTCCTGGCTTCCCCTCCAGT
Organism: Taeniopygia guttata; assembly: GCF_048771995.1. Taxonomy (NCBI): domain Eukaryota; kingdom Metazoa; phylum Chordata; class Aves; order Passeriformes; family Estrildidae; genus Taeniopygia; species Taeniopygia guttata. The sequence goes on from NC_133051.1 coordinate 5,350,662, forward strand.
CCAAGTTCAGTGTTATTTTATCACTACTGGGAGTAAAATCCATGGTAATGTGCTTGTTGTCCTGCTGTGGTCAGGGCTAAACTCTGCACATGGGGCTTCACTGCATTTTCCAGATATTCCAGGCAGCATTTCCAAACACTCCCAAGCAGCATTTTCTAAATACTCCAGGCAGCATTTTCCAAGCTGCTGGTTGGAATTTGCAAATTCCCAAGCAAAATGTTGCCTGTCTATAAAAATACATTTCTGAAATTGGATTTTTTTTTGTCTCTGAACAGAAAACCCATCCTGGAATGGATCCCTGTAGGAGAGTGAACCAGCAGCATGATTTATCCCTGGGTTTCTGGGGTGGGTGTGTGTTTTATATAACATCACTTACCTGCTAAAGGGGGTCCTCCCATGGCTGCTATCCCTGCAAAGAAAGCAGCAAACCCCAGGTAGCTGTGGAGCTTTTCCACACCCACCAGATCCACCTGTTTGGAAACCAAAATGGATAATTAGTGAATGGCTTCATAGGAAATATGCACAACAGATTAATTGAAATTTTTTTATTTTTTTTTTTTCAGCACAAGAGATAATTTAATTCTTTTTCTGGGGAATTTCCTCTTCAGCTGCAGCTTTGGGAGGACTTTGCCCCTGTAGGTCTGATCCAGCCTGGAACCCGTTTGCCTCCCTAAGGCAGGTGTGGGAATTACTGGGATGGGAGATGCTTCTCTGCCTTCCACCTGCCCAGACTTTGAGAAAGGAGTTTTGAACTCTGAATGCCTGCCAGAAAGAAATGCCAAATTATAATGGTGCCTCCCTCCCTGGATCAGAGGGACCTCAAAGCCCATCCATTCCACACCTGCCATAGAGAGGGAATTTCCACTGTCCCAGGCTGCTCCAAGCCCCATCCAGCCTGGCCTTGGACACTTCCAGGGATGAAGAGGCAGCCCCAGCTGCTCTGGGCACCCTGTGCCAGGGCCTGCCCACCCTCACAGGGAGAATTCCTTCCCAATATCCCATCCATCCCTGCCCTCTGTGGGAGCCATTCCCTGTGTCTGTCCCTCCATCCCTTGCCCCAGTCCCTCTCCAGCTCTCCTGGAGCCCCTTTGGGCACTGCAAAAAACTCTGAGGGGATCTCCTGGAACCCTTTTAGGCTCTGCAGGAGGCTCTGAGGGGATCTCCTGGATCCCCTTTAGGCACTGCAAAAACCTGAGGGGATCTCCTGTATCCCCTTTAGGCTCTAAAAAACCTCTGAGGGGATCTCCTGGATCCCTTTTAAGCACTGCAAGGGGCTCTGAGGGGATCTCCTGGATCCCCTTTAGGCTCTGGAAGGGGCTCTGCAAGGAGCTCTGAGGGGATCTCCTGGATCTCCTTTAGGTACCTAAAGGAGCCTGAGGGGATCTCCTGGATCTCTTTTAAGCACTGCAAGGGGCTCTGAGGGGATCTCCTGGATCCCCTTTAGGTTCTGCAAAAAAGGGGATCTCCTGGATCCCCTTTAGGCTCTGGAAGGAGCTCCGAGGGGATCTGGAACACTTTAGGCTCTGGAAGGAGCTCTGAGGGGATCTCTTGGATCCCCTTTAGGTTCTGGAAGGAGCTTTGAGAGGATCTCCTGGAATCCTTTAAGGTCTGCAAGGGGCTCTGAGGGGATCTCCTGGAGCCCCTTTAGGCTCTGGAAGGAGCTCTGAGGGGATCTGGAACCCTTTTGGGCTCTGCAGGGAGCTCTGAGGGGATCTGGAACCCTTTTGGGCTTTGCAAGGAGCTCTGATGGGATCTCCTGGAGCCCCTTTAGGCTCTGGAAGGAGCTCTGAGGGGATCTGGAACCCTTTTGGGCTTTGCAAGGAGCTCTGAGGGGATCTC